>NW_028133250.1:0-544036 GCF_964374135.1 Grampus griseus | reverse complement strand
GTCTTTCACTTTCTGACTTACCACAAGTTGCGTGATTGCTTCTAGACTCATCTATGGTGTTGCCAATAGCACTACGTCATTTTTTTCCTTGGTTAGTATTCCATTTGTACATGTACAAGTTCTTCTTTGTCCACTCATCTGTTGATGGACTTTCCGTTGCTTCCATGTCTTGGCTATTGTAATACTGCTGCAATGCACATTTGCCTGCCTGTGTCTTTCCAGTTCTGTCTTCTTCGGTTATAAGCCCAGGAGTAGGCCTGCTGGATCATATGGTAGCCAAATGTTTACCTTGTAAAGGCACCTCCATTCTGTTCCATTAGTGGCTCTTACCAGGTTACGTCCCATTTACAGTTGAAGGTATGCACTTCTCCATAACCCCTCAGCATTTATTGTTTGTAGTTTTTCTGCTATTTTTTATTTTGACTGCTGTGAGCTGATACCTCTTTGTGGCTGGATTTGCATGCGTCTCTAAAACCCTTGAAATTGAGCTTTCAGGCATGTCCTTTTTTTCTTCAAACTGTGAGAACAACTTACCTCTTCAAATGGTTTTCTTGAAGTATGTGCCACATTTTGAAATATTTTGGCCATTACACCCCTCAAGACATTTTGAGGGCAGGTTTCATTTACAGCCCTCCAGTACTTGTGCATATGAAGTGACGATTAGCACAGGTCTTAAAGATGCTGTTGCAGGTAATGGCCATTGTGCGGCAGCACTTCCGCTTTCCCCATTCTGGTAACTAGGGAAACAGACCTTCCTGCCAGTGGTGTTCCTCGTTTATACACTAGAGCTGAATATGCCCGGATAAAACCCCAAAGGCTGCTGTTGTCTTACATTAAACTGTAACCTAAACCGTACCCGATCCCTAACCCTAACCGTAACCCTAACCCTTACACTAAGCCATGCCCTAATAATAACCCAAACACTAACACTAACACGTACCCTAACCCTAACCCATTGTCGTAGCCTAACCCTAACCCTAACCCTAAACCTTACACTAACCCGTGTCCAAACCCTAACCTTAACAGGTACCCTAACCATAACCCGTTGTCATACCCTAACCTGTACCCTAACCCATACACTTTCCATAAGGCTAAATCTAACACTAAACCATACCCTAACACACAAACTAATCCTAACCTGTACACTAACACTAACCCATACCCTAACACAGACTCTAACCCTAACCCATTGTCATACACTAACCAGTACCATAAACAGTACCCATTCCCTAACGCTAACCCTAACCCTAACAAAAAACCATACCCTAACCCTTACCCTAATCCTAACCCATGCATTAACACTAACCCGTACCTTAACACGTATCCTAACCCTAAAACGCTGTCGTACTCTAACCTGTACACGAAACCGTACCTGTTCCCTAACCCTAACCCGTACCCTAATCCTAACACATACACTAACACTAAACCGTACCCTAACATGTACCCTAACACGTTGTCGTACCCTGATGTGTACCCTAAACCGTACCCATTCCCTAAACCTAACCCTAACCCTTATCCTAACCCGTACCGTAATCCTTACCCGTACACTAACACTAACCCGTACCCTAACACGTACACTAACCCTAACCTGTTGTCTTAGCCTAACATGTACCCTAAACCATACCCATTCCCTAAACCTAACACTTAGCCTAAACCTAAACCGAATCCTTACCCTAACCAGTACCCTACTCCTAACCCATACACTAACACTAACCCGTTGTCGTACACTAACCTGTACACTAAACCATACCCGTTCCCTAACCCTAACCCTAGCCCTAACCCTTGCCCTAAGCCTTACCCTAACCTGTACCCTAATCCTAACCCATACACTAACACTAACCCATAACCTAACCTGTATCCTAATCCTAACCCATACACTAACACTAACCCATACCCTAACATGGACCCTAACCCTAACCTCGTGTCATACCCTAAACTGTACCCTAAACCGTACCCTAATGCTAACCCTAAACGTTACCGTAACACGTACCCTAATGCTAATCAGTACACTAACACTAACCCGTACCCTAAACCCTCTGTTCCCTAACTGTAACCCTAACCCTAACCCTTACCCTTACACTTGCCCTAACCAGTACCCTAATCCTAACCCGTACACTAACAGTACCCCATACCCTAACATGTACAGAAACCCTAACCCGTTTTCGTACCATAACCTGTACCCTAAACAGTACCCTTTCCCTAACCCTAACCCTAACCCTTACCCGAAGCCTTACCCTAACCCGTACCCTAATCCTAACCCGTACATTAACACTACCCCGTACCCTAACACGTACAGTAACCCTAACCCGTTTTTGTACCCTAACCTGTACACTAAGCAGTACCCTTTCCCTACCCTAACCATACCCTAATCGTAACCAGTACACTAACACTAACCCGTAGCCTAACACGTACCCTAACCCTAAACCGTTGTCATAACCTAAACTATTCCCTAAACCGTACCCGTTCCCTAACCCTAAATCTAACCCTAACCCTTACCATAACCCATACTCTAATCCTAATCCATACACTAACTCTGACCCGTACCCTAACACATAACCTAGCCCTAAACCATTGTCGTTCCCTAACCTATACCCTAAACCGTACCCATTCCCTAACACTTACCATAAGCCTTACACTAAACTGTACCCTAATCCTAACCCATACACTAACACTAACCTGTACCCTAACACGTACCCAAACCCTAAACAGTTGTCGTGCAGTAACATGTACCAGAAACCGTACACATTCCCTAAACCTAACCCTTACCCTAAGCCTTATCTTCACCCATACCCTAATCCAAACCCATACACTGGATTTGGCGGAAGATGGCGGAAGAGTAAGATGCGGAGATCACCTTCCTCCCCACAGATACACCAGAAATAAATCTACACGTGGAACAACTCCTACAGAACACCTACTGAAGGCTGGCAGAAGACCTCAGACCTCCCAAAAGGCAAGAAACTCCCCACGTACCTGGGTAGGGCAAAAGAAAAAAAGAAAAAACAGAGACAAAAGAATAGGGACGGCACCTGCACCAGTGGGAGGGAGCTGTGAAGGAGGAAAAGTTTCCACACACTAGGAAGCCCCTTCGCGGGCGGAGACTGCGGGAGGCGGAGGGGGGAGCTTCGAAGCCGCGGAGGAGTGCACAGCAACGGGTGCGGAGGGCAAAGCGGGGAGATTCCCGCACAGAGGATCGGTGCCGACCGGCACTCACCAGCCCGAGAGGCTTGTCTGCTCACCCGCCGGGGCGGGCGGGGCTGCGAGCTGAGGCCGGAGCGCAGGGAGAGGACTGGGGTTGGCGGCTTGAACATAGCCTGAAGGGGTTAGTGCACCACAGCTAGACGGGAGGGAGTCCGGAGAAAAGTCTGCACCTGCCGAAGAGGCAGGAGACTTTTCCTTCCCTCTTTGTTTCCTGGGGCGTGAGGAGAGGGGTTTAAGAACGCTGCTTAAAGGAACTCCAGAGACGGGCGCGAGCCGCGGCTAAAAGCGCGAACCCCAGAGACGGGCGCGAGCCGCGGCTGAAAGCGCGGACCCCAGAGACGGCCGCGAGCCGCGGCTGAAAGCGCGGAATCCAGAGACGGGCGCAAACCGCGGCTAAAAGCGCGGACCCCAGAGGCGGGCGGGAGACGTTAAGGCTGCTGCTGCCGCCACCAAGGGGCCTGTGTGCGAGCACAGGTCACTCTCCACACCCGTCTTGCGCGGAGCCTGTGAAGCCCGCCACTGCCAGGTTCCCGGGATCCAGGGACAACTTCCCCGGGAGAACGCACAGCGCGCCTCAGGCTGGTGCAAAGTCACGCCGGCCTTTGCCACCGCAGGCCCGCCCCGCACTCCGTGCCCCTCCCTCCCCGCCGGCCTGAGTGCGCCAGAGCCCCCGAATCAGCGGCTCTTTTAACCCCATCCTCTCTGAGCAAAAAACAGACGCCCTCCAGTGACCTACACGCAGTGGCAGGGCCAAATCCAAAGCTGAGCCCCTGGGAGCTGTGAGAACAAAGAAGAGAAAGGGAAATCTCTCCCAGCAGCCTCAGAAGCAGCGGATTAAAGCTCCACAATCAACTTGATATACCCTGCATCTGTGGAATACCTGAATAGACAACCAATCATCCCAAATTAAGGAAGTGGACTTTAGGAGCAAGATCTATGATTTTTTTCCCTTTTCCTCTTTTTGTGAATGTGTATGTGTATGCTTCTGTGTGAGATCTTGTCTGTATAGTCTTGCTTCCACCATTTGTCCTAGGGTTCTATCCGTCCATGTTTTTTAAAAAAAAAATTTTTTTTCTTAATAATTAATTTTAATAACGTTATTATACTTTACCTTCGTTCTTTCTTTCTTTCTTTCTTTCCTTCCTTCCTTCCCTCCTTTAGACAACGAATCATCCCAAATTGAGGAGGTGGTCTCTGACAGCAAGATTTATGATTTTTCCCCATTTACCTCTTTTAGTGAGGGTGTATGTGTATGCTTCTGTGTAAGATTTTGTCAGTATAGCTTTGCTTCCAACATTTGTCCTAAGGTTCTATCCGTCCCTTTTTTTTTTCTAAATAAGAATTTTTTAATTCAATAACTTTATTATACTTTATTTTATTTTTACTGTATCTTCTTTCTTTCTGTCTTTTTTCCTTCTTTCCCTCCTTCCTTCCTTCCTCCCTCCCTTCCTCCCTCCTTTCTTTCCTTCTTGCCTTCTTTCCTTCTTTGCTTCTTTCTTTCTTTCTTCCTTCCTTCCTACCCTCCTTTCCTTCTTTCTTTCCTCATACTTCTACTAATTCCCTCTACTTTTTCTCCCTTTTATCCTGAGCCGTGTGGATGAAAAGCTCTTGGTGCTCCAGCCAGGAGGCAGGGCTCTGCCTCTGAGGTAGGAGAGCCAACTTCAGGACACTGGTCAACAAGAGACCTCCCAGCTCCACATAATATCAAACGGCGAAAATCTCCCAGAGACCTCCATCTTAACACCAGCACCCAGCTTCACTCAACGACCAGCAAGCCACAGTGCTGGAGAACCTATGCCAAACAACTAGCAAAACAGGAACACAACCCCACCCATTAGCAGAGAGGCTGCCTAAAATCATAATAAGGCCACAGACACCCCAAAACACACCACCATACATGAACCTGCCCACTAGAGAGACAAGATCCAGCCTCATCCACCACAACACAGGCACTAGTCCCCTCCACCAGGAAACCTACACAACCCACTGAACCAACCTTAGCCACTGGAGACAGACATCAAAAACAGGAGGAACTACGAACCTGCAGCCTGCAAAAGGAGACCCCAAACACAGTAAGATAAGCAAAATGAGAAGACAGAAAAACACACAGCAGATAAAGGAGCAAGATAAAAATGTACCAGACCTAACAAATGAAGAGGAAATAGGCAGTCTACCTGAAAAAGAATTCAGAATAATGATAGTAAGGTTGATCCGAAATCTTGGAGATAGAATGGACAATAGAATGGACAAAATGCAAGAATCAGTTAACAAGGACCTAGAAGAACTAAAGATGAAACAAGCAACGATGAACAACACAATAAATGAAATTAAAAGTACTCTAGATGGGATCAATAGCAGAATAACTGAGGCAGAAGAACGGATAAGTGACCTGGAAGATAAAATAGTGGAAATAAATACTGCAGAGCAGAATAAAGAAAAAAGAATGAAAAGAACTGAGGACAGTCTCAGAGACCTCTGGGACAACATTAAACGCACCAACATTCGAATTATAGGGGTTCCAGAAGAAGAAGAGAAAAAGAAAGGGACTGAGAAAATAGTTGAAGAGATTATAGTTGAAAACTTCCCTAATATGGGAAAGGAAATAGTTAATCAAGTCCAGGAAGCACAGAGAGTCCCATACAGGATAAATACAAGGAGAAATACGCCAAGACACATATTAATCAAACTGTCAAAAATTAAATACAAAGAAAGGATATTAAAAGCAGCAAGGGAAAAACAACAAATAACACATAAGGGAATCCCCATAAGGTTAACAGCTGATCTCTCAGCAGAAACCCTACAAGCCAGAAGGGAGTAGCAGGACATACTGAAAGTGATGAAGGAGAAAAACCTGCAGCCAAGACTACTCTACCCAGCAAGGATCTCATTCAGATTTGATGGAGAAATTAAGACCTTTACAGACAAGCAAAAGCTGAGAGAGTTCAGCACCACCAAACCAGCTTTACAACAAATGCTAAAGGATCTTCTCTAGGCAAGAAACACAAGAGAAGGAAAAGACCTATAATAACGAACCCAAAACAATTTAGAAAATGGGAATAGGAACATACATATCGATAATTACCTTAAATGTAAATGGACTAAATGCTCCCACCAAAAGACACAGATTAGCTGAATGGATACAAAAACAAGACCCTTATATATGCTGTCTACAAGAGACCCATTTCAGACCTAGAGACACATACAGACTGAAAGTAAGGGGATGGAAAAAGATATTCCATGCAAATGGAAACCAAAAGAAAGCTGGAGTAGCAATTCTCATATCAGACAAAATAGACTTTAAAATAAGGACTATTAAAAGAGACAAAGAAGGACACTACATAATGATCAAGGGATCGATCCAAGAAGAAGATATAACAATTGTAAATATTTATGCACCCAACATAGGAGCACCTCAATACATAAGGCAAATACTAACAGCCATAAAAGGGGACATCGACAGTAACACATTCATAGTAGGGGACTTAAACACCCCACTTTCACCCATGGACAGATCATCCAAAATGAAAATAAATAAGGAAACACAAGCTTTAAATAATACATTAAACAAGATGGACTTAATTGATATTTATAGGACACTCCATCCAAAAACAACAGAATACACATTTTTCTCAAGTGCTCATGGAACATTCTCCAGGATAGATCATATCTTAGGTCACAAATCAAGCCTTGGTAAATTTAAGAAAATTGAAATTGTATCAAGTATCTTTTTTGACCACAACGCCATGAGACTAGATATCAATTACAGGAAAAGATCTGTAAAAAATACAAACACATGGAGGCTAAACAATACACTACTTAATAACGAAGTGATCACAGAAGAAATCAAAGAGGAAATCAAAAAATACCTAGAAACAAATGACAATGGAGACACAACGACCCAAAACCTGTGGGATGCAGCAAAAGCAGTTCTAAGGGGGAAGTTTATAGCAATACAAGCCCACCTTAAGAAGCAGGAAACATCTCGAATAAACAACCTAACCTTGCACCTCAAGCAATTAGAGAAAGAAGAAGAAAAAAACCCCAAAGCTAGCAGAAGGAAAGAAATCATAAAAATCAGATCAGAAATAAATGAAAAAGAAATGAAGGAAACAATAGCAAAGATCAATAAAACTAAAAGCTGGTTCTTTGAGAAGATAAACAAAATAGATAAACCACTAGCCAGACTCATCAAGAAAAAAAGGGAGAAGACTCAAATCAATAGAATTAGAAATGAAAAAGGAGAGGTAACAACTGACACTGCAGAAATAAAAGAGATCATGAGAGATTACTACAAGCAACTCTATGCCAATAAAATGGACAATCTGGAAGAAATGGACAAATTCTTAGAAATGCACAACCTGCCAAGACTGAATCAGGAAGAAATAGAAAATATGAACAGACCAATCACAAGCACTGAAATTGAAACTGTGATTAAAAATCTTCCAACAAAGAAAAGCCCAGGACCAGGTGGCTTCACAGGCGAATTCTATCAAACATTTAGAGAAGAGTTAACATCTATCCTTCTCAAACTCTTCCAAAATATAGCAGAGGGAGGAACACTCCCAAACTCCTTCTACGAGGCCACCATCACCTTGATACCAAAACCAGACAAGGATGTCACAAAGAAAGAAAACTACAGGCCAATATCACTGATGAACATAGATGCAAAAATCCTCAACAAAATACTAGCAAACAGAATCCAACAGCACATTAAAAGGATCATACACCATGATCAAGTGGGGTTTATTCCAGGAATGCAAGGATTCTTCAATATACGTAAATCTATCAATGTGATAAACCATATTAACAAATTGAAGGAGAAAAACCATATGATCATCTCAATAGATGCAGAGAAAGCTTTTGACAAAATTCAACACCCATTTATGATAAAAACCCTGCAGAAACTAGGCATAGAGGGAACTTTCCTCAACATAATAAAGGCCGTATATGACAAGCCCACAGCCAACATCATCCTCAATGTTGAAAAACTGAAAGCATTTCCACTAAGATCAGGAACAAGACAAGGGTGCCCACTCTCACCACTCTTATTCAACATAGTTTTGGAAGTTTTAGCCACAGCAATCAGAGAAGAAAAGGAAATAAAAGGAATCCAAATCGGAAAAGAAGAAGTAAAGCTGTCACTGTTTGCAGATGACATGATCCTATACATAGAGAATCCTAAAGATGCTACCAGAAAACTACTAGAGCTAATCAATGAATTTGGTAAAGTGGCAGGATACAAAATTAATGCACAGAAATCTCTGGCATTCCTATATACTAATGATGAAAAATCTGAAAGTGAAATCAAGAAAACACTCCCATTTACCATTGCAACATAAAGAATAAAATATCTAGGAATAAACCTACCTAAGGAGACAAAAGACCTGTATGCAGAAAATTATAAGACACTGATGAAAGAAATTAAAGATGATACAAATAGGTGGAGAGATATACCATGTTCTTGGATTGGAAGAATCAACATTGTGAAAATGACTCTACTACCCAAAGCAATCTATAGATTCAATGCAATCCCTATCAAACTACCACTGGCATTTTTCACAGAACTAGAACAAAAAAATTTCACAATTTGTATGGAAACACAAAAGACCCCGAATAGCCAAAGCAATCTTGAGAACGAAAGAAGGAACTGGAGGAATCAGGCTCCCTGACTTCAGACTATACTACAAAGCTACAGTTATCAAGACGGTATGGTACTGGCACAAAAACAGAAAGATAGATCAATGGAACAGGATAGAAAGCCCAGAGATAAACCCATGCACATATGGACATCTTGTCTTTGATAAAGGTGGCAGTAACGTACAGTGGAGAAAGGACAGCCTCTTCAATAAGTGGTGCTGGGAAAACTGGACAGGTACATGTAAAAGTATGAGATTAGATCACTCCCTAACACCATACACAAAAATAAGCTCAAAATGGATTAAAGACCTAAATGTAAGGTCAGAAACTATCAAACTCTTAGAGGAAAACATAGACAGAACACTCTATGACATAAATCACAGCAAGATCCTTTCTGACCCACCTCCTAGAGTAATGGAAATAAAAACAAAAATAAACAAATGGGACCTAATGAAACTTCAAAGCTTTTGCACAGCAAAGGAAACCATAAACAAGACCAAAAGACAACCCTCAGAGTGGGAGAAAATATTTGCAAGTGAAGCAACCGACAAAGGATGAATCTCCAAAATTTACAAGCAGCTCATGCAGCTCAATCACAAAAAAACAAACAACCCAATCCAAAAATAGGCAGAAGACCTAAATAGACATTTCTCCAAAGAAGATATACAGAGTGCCAACAAACACATGAAAGAATGCTCAACATCATTAATCATTAGAGAAATACAAATCAAAACTACAATGAGATATCATCTCACACCAGTCAGAATGGCCATCATCAAAAAATCTAGAAACAATAAATGCTGGAGAGGGTGTGGAGAAAAGGGAACACTCTTGCACTGCTGGTGGGAATGTGAATTGGTTCAGCCACTATGGAGAACAGTATGGAGGTTCCTTAAAAAACTACAAATAGAACTACCATATGACCCAGCAATCCCACTACTGGGCATATACCCCGAGAAAACCAAAATTCAAAAAGAGTCATGTACCAAAATGTTCACTGCAGCTCTATTTACAATAGCCCAGAGATGGAAACAACCTAAGTGCCCATCATCAGATGAATGGATAAAGAAGATATGGCACATATATACAATGGAATATTACTCAGCCATAAAAAGAAACGAAATTGAGCTATTTGTAATGAGGTGGATAGACCTAGAGTCTGTCATACAGAGTGAAGTAAGTCAGAAAGAAAAAGACAAATACCGTATGCTAACACATATATATGGAATTTAAGGGAAAAAATGTCATGAAGAACCTAGGGGTAAAGCAGAAATAAAGATGCAGACCTCCTAGAGAACGGACTTGAGGTTATGGGGAGGGGGAAGGGTGAGCTGTGACAGGGCGAGAGAGAGTCATGGGCATATATACACTAACAAACGTAGTAAGGTAGATAGCTAGTGGGAAGCAGCCGCATGGCACAGGGATATTGGCTCGGTGCTTTGTGACAGCCTGGAGGGGTGGGATAGGGAGGGTGGGAGGGAGGGAGACGCAAGAGGGAAGACATATAGGAACATATGTTTATGTATGACTGATTCACTTTGTTATAAAGCAGAAACTAACACACCATTGTAAAGCAATTATACCCCAATAAAGATGTTAAAAAAAAAAACCCATACACTAACACTAACATGTACCCTAACACGTACCATAACTGTAACCTTTTGTCTTACCCTAACCTGTACCTTAAACCGTACCCATTACCTAACCCTAACCCTAACCTTACCCTAACACGTACCCTAATCCTAATCCATACATTAAAACTAACCTGTACCCTAACCCTAACACATTGTCATACTGTAACCTGTACCCTAAACCCTACTAGTTCTCTGACCCTAACCGTAGCACTTACCCTAACCAGTACCGATATCCTCACCCGTACCCTAACACTAACACATAACATAACACGTACCCTAAACCTAACACACTGTGGTACTCTAACCTGTATCCTAAACCGTACCCATTCCCTAACCCTAAGGCTAACTCTAACCTTAACCCTAACCCTAACCTTTACCCTAAGCCTTACCCTAAACCGTACCTTAATCCTCAGCCATACACTAACATTAACACGTACGCGAACACGTACCCTAACGCTAACCCATTGTTGTTCCCTAACCTGTACCCTAAACCGTACTCATTCCCTAATCCTATTGAAAACCCTAACCTTTACCCTAAGCCTTACCTTACCCATACCCTAATTCTAACCCGTACACTAACCCATATCCTAACACGTACCCTAACACTAACCTGTTGTCATACCCTAACCTGTATCCTAAATCGTACCCATTTCCTAACCCTAACCCTAACCCTCACCCTTACACTAACACGTACCCTAATCCTAACCCGTACACTAACACTCACCCGTACCCTAACATGTACCTTAACCCTAACACGTTGTCATATTGAAACCTATACCTTAAACCGAACCTCTTCCCTAATGCTAACCCTAACCCTAATCCTTTCCCTAAGCCTTACCCTAACCCATACCCTAATCCTAAACCATACGCTAACACTAACCTGTACCCTAACATGTACCCTAACCCTAACAGGTTTTCGTACCCTAACCTGTACCCTAAAGCATACCTGTTCCCTAATCCTAACCTGAACCCTAAACCTTACCCTAACCTGTACCCTAATCCAAACCCGTACACTAACACTAACCCATACCCTAACCCGTACCCTAACCCTAACCCTCTGTATACCCTAAAATGTACCCAAAACCATACCAGTTCCCTAACTCTAACCCTTACTCTAACCCTTACTGTCACCCTTACCCTAACCCATACCCTAATCCTAACCCGTACACTAACACTAACCCTAACCACTTGTACCCTAACCTATACCCTAAACTGTACCTGTTCCCTAACCCTAACCCTTACCCTAAGCCTTACCCTAATCGTAACCCGTACACTACCACTACCCCATACCCTAACACGTACCCTATTCCTAACACATTGTCGTACCATAACCTATACCCTAAACCGAGCCCTTTCCCGAACCCTAAACCTAACCCTAAGCCTTACCCTAAGTCTTGCCCTAAACCTTACCCTAATCCTAACCCTACACTATCACTAACCTGTAAACTAACACATAACCTAACCCTAACCTGTTGCCGTACCCTAACCTGTACCCTAAACCATAATGGTTCCCTAACCCTAAACCTAACACTTACCCTAACCCTTACCCTAACCCATACCCTAATCCTAACCCATATACTGACACTGACCCGTACCCTAACACATACCCTAACCCTAACCGGTTGTCGTTCCCTAACCTGTACCCTAAACCGTACCCGTTCCCTAACCCTAAACCTTATCCTAACCGTAACCCTTACCCTAAGCCTTATCCTAACCCGTACGCTAATCCTAATCAGTACGATAACACTAACCCATATACTAACACGTACCCTAACCCTAACCCGTTGTGGTTCCCTAAACTGTAACCTAAACCGTACCGGATGCCCAACCCCAACCCCAACACTAACCCTTACCCTAACCCATACCCTAATCCTAACTCGTACACTAACACTAACCCGTATCCTAACATGTACCTTAACCCTAAGGCGCTGTCGTACTCTAACCTGTACCCTAAACCGAACACGTTCCTTAACTCTAAACCTAAACCTAAGCGTTACCGGTAACCTTACCCTAACCCTAATCCTAACCCTTACATTAACAATAACCTGTACTGTAACACGTACCCTGACCCTAACATGTTGCTGTACATTAACCTGTACCCTAATCCGAACGCATTCCCTAACCCTAACACTTACCCTAAGCCTTACCCTAACTCGTATGCTAATCCTAACACGTACAGTAACCCTAACCCATACCCTAACACGTACCATAACCCTACCCCATTGTCGTACCCTACCATGTACCCTACACAATACTCGTTCCCTAACACTAACCCTAACCCTAACCCTAGCCATACACTAAAACTAACCCATACCCTAACACATACCCTAACCCTAACCCGTTGACATACCCTAACCAGTACCCTAAAAAATACTAGTTCCCTAACCCTAACACTTACCCTAAGCCTTACCCTAACCAGTACTGTAATCCTAACCTATACACTAACACAAACCCGTACCATAACATGTACCCTAACCCGTTGCTGTAACCTAACCTGTACCCTAAACCGTACCCGTTCCCTAACCCTAATCCTTACCCGAAGCCTTACCCTAACCCGTACCCTAATCCTAACCCGTACACTAATGCTAACCCCTACCCTAACACATACCCGAACCCTAACCCGTTGTCCAACCCTAAACTGTACCATAAACCGTACTAGTTCCCTAACCCTAACCTGTACCCTAACCGTACCTGTTTCCTAACCCTAACCCTAACCCTAACCCTAAACCATATCCTAAGCCTTACCCTAACCCATACCCTAACCCTAACCCGTACACTAACACTAACCTGTACCCTAACATGTACGCTAACCCTAAACCGTTGTCGTACCCTAACCTTTACACTAAACCGTACCCGTTCCCTAACCGTAATCCTTACCCGAAGACTTACCCTAACCCGTCCCTTAATCCTAACCCGTACACTAGCACCAACCTGTGCCCTAACACATACCCAAACCCTAACGCATTGTCATACACTAACCTGTACCCTAAACCCTACCCTTTCCCTAAACCTAAACCTAACCCATACACTAACCCTTTCCCTAACCTGTACCCTAAACTGTGCCCTAATCTGTACACTAAACCATAACCGTTACCTAACCCTAACCTTTACCCTAACTCTTACACTAACCTGTACCCTAATCCTAACTGGTACACTAACACTAACCCATACCCTAACATGTAACCTAACCCTAACCCATTTTCATACCCTAACCTGTACCCTAATCCATACCCCTTCCCTAACCTTAACCCTAACCCTAAATCTAACACTTACCCTAAGCCTTACCCTAACCCGTACCCTCATCCTAACCCGTACACTAACACTACCCCATACCCTAACACGTACCCTAACCCTAACCCATTGTCGTACCCTAACCTGTACCCTAAGCCATACCTGTTCCCTAATCCTAACCCTAACCCTAACTGTAACCCTAATCCTTACCCTAACCCGTACCCTAATCCTAACCCATACGCTAACACTAACACGTACCCTAACCCGTTGTCATACCCTAACCTGTACCCTAAAGCATACCCATTTCCTAACCCTAACCCTTACCCTAACTGTACCCTAATCCTAACCCATACACTAACACTAACCAGTACCGTAACACGTACCCTAATCTTAACGTGTTTTTGTACCCTAAACTGTACCCGTTCGCTAACCGTAACCCTAAGCCTAAACCTTAAGCTAATCCGTACCCTAATGCTAACCCGTACACTAACACTAACCCATACCCTAACACGTACACTAACCCTAACCCGTTTTCATACCCTAGCCTGTAGCCTAAACCGTACCCTTTCCCCAACCCTAACCCTAACCCTAACTCTTACCCTAACCCTTACTCTAAACCTAACCCGTACACTAACACTGACCCTAACCCTAAACCTTAAGCTAATCCTTACCCTAATACTAACCCATACACTAACACTAACCCATACCCTAACATGTACCCTAACACTAACCCGTTGTTGTACCCTAACCTGTACTCTAAACCGTACCCGTTCTCTAACCGTAACCCTAACCCTTACCCTAAGCCTTACCCTAACCCGTACCCTAATCCTAACCTGTACACTAACACTAACGTGTACCCTAGCCCATACCCTAACCTGTAACCTAACCCGTATCCTAAACCCTAATCCTTACCCCTAACTTAATTTCTTTTTTTTTGTATTTAAAAAATATTTTTATGTGGTTAAAAAAAATTAGCAGAACAACAAAATAAAACAGAAAATATCCTGAGTGTCCCTCAAAAAGCTAAGTCTGAAATACTTGCTACTTCTCTTCTATGGACTGTTATGTAGCCTACAAAAAGTGTGAGAGCTAAATCTGTTTTTCTACAGTGAGAAACATGATGTTCCAGATGTATAGAACACCTGGATAAAAATTTACACATTATGCTGGTCGTTTCAGTAAATGGGAAAGGATGGCAAGTGGTAAAATATTATCTTTTCCTTTAATCTTTTTAAATTTCACTTGTTAGTAAGAACTTGAATTATAATTGTACTTTAAAAGAGTAACAATGGAAATTTAAAAGAAAAAAATATATATTGTGTGTTCAATGACATTTCATAGAATTATGAAATGCTGCCGCGCTCTGGCCGTTACCTGAAAAAGCAGCTTTAAAACCTATGCTAATGGTCACTTCATATGAACAAGTACTGCAGGGCTGTAAAGGAAACCTGCCCTCATCATGTCTTGAGGGAGGTAAAGGCCAAAATACTTCAAAATGTGGCACATATTTCAAGAAAACCATTTGAAGAATTAATCTGTAATAACAGTTTGAAAAATAAAAGGACATGCCTGAAAGCTCAATTTCAAGGGATTATGAGACACATGCAAATCCAACCACACAGAGGTATCAGCTCACACTGTTCAGAATAACCATCAGGAAAGAAATTACAAACGATCAATGCTGAAGAGGTTGTGGAGAAATGCATCCCCTTAATTTGAAGTGGGACGTAACCTGGTAAGAGCCACTATATGATCCAGCATGCCCACTCCTGGGCCTATAACCTAAGAAGACAGAATTGGAAAGGCACAGGCAGGCAAATCCGCACTGCAGCAGTATTACAATAGCCAAGACATGGAAGCAACCAAAACGTCCATCAACAGATGGGTGGATAAAGAAGAACTGCTACATGTAGAGATGGAATATTAGCCAAGGAAAAAATGAAACAATGCCATTTGCAGCACCATATATGAGTCTAGAGGTAATCATGCAACTTGTAGTAAGTGAGAAAGCGAAAGACACCTATTGTATGATATCACTTATAGGTGTTACCTAAAAATTGATACCAATGAAGGTATTTCCACAGAGAAAGGCAATCACAGATTCATTAAACAAACTTATGGTTCCCCAAATGGAAATGTGTGAGGATTGGATACATTACGATATTGGGGTTAACAGAGATATACAAACACGTAGGAAATATATAATCACCAAAGACCTATGGAATACCAAGAGAAGACTACTCAACATTGTGTCATAACCTACATGGGAAAAGGATCCGAAGAAGAATAGATATATGTATATATGTGAAAGAACCACATCTTGCACACCTAGAACAAACAAAACATTGTAATCAAATTTGCTGTGACAAAACATAAAAATGAAATTAAAAAAACAAACAAGAAGTAGTGAGACATAATCTTAAGGGGTTTTTTCCTGGCACATTCCATTCTAATTTTCATCCTAGAACAGGACTTCCATTAAGGCTCTGTTGCCCTGGTAACCAGATTTGGTAAAGGAGAAATGCTGCCACCTTGTGGCTGTTTCACACAACAGCAGCTTTAAACCAAGTGCTAATGATCACTTAATACTCAAATTATGTGCAGGACTGTAAAGGACACCGGGCCTCAAAAAATTCCTGGGGTCGTAAATCGACTAGAAAATTCAAAAGACGTCAACATTTCAAAAAGACAATGTCAAGAGGCATATTTTGCACAGATTTTGTCTTTTCTTTCTTTTTCTTTTTGTTTAAAAAATGTATGAAATAATACTCAATATCAGAAGCTAATAAAGCCATGCAAACACAGTCTACAAAAACGTTCACCTTACCACCGTCAGAATGATTATCAGCAAAATAGTCTACAAAACATGAACGCTGAAAGGGTTTTAGAGAACTGTGTACCCTCAAGCAGCTGCTGGGACGTAAACTGTTAACAGCCAGTAGTGAGATGAGAATGGCGGTGCGTTTAAAGTTAAAAATTGAGCTCATCACTCTGTAATAACCTACACGGGAAAGGAACCAAAGATGAATAGATAGATACATAGATATAATGAACCAGATTCTGTACACCTAGAACAAACACATTTTTATCAAACTTGCTCAGATAATAAATAAAACTTAAATTTATAAAACAAACAAGAGGTAAGGAGATATAAGCTCTTGGGGGTGTGCCCTGGCACATTCCACTCTAATTTGCAGCCTACTAACACGATTTCCAGGAAGGTTCTGTTGCCCCAAACCCGAGTTGGAAATGTAGAAATGCTGCCACCTTGTGCCGGTTTCCCACAAGAGCGGCTTAAAACTAACAACTAATGGTCACTTAACATTCACAAGAACTCAGGGCTGTAAAGGACACCTGGCATCAAAAAATGTCCTGAGGTGAGGAATGGCCAAAAAATTTCAAAAAAGGCAAAATTTTCAAGAAGGTAGTATGAAGCGGTAAGTTTGACTTACTCTCTTGTTAAAAAAAGTAAAATGGATAGAAGCTCAACCTCAGGAATTATTAGACACATGCAAATCTAATCTACAAAAAGGTTTCAACTCACACAAGTCAACTACCATCAGCAAAAAGGCTACAAACAATAAATGCTGAAGTGGTTTGAGAGAACTGTGTACCCTCTAGCTGCTGGGGGGATGTAAACTGGTAACTGTCAGTAGTGAGAACATAATGGAGGTGCATTTAACGGTAAAAATTGAGGTACCATGTGATCTGGTAGGTCCTTTGATGCGCCTATCACCTGAGCAGACCAGAATGAAAAAGACACAGGCTGGCAATCCTGCAGTGCAGGATCATTTAACATAGCCAAGACTTGGAATAAACCAAAATGTCCATGAACAGAAAAATGCACAAATAGGAAGTGGTCCATGTACACAATGGAATATTAGCCATGGAAAACAATGAAACAGTGCTGTTTGCACCACCATATAAAGACCTAGAGATAATCACCCAACTTTAAGTAAGAAAGAAACTGAAAGACAGATATCCTATGACATCACTTCTAGGTGTTACCTAGAAATTGATACCCATGAAATTATTTCCAAGAGAAGGAAAAGCATGGACTAAGAAAATAAAATTATGTTTAACCAAATGGAAAGGTGTAAGGAATAAATGAATTACGATATGGGGGTTAACAGACATGTACTAACACATATGAAATATATAATCACAAAATACGTATGGAATACCAAGAGATGTCTACTCAACACTCTGTAATAACCTACACGGGAAAGGATCCAAAGATGAATAGACAGATACATTGATATGATGAACCAGATTCTGTACACCTAGGAGAAACAACATTTTTATCAAATTTGCTCTGATACCGAATAAAAATTAAATTTAAAAAACAAACAACAAGTAAGGAGATATAAGCTCTTGGGGGTTTGTGCTGGCACATTCCACTCTAATTTGAAGCCTACTAACACGATTTCCAGGAACGCTCTGTTGCCCAAAAACCCAGAGTTGGAAATGTAGAAATGCTGCCGCCTTGTGGCCGTTTCCTGCGAGAGCGGCCTTAAACCCACAGCTAATGGACACTTAACATTCACAAGGACTCAGGTCTGTAAAGGACACCTGCCCTAAAAAATTGTGCTGAGGTAGGGAATGGTCAACAAAATTCAAAACAGGCACATTTTTCAAGAAGATAGTACGAAGACGTAAGTTTTACTCACTGTCTTCAAAAAAAAAGGAAAATGGATAAAAGCTCAAACTCAGGAATTATTACACTTATGCAAATCTAATCTACAAAAAGGTTTCAACTCACACAGGTCGACTGACCATCAACAAAAAGTCTACAAATAATAAATGTTGAAGTGGTTTTTGAGAACTGTGTACCCTCTAGCTGCTGGTGAGATGTAAAGTGGTAACAGCCAATGATGAGAACAGAAAGGAGCTGTATTTAAAAGTAAAAATTGAGCTACCATTTGATGCAGCAGGCACACTGCTGTGCCTCTCACCTGAGAAGACCAGAATCCAGAAGACAGAGGCTGCAAAAAGCGGCACTGCAGCCTTATTCACAATAGCCAAGACATGGAAGCAACCTAAATGTCCATCAACAGATGAATGGATAAAGAAGAAGTGGTCCATGTACACAATGGAATATTAGCCATGGAAAACAATGAAACACTGCTCTTTGAGGTACCATAGATGAGCCTAGAGATAATCACAGAACATGAGGTAAGTTGGAAAGCAAAAGACTTATATCCTATGATATCACTTATAGGTGTTACATAACAACTGACAAAAATGGACATATTTCCACAGAGAAAGACACACACAGACTTAGAAAAAAAACTATGCTTATCTAAAAGGAAAGGTGGTGGCAATGGATAAATTAAGATTAGGTTTACCATACCTATACAAATACAGATTAAGTACATATATCAAAAAGCCCGAGCACATAGCAAGGGAGGTGGAACACTCTGTAATCCTTTACATGGGAAAAGGATCTGTACATGAATAGATATATATGATGTACGAATGAACCAGATTGTGTACACCCAGGACAAACTGTATTCTAATAATTACCCCGATTAAAACAATTAAAACAACGAACAAGAAGTAATGAGACATAAACTTCAGGGGCTTTTTCCTGGCACATTCCATTCTAATTTACAACCTAGTAACAGGACTTCCAGAAAGGCTCTGCTGCCCTAGTAACCAGATTTGCGAATGGAGAAATGCTGCCGTCTTGTGGCCGTTTCCCACAACACCAGCTTTAAACCCAGTGCTAATGGTCACTAAATATTCACAATCATTGCAGGCATGTAAATGACACCTGCTCTCAAAAAAAATCCTGGGGTCGAAAATCGACCACAAAATTCAAAAGAGGGCAACCTTCCAAGAAGACAATTTCAAGAGGTATATTGTACTCACACATTTTTTTCTAAATAAAAGAGAAAGGTGTGGGAAAATGCTGAATATTAGGAATTATTAAAGACATGCAAATCCAAATTACAAAAACCTATCAGCTCACACCAGTCAGAATGGCCATGAGCAAACATTCTGCAAACAATAAATGCTGAAGGGGTTGTGGAAAAATGCGTACCCTCGGTGTTAATTGGGACGTGGTGAGAGCCACTAATGAAAACACAGTGCAGGTTCCTTGAAAAGGTAAACATTGAGCTACCAGTCAATGAATCATACCCACTGTTGGGCCTAACACCTGAGAAAATGAGAATCAAAAGTCACAGGCTGGCAATACTGCACTCCAGCAATATTTACCATAGGCAACACTTGGAAGCAACAAAAATGTCCATCAACAGAGGAATGCACAAAGAAGAAGTGGTCCATGTACAGAATAGAATATTACTCCACTAAAAAATATAAATTAACTTTTAAAATCAAACATAAGTAAGGATACGTAAGCTTTTGGGGGTATATCAGGGCACATTGCACTCTAATTTATAACTGAGGAACACCACTGGCAGGAAAGTCTGTTTCTCTAGGTACCAGAGTGGAGAACGTAGAAATGCTGTCGTCCTCTGGCCGATACCTGCAACAGCAGCTTTGAAATCTGTGCTAATGGGCACTTCATATGCACAAGTACTTCAGGGCTGCAAATGAAACCTGCCCTTAAAATGTCTTGATGTAGGTAAAGGCCAAAAAATTTCAAAATGTGGCACATACTTCAAGAAAACAATTTGAAGAAGTCACCTGTAATAACAGTATGAGAAATAAAAGGACATGCCTGAAAGGTCAATTTCAAGGGAGTATGAGACACATGCAAATCCAACCACAAAGAGGTATCAGATCACACCACTCAGAATAACCATCAGCAAAAAAAAACTACAAACGATCAATGCTCAAGAGGTTTTGGAGAAATGCGTACCCTCCATTTGAAGTGGGACATAACCTGCTAAGAGCCACCAATGGGAACAGAATGGAGGTGCCTTTAAAAGGTAAACCTTGAGCTACTATATATTCCAGCAGGCCCACTTCTAGGGTTATATCCTAAGAAAACAGAATTGGAAGGACACAGGCAGGCAAATCTGCACTGTAGAAGTATTACAATAGCCAAGACATGGAAGCAACCAAAACGTCCATCAAGAGATGTGTGGACAAAGAAGAACTGGTACATGTACAGATGGAATATTAGCCAAGGAAAAAAATGAAACAATGCCATTTGCAGGACCACAGAGGAGTCTAGAGGTCATCATGCAACTAGTAGTGAGTGAGAAAGCGAAAGACACATATCCTATCATATCACTTATGGTGTTACCTAAAAATTGATACCTATGAAGATATTTCCAGAGAGAAAGGCAACGACAGATTCATTAAACAAACTTATGGTTCACCAAATGGAAAGGTGTGAGGATTGGATATATTACGATACTGGGGTTAACAGAGATATACAAACACATGTGAAATATATAATCACCAAAAACCTATGGCATACCAAGAAAAGACTACTCAACATTGTGTCATAACCTACATGGGAAAAGGATCTGAAGAAGAATAGATATATGTGTACATGTAAAAGAACCACATCTTGCACACCTAGAACAAACAAAACATTGTAATCTAATTTGCTGTGATAAAGAATAAAAATTAAAATAATGAACAAGAAGTAATGAGACATAATCTTAAGGGGCTTTTCCTGGCACATTCCATTCTAATTTACAACCTACACCACAACTTCCATTATGGCTCTGTTGCCCTATTAAGCAGATTTGGTAAGGAGAAGTGCTGCTGCCTTCTGGTCATTTCACACAACAGCACTAATGGTCACTTAATATTCAAAATAATTGCAGGCCTGTAAATGACACCTGGCATCAAAAAAAATCCTGGGGTCGTAAATCGATCAGAAAATTCAAAAGACGTCAACATTTCAAGAAGACAATTTCAAGAGGCATATTTTACGCATATTTTGTCTTTTCTTTTTCTTTCTTTAAAATAAAAGGGAATTGAAAAATGTGCAACATCAGCAATTAATAAAGCCATGCAAATCCAATTACAGAAATGTTCACCTCACAGCCGTCAGAATGTTCTTCTCAAAAAGTCTACAAAGAATAAATACTGAATGGGGTTTCAGAGAACTGTGTACCCTCTAGCTGCTGGGGAGATGTAAACTGGTAACAGAAAGTAGTGAGAACATAATGGAGGTGCGATTAAGGGTAAAAATTGATCTACCATGTGATCTGGTAGGTCCTTTGATGCTCCTATCACCTGAGCAGAGCAGAATGGAAAAGACACAGGCTGGCAGTCCTACACTGCAGGATCATTTAACATAGCCAAGACTTGGAAGAAGATAAATGTCCATCAACAGAAAAATGCACAAATAGGAAGTGGTCCATGTAAAAAATGGAATATTAGCTATGGAAAACAATGAAACAGTGCCGTTTGCACCACCATATAAAGACCTAGAGATAATCACCCAACTTGAAGTAAGAAAGTGAAAGACAGATATCCTATGACGTGACTTATAGGTGTTACCTAAAAATTGATACTCATGAACTTAAAGAGAAGGAAAAGCATGGATTAAGAAAAAAAATATGTTTAACCAAATGGAAAATTGTAAGGAATGTATGAATTAGGATATGGAGGTTAACAGACATGTACCAATACATATGAAATATATAATCACAAAATACCTATGGAATATCAAGAGAGGTCTACTCAACACTCTGTAATAACCTACACGGGAAAGGATCCAAAGATGAATAGACAGATACATTGATATGATGAACCAGATTCTGTACACCTAGGAGAATCTACATTTTTATCAGATTTGCTCTGATAATTAATAAAAATGAAATTAAAAAGCAAACAAGAAGTAAGGAGATATAATCTCTTGGGGATGTGCCCTGGCACATTCCACTCTAATTTGAAGCCTACTAACACGATTTCCAGAAAGGCTCTGCTGCCCAAAAACCCAGAGTTAGAAATGTAGAAATTCTGCCACCTTGTGGCCACTTCCCGCAAGAGTGGGGTTAAGCCCACAGCTAATGGTCTGTTAACATTCACAAGGACTCAGGGCTATAAAGCACACCTACCCTAAACAATTGTGCAGAGGTAAGAAATGGACAATAAAATTCAAAACTGGCAAATTTTTCAAGAAGTTAGTATGAAGAGGTAAGTTTGACTCACTCTTTTTTTAAAAAAAAAGAAAATGGGAAAATGCTCAGCCTCAGGAATTATTAGACTCATGCAAATCTAATCTACAAAAAGATTTCAACTCACACCAATCGACTGACCATCAGCAAAAAGTCTACAAACAATAAATTCTGAAGGGGTTTAGAGAACTGTGTACCCTCTAGCTCCTGGTGAAATGTAAAGTGGTAACAGCCAATAATGAAAACAGAAAGGAGCTGCGATTAAAAGTAAAATTTGAGGTGCCATTCAATCCAGCAGTCACACCACTGGGCCTCTCACCTGAGAAGACCAGAATCGAGAAGACCCGGACTGCAAAAGCTGCACTGCAGCCTTATTCACAATAGCCAAGACAGTGAAGCAACCAAAATGTCCATCAACAGATGAATGGATAAAGAAGAAGTGGTCAATGTACACAATAGAATATTAGCCATGGAAAACAATGAAACACTGCTATTTGAGGCACCATAGATGAGCTTGGAGATAATCACAGAACATGACGTAAGTCAGAAAGCAAAAGATCTATATCCTATGATATCACTTATAGGTGTTATCTAATAACTAACACAAATGTACATATTTCCACAGAGAAAGACACTCACAGCCTTAGAAATTAAGTATGCTTATCTAAAAGGAAAGGTGGGCGGAATGGATAAATTAAGATTAGCGTTACCATACGTATACAAATACATATTATAAACATAGCGTTACCATACGTATACAAATACATATTATAAACATATATCAAAAAGACCGACGATATAGCAAGGGAGGTCTATGGAATCCTCTTACATGGGAAGAGGATCTGAACATGAATAGACATATATATTGTACAAATGAACCAGATTCTGTACACCTGGACAAACAATATCTAATCATTATCCCAATTAAATACATTTTAAAAACTAAGAAGTACTGAGACATAAACTTATGGGCGTTTCTCCTGGCACATTCCATTCTAACTTACAACCCAGGAACACGACTTCCAGAAAGGCTCTGCTGCCCTAGTACCCAGATTTGAAAATGGAGAAATGCTGCCTCCTTGTGACCATTTCCCACAACAGCAGCTTTAAACCCAGTGCTAATGGTCACTAAATATTCACCAAACTTGCAGTTCTGTAATGACACCTGCCCTCCAAAAAGATCCTGGGGTCGAATATCGACCAAAAATTCAAAAGAGGGCAACCTTCCAAGAAGAAAATTTCAAGTGATATATTGTACTCACACTTTTTTTTTTTTACAGAAAAAGAAAGGCATGGGAAAATCATGAATTTTAGGAATTTTTAAAGACATGCAAACCCAAATTACAAAAACCTATCAGGTCACAGAAGTCAGAACTGGCATTAGTAAAAATGCTGCAAACAATAAATGCTGAAGGGATTGTGGAGAAATTCGTACCCTTGGTTCTAAGGGGGAGGTGGTAAGAGCCACTAATGAAAACATAATGGAGGTGCTTTGAAAATGTAAACATTGAGTTACTAGTCAGTCAGTCACACCCACTGCTGGGCCTGTCACCTGAGAAAATGAGAATCAAAAAGTCACAGGCTGGCAATCTTGCACTCCAGCAATATTTAGTATAGCCAACACGTGGAAGCAACAAAAATGTCCATCAACAGAGGAATGCAACAAGAAGTGGTCCATATACACAATGGAATATTACTCCGATAAAAATATAAATTAAATTTAAAAAACAAGCAAAATTAAAGAGACATCAGCTTTTCGGGGTTTATCCAGGCACATTCCACTCTAATATATAACCGAGGAAGACCACTGGCCAGAAGGTCTGTTTCCCTAGTACGAGCATGGGGAATGAAGAAAGACTGCCACACTCTGGCTGTTACCTGCAAAAGAAGCTTTAAAGCCTGTGCTAATGGTCACTTCATGTGAACAAGTACTGCAGGGCTGTAAGTGAAACCTTCCCTCAAAATGTCTTGAGGGACGTAATGGCCAATAAATTTCAAAATGTGACACATACTTTAAGAAAACACTTTGAAGAACTAAGCTGTAATCACAACTTGAAAAATAAAAAGGACATGCCTTCAAGCTCAATTTCAACGGATTATGAGTCACATGCAAATTCAACCACAAAGATGTATCAGCTCACACCAGTCAGAATATCCATCAGCAAGAAAACTACAAATAATAAATGCTGAAGGTGTTGTGGAGAAATGCATACCCTCAACTTTAAGTGGGATGTAACCTGGAAAGAGCCACTAATGAGAATAAAATCGTGGTGCTTTTAAAAGGTAAACCCCGAGATACGATATGATACAGGAGGCCCACTCCTGGGCCTATAATATAAGAAGACAGAACTGGAAAGACACAGGCAGGCAAATGTGCATTGCAGCAGTATTACAACAGCCAAGACATGGAGGCAACCAAAAAGTCCATCAAGAGGTGAGTGGACAAAGAAGAACTGGTACATGAACAGATGGAATATTAGCTAGGGAAAAAAATGAAACAAGGCCATTTGCAGCACCGTAGATGATTCTAGAGGTAATCAGGCAAATTGTACTAAGTCAGACAGCAAAAGGCACATATCCTATAATACCACATATAGGTGTTAGCTAAAAATTGACACCAATGAAGATATTTCCTCAGAGAAAGGCAATCACAGATTCATTAAACAAAGTTATGGTTCACCAAATGGAAAGGTGTGAGGACTGGATACATTAGGATCTTGGGGTTAACATAGATATACAAACACATGTGAAATATATAATCACCAGAGACCTACGGAATACCAAGATAAGACTACTCAACATTGTGTCATAACCTACATGACAAAACAATCTGAAGAAGTATAGATACGTGTATATGGGTAAAAGAACCACATCTTGCACACCTAGAACAAACAAAACATTTTAATCAAAGTTACTCTGATAAAAAATAAAAATTAAATTTAAAAAAGAAGAAGTAATGAGACATAAACTTAAGGGGCTTTTTGCTGGCACATTGCATTCTAATTTACAACCAGAACATGACTTCCATTAAAGCTGTGTCATCACTAATAAAGCAGCTTTATGAGCAATGTTGAATGTAGCTTAAAAGAAGTCTCACTAATTATTGATAGTAAAAAGAAAACAAACAAAAGTAAAAACCTCACTGCAAAAAGTATACACAGAGTAAGGATAGTAGATCAAACACTTATTAAACTTCTGTAAAGAATAAAAGACAACAGTAGTATGTTTTGTTAAAAAGAGAGGGCCCAAATAAATCAGAAATGAAAGAGATGATGTTACAAAAGCCAGCACAGAAATACAAAGTATCCTAAGATACACACAGGGTAACTCAGGGCTCAGACTGGACAAAGCCCACTCTCCATTCCCCTGTACATGACTTACAGGAGCCTCAGGAACTGAGGAGCGGGTCCCTGAGGAGAGGCACAAGATAGAATATATTAGGCATTAACATGACTGCATTCATCTTAAACGTGCCTGTGAATGTGAATTACATTCATACGAGATGATTTTGTCCTGTATTTACATCAGCACCTCTCGTCGGAACTGCAAATCTTTGGCTTCACCACCTCTACTGACAGCATTAGCTTCACCTGCTGTAGACCATCTCCTATAGGATTTCTAGAAACACAAAGCATTAAAGTTTCACAGGACCCAGAGTCTGTGTGACTCCACTATGAGTCTCAGAGTCTCAACTGCATTCAGAGACTCAGAGTCTCAACAGAGACTCCACTCTTGGAGGGCACACACAAAGTAGTGTCAACATCAGGACCCAGGGGAAGGAGAAGTCACCCCATAGGCGAATGACCATACCTAACTACTAGTGTTAGAGGGTCTCCTGCAGAGGTGGGGAGTGGTTGTGGATCACCATGGGGACAACGACACTGGCAGCAGAAGTTCTGGGAAATACTCCTTGGTGTGAGCCCTCCCAGAGTCCACCATTAGCCCCACCAAGAGCAAGGTAGGCTCCATTGCTGGGTCGCCTCAGGCCAAACAACCAACAGGGAGGGAACCAAGCCCCATGCATCAGCAGACAAGCAGATTAAACTTTTTATTAAACTTTTATTTAATCCACAGACAAGCAGATTAAAGCTCTGCCCACCAGAGCAACACCCAGCTCTACCCACCACCAGTCCCTCCCATAAGGAATCTTGCATAAGCCTCTAAGATAGACTCAATCACCGGAGAGCAGACAGCAGAAGAAGAACTACAATTCTGCAGCCTGTGGAAGGAAAACCACATTCACAGAAAGATAGAGAAAATGAAAAGGCAGAGGACTTTATACCAGATCAAGGAACAACATAAATCCCCAGAAAAACAATGAAATGAGGTGGGGATAGTCAACCTTCCAGTAAAAGAATTCGGAATAATGATAGTGAAGATGATCCAAGACCTTTGGAAAAGAATGGAGGCAAAGGTCGAGAACATGCAAGAAACTCTTAACAAAAACCTAGAAGAATTAAGGAACAAACACCTAGAAGAATTAAAGAACAAACAGAGATGAACAATACAATAATTGAAATGAAAAATACACTAAAAGGAATCAGTAGCAGAATAACTGTGGCAGAAGAACAGATAAGTGACCTGGAAGACAGAAAGGTGGAAATCACTCCCGTGGAACAGAATAAAGAAAAAGAATGAAAGTAAATGAAGACACCCTAAGAGACCTCTGGGACAACATTAAACGCAACAACATTCACATTATAGGGGTCCCAGATAGAGAAGAGAGAGAGAAAGGACCCGAGCAAATATTTGAAGAGATTATAGCCGAAAACTTCCCTAGCATGGGAAAAGAAATAGCCACCGAAGTCCACGAAGCACAGAGAGTCCCAGGCAGGATAAACCAAAGGAGAAAAATGCCGAGACACACAGTAATCAAATGGAAAAAATTAAAGACAAAGAAAAATTATTGAAAGCAACAAGGAAAAAATGACAAATAACATACAACGGAACTCCCATAAGGCTAACAGCTGATTTCTCAGCAGAAAATCTACCAGCCAGAAGGGAGTGGCATGATAAAGTTAAAGTGATGAAAGGGAAGAACCTACCACCAAGAGTACTCCACCCAGCAAGTATCTCACTCAGATTTGTTGGAGAAATCAAAAGCTTTACAGACAAGCAAAAGCTAAGAGAATTCAGCACCACAAAACCAGCTCTACAACAAATGCTAAAGGAACTTCTCTAAGTGGGAAACACCAGAGAAGAAAAGGACCCACCAAGACAAACCCATAACAATTAAGAAAATAGTAATAGGAACAGACATATCGATAATTACCTTAAACGTGAATGGATCAAATGCTCCAACCAAATGACACAGGCTCACTGAATGGATACAAAAACAAGACCCATATATATGCTGTCTACAAGAGACCCATTTCAGACCTAGGGACACATACAGACTGAAAGTGAGGGAATGGAAAAATATATTCCATGCAAATGAAAATCAAAAGAAAGCTGGAGTAGCACTACTCATATCAGATAAAATAGATTTTAAAATAAAGAATGTTACAAGAGACAAGGAAGGACACTACATAATTATGAAGGGATCAATCCAAGAAGATATAACAATCATAACTATATATGTACACAACATAGGAGCACCTCAATATATAAGGCAACTGCTAACAGCTATAAGAGAGGAAATCGACAGTAACACAATAATAGCAGGGCACTTTAACACCACACTTACACCAATGCAGATCATCCAGACAGAAAATTAATAAGGAAACACAAGCTTTAAATGACACAAGAGACCAGATAGATTTAATGGATATTTACAGGACATTCCATCCCAAAACAACAGATTACACGTTTCTTCTCAATGGCACACAGAACATTCTGTGGGATAGATCACATCCTGGGTCACAAATAAAGCCTCAGTAAATTTAAGAAAACTGAAATCATATCAAGCAGCTTTTCCGACCACAATGCTATGAGATTAGAAATCAATTACAGGGAAAAAAACCATAAAAAATACAAACACATGGAGGTTAAACAATACGTTACTAAATAACCAAAAGATCACTGAAGAAATAAAAGAGGAAATCAAAAACTACCTAAAGACAAATGACAACAAAAACATGATGATCCAAACCCTATGGGATGCAGCAAAAGCAGTTCTAAGAGGGAACTTTATAGCAATACAAGCCTACCTCAAGAAACAAGAAAAATCTCAAATAAACAATCTAACATTACACCTAAAAGAACTAGAGAAAGAAGAACAAAACCCAAAGTAAGTAGAAGGAAAGAAATCATAAAGATCAGAGCAGAAATAAATGAAATAAAAGCAATAGCAAAGATCAATAAAACTAAAAGCTGGTTCTTTGAGAAGATAAACAAAAATGATAAACCTTTAGCCAGACTCAAGAAAAAAGAGGGAGAGGACTCAAATCAATAAAATTAGAAATGAAAAAGGAGAAGTTGTAACAGAAACCAAAAAAATACGAAGCATCCTAAGAGACTACTACAAGCAACTCTATGCCTATAAAATGGACAACCTGGAAGAAATGGACAAATTCTTAGAAAGGTATAACCTTCCAAGACTGAACCAGAAAGAAACAGAAACTATGAACAGACCAATCACAGGTAATGAAATTGAAACTGTGATTAAAAATCTTCCAACAAAAGTCCAGAACCAGATGGCATCAGAAGTGAATTCTATCAAACATTTAGACAAGAGCTAACACCCAACCTTCTCAAACTCTTCAGAAATTTTCAGGGGAAGGAACACCCCCAAACTCATTCTGAGGCCACCATCACCCTGATACCAAAACCGGACAAAGATATTATGGAAAAATAAAATTAGAGACCAATATCACTGATGAATATAGATGTAAAAATCCTCAACAAAATACTAGAAAACAGGATTGAACAACACATTAAAAGGATCATACACCATGATCAGGTGGGGTTTATCTCAGGGATGCAAGGATTCTTCAATATACACAAATGAATCAATGTGATACACCGTATTAACAAATTGTAGAATAAAAATATGATCATCCCAATAGACGCAGGAAAAGCTTTTGACAAAATTCAACACCCATTTATGATAAAAAGTCTCCAAAAAGTGGGCATAGAGGGAATCTACCTCAACATAATAAAGGCCGTATAGGACAAACCCACAGCAAACATCATTCTCAATGGTGAAAAACTAAAAGCATTTCCTCTAAGATCAGGAACAAGACAAGGATGTCCACTCTCACCACTATTATTCAACATAATTTTGGAAGTCCTAGACACATCAATCAGAGAAGAAAAAGAAATAAAAGGAATACAAACTGGAAAAGAAGAAGTAAAGTTGTCACTGTTTGCAAATGACACGATACTACACATAGTGAATCCTAAAGATGCCACCAGAAAACTACTAGAGCTAATCAATGAATTTGGTAAAGTTACAGGATACAAAATTAATGCAGAGAAATCTCTTGCAATCCCCTACACTAACAATGAAAAATCAGAAAGAGAAATTAAGTAAACAATCCCATTCACCATTGCAACAAAATGAATACGTAGGAATGAACCTACCTAAGGAGGTAAAAGACCTGCACTCAGAAAACTATAAGACACTGCTGAAAGAAATCAAAGATGACATAAACAGATGGAGGTATAAACCATGCTCTCGGATTAGAAGAATCAATATTGTTAAAATGATTATACTACCCAAAGCAATCTACAGATTCAATGCAATCCCTATCAAATTCCCAGTGGCATTTTCTACATAACTAGAACAAAAAAAAATCTTAAAATTTGTATACAAACACAAAAGACCCCGAATAGCCAAAGCAGTCTTGAGGGAAATTAAAAGAGATGGAGGAATCAGACTTCCTGACTTCAGACTATATTACAAAGTTACAGTAATCAAGACTATATGGTACTGGCACAAAAACAGAAATATAGATCAATGGAAGAGGATAGAAAGTGCAGAGATAAACCTAAGTACCTATGGCTAACCCATCTATGACAAAGGAGGCAAGGATATACAATAGAGAAAAGATAGTCTCTTCAGTAAGTGGTGCTGGGAAATCTGGACAGCTACACATAAAAGAATGAAATTAGAACACTCCATAACACCATACACAAAAATAAACTCAAAAGGGATTAGGGATCTAAATGTAAGACCAGACACTATAAAACTCTTAGAGGAAAACATAGGCAGATCATTCTATGATACAAATCACAGCAAGATCCTTTTTGACCCACCTCCTAGATAAATGGAAATAAAAAGAAAAATAAACAAATGGGACCTAATGAAACTTCAAAGCTTTTGCACAGCAAAGGAAAACATAAACAAGAGGAAAAGACAACCCTCAGAATGGGAGAAAATATTTTCAAATGAAGCAAATGACAAAGGATTAATCTCCAAAATTCACAAGCAGCTCATTTAGCTCAATATCACAAAAACAAACAACCCCATCCAAAAATGGGCAGAAGACCTAAAAAGACATTTCTCCAAAGAAGATATACAGATTGCCAACAAACACAAGAAAGGATGCTGAACATCACTAATCATTAGAGAAATGCAAATCAAAACTACAGTGAGATATCATCTCAAACCAGTCAAAATGGCCATCATCAAAAAATCTAGAAACAATAAATGCTGGAGAGGGTGTGGAGAAAGGAGAACACTCCTGCACTGCTGGTGGGAATGTGAATTGGTACAGCCACTATGGAGAACAGTATGGAGGTTCCTTAAAAAACTACAAATAGAACTACCATATGACCCAGCAATCCCACTACTGGGCATATACCCTGAGGAAACCAAAATTCAAAAAGAGTCATGTACCAAAATGTTCATTGCAGCTCTATTTACAATAGCCTGGAGATGGAAACAACCTAAGTGCCCATCATCAGATGAATGGATAAAGAAGATGTGGCACATGTATACAATGGAATATTACTCAGCCATAAAAAGAAACGAAATTGAGCTATTTGTAATGAGGTGGATAGACCTAGAGTCTGTCATACAGAGTGAAGTAAGTCAGAAAGAAAAAGACAAATACCGTATGCTAACACATATATATGGAATTTAAAAAAAATGTCATGAAGAACCTAGGGGTAAGACAGGAATAAAGACGCAGACCTACTGGAGAACAGACTTGAGGATATGGGGAGGGGGAAGGGTGAGCTGTGACAGGGCGAGAGAGTCATGGACATATACACACTAACAAACGTAGTAAGGTACATAGCTAGTGGGAAGCAACCGCATGGCACAGGGATATTGGCTTGGTGCTTTGTGACAGCCTGGAGGGGTGGGATAGGGAGAGTGGGAGGGAGGGATATGCAAGACGGAAGACATATGGGAACATATGTATATGTATAACTGATTCACTTTGTTATAAAACAGAAACTAACACACCACTGTAAAGCAATTATACTCCAATAAAGATTTTTTTTTTTTAAAAAAAGAAACATTCACCACAATGTTCATTGCATCACTATTTACAACAGCCAGGTAATGGAAGCAACCTAAATGCCCACAGACAGACGAATGCATAAAGATGTGGTACATATATAAAATGGAATATTACTAAGCCATATAAAGGAATGAAATTGGGTCATTTGTAGAGACGTCGATGGATGTAGAGACTGTCATACAGAGTGAAGTATGTCAGAAAGAGAAAAACAAATATTGTATATTAATGCATATATGTGGAACCTAGAAAAATGGTACAGATGAACTGGATTGCAGGGCAGAAACGGAGACACAGATGTAGAGAACAAACGTATGGACACCAAGGGGAGAAACCCGTGTGGGGGTGGTGGTGGGATGAATTGGGAGATTGGGATTACCTGTATACATTTATATGTATAAAATAGATAACCAATAAGAACCTGCTGTATAAAAAATTAAATAAAATTTAAAAATTAAAAAAATAAATAAAATTTGAAAAAACAGGAAAAAAGTTCTTCCCTTCCGATAGATGTATTTATATGAATGAATTATTTCCATGTTTATATCTATAAATACACAAAAGAGGAATAAAATCTACCATGAACCAAAAAAGAAAGAAACAAACAAACCCAGAACCCACCAGTTATACAGAGCAAAACCGTATCAGGGCACTTGATAAATACACAAAAGAGGAATAAAATCTACCATGAACCAAAAAAGAAAGAAACAAACAAACCCAGAACCCACCAGTTATACAGAGCAAAACCGTATCAGGGCACTTGATAAATACACAAAAGAGGAATAAAATCTACCATGAACCAAAAAAGAAAAAAACAAACAAACCCAGAACCCACCAGTCACACAGAGAAAAACCCTATCAGGGCACTACAGTGGTAAACAATTCTGAAGTTGGTCAGAGGTGGGGAATCCTCTCCCATGCAGCCAGCAGCCCACCCGCAAGGAGCGTCCTCATTACAAAGCTGGCGGACCACGCCGAGGCGTCTGTGAGTAAACGTGAGCTGAACCCAGGCCAGCTGCTGCTGAACTGTTCCCACCCTTCCCAGGTAAAACACCTGAATATGAACAAGGACTTGAAAGCCTAGAGGAAGGGCCATGGAGCCACACGAGTGACAGCATGCCGGCCGACTTGGTGCCTGCAGGCCAGCCAGGATGGTCCTGGCCCTGGGTGCTCTTCTGGAAGATTTCCATTTCCCTGCCTGAGATACCCCTCCTGTCCCGGCCCCCACTGCTTTTTTCTTTCCTCACCTCTGCCTGGGGAGAAATTCCAGCGGCAGGTATGGGTGACACATCCTCTTCTTTAGCAGGTAGCAACTTGGCAACTCCTGCAGAAAGTCCAGCAGAGCCCCACTCACACCGGGCCACCCAAAAAGCCGTGGCCCTTCACTCCCTCCCACCAGCCCAGCCCTGAGACTGCTGACAGGGCAGAGAAAATGGCGTCAGGCACAGCTGCAGGGGCTCTTGCTTCCTGGAGTGGTATTTATATTGATCTCAACCCAGGCACACCTGGGGAGGGCTGGCCAGCACGGTAAGGCTGCCCAGGTCAGCCAATTCTCACCCCTCAGGGGCTCACATTGCATAAATTGGACCTTGAACAGGCCAGGTCCAAGGAACAGGTGTGGGCTCCTGAGAGTCAGGATAGACAAGGGACTGCAGCTCTGGCTTGTTTTCTAATCATTTTATCTGGCCCATGAGTGGGAGACAACTTCAAGAAGACCCTCTCCTAATGAGAGAAACCCAGGAATCAGGGGAGAGGAGGGGTGATGGGTGGAGAGAGACCTGGTGCCCTGGCTGCAGTGGAAGTCTCTGGAAGACCAGGCAGAGGAGGGCCGCACAGAGTGATGCCCAGAGTCACAGACCTGCTGGAGCTGCTGTTTGTTAGCTCAAGTCCTGCTCTGAGGTGCTCTGTGTCAGCTCTGAGCTACAGGTGAGCTGGGGATGCTCTTCAATGAGGGATATGTGCACGGTTCCTGTGTGCCCAGCCTGGCCAGGGTACCTGCCCAGGTGAGCTCCATAACCTGGGAGGGGCCTGACCATGAAAGCCCCGTGGGCTGCTGGGGACCTGCCCAGGTGAGCTCCATATCCTGGGAGGGGCATGACCTTGAGAGCCCCGGTGGCTGCTGGGTACCTGGTAATGGATGTCAGGACAGTCAGTGAAGCCACCGAGGATATACATTCAGTAGTTCCTAATTCCTACACACAGCTGGTCATTCTACCATCCACCAGGACATGGTATTCTGTATTAGACTTCAATGATGCCTTCTTCTGTATTCCATCGGTCCCATAGTCACAAGAAATTTTGGCTTGTGAGTGGCAGGACTCAACATACAAGAGAAACAATACTTCCGGGCCGTCTTGCCCCAAGGGTTCAAAAATTCCCACACCATCTTTGGGGAAACGTTAGCTAAAGACTTAAAAGTTCTACCTCTGGAAAAGGAAACCCTCCTTCAATATGCAGATGACATTCTGATCGCCAGCCCTACTAAGGAGGCCTCTGAACTACCAAGCCAATAAAGGATAGAAGTTGTCCAAGAAAAAGGCTCAAATATCACAGACTGCGGTGACCTGCCTGGGCTTCATTCTCACACAAGGTCGGAGAAGCCCATCCCAGGAAAGGGAAGAAACCATTTGCAGCCTTACCCCTTTCTAAAACTAGAAGACAGCTTAGGGGTTCCTAGGGAGGCCGGGGTTTGCTGCATCTGGATCCCTAACTACAGTCTACTAGCTGGGCCTCTATATGAAACACTGAAAGGAAAAGATGATGGTCCTTTTGAATAGAATCCAGAAGCGGCTTTTCAAGAATGGAAAGAGCAGTCAATTAAGACCCTTGCCCTGGAACTCCCTAACTTAGCTAAACCCTTTGACCTTTACATTCCCGGTCAAAGGTGAATCGCCCTTGGAGTATTAGTGCAAAAACTGGGACCACCTGAAATGGAACAACGCAAGAATGTCCTCCAGGTAGGATAAACTACGGTCACCAAGGGCTTGGCTCGCCGCCCCATCCGGCCAGGATACTGGGAGTATCTAAAAACCTGGAAATCAGCAGCCCAAAAGGCCACCTCCTTCCTAAGGGAAAAGGACCCCACGTGGTGATCCTAACAACACACCATGCCCTGAAGTTGCAGGGTTCGCTCCGTGGGCACACCGACCTCAAGTGAGGAGGCCCTCCAACTCCAAAATCCAGAGAGGTAACCGGGGGCAACAGGGCACCATGACGACTCGTGTGAACATCACTTGACCTGGAGCTTCTGTCAGAAAACAACAAGAGTGTGTCCCGAAGGAGTAGACTACTGCTTGCAGGACTTACTGCACCCAGAGGGGAGCTAATAAGCTTGTCGGGGGAACCGTATATCACGGTGTCTCCATAGAAAAGCCTACAGACACCGTGATGATGGTGACCAATAAGACCAGCTGGACTCCTGGCTATTTCAAAAGGCCGTTGACTCAGTGGCCGTCATGGTCCTGGATCACCACCGACCCTGGACTGTCTGGGAGTTGAGCGGGCAGGGCTCTGACACCTGGTGCTGTTTTTACGTTAATTCAGGGGCCTAATTGAAGAAAGAGCAGACTACTGGTCAGAGCATCTAGGCTGGCAGAAACGGTCAGCCTAAGGTGGCCGAACAAATGTTGGGCCGGGTAAAACAGGCCCCCCCAGCGTCTCTGCGCATCTCTTTCCTGGACCCTTAAAGGTCATTAGAATCTATAACGGTTCCAATGCTGGTGCTCAGGCGGACGAGCACTGAGGCAGGAGGCCTAGGGACAATCAACCTCACCTGGAGGCTGCTGGGGAGAAGTTCTGCCCCTCCCCACCCAGTATGAGGACTCCCAACTCAGCACGAAGCAGTTACAGAAGAGGGGTCTGCACCCTCAGCGCCCCAAGAATGAGGAACGGGACAAAAGGCAGAGGAGGGGTTTGTCACCGGCAAAGCCCATTAAAAATCCCTGGGAGATAAAAATAGAATCTGGGCAATAAAGTCAAGTCTGACCTTTTTTATCCTTTGTGCTTTGTCTAATTTCACGTGCTCCTAGGGTCCCGCATGCCAAGGTCCCACACCCTGCACTTCAGACCCGATTTCCTAGTGCAGAATGGCTGGGTCGGCACCTCAGCTCAAGGGGCCCCATGCAGACTCCGCGACATAGAGCCTGAGCTGCAGCCAACCCGGCCCTCAAGAGCTCCACCCCTTTCCTCCCACTGACGCTGCTGGGATCCCTACACAGCAGCTCCACCCACAGCCTGTGGGGAAGCGCTCGCTCTCACCACTCCATTCTCTCATCAAAATATAAAGTTTCCTTTGCTTCTGAACAGTCTCGATCTGTTGGCTCCAATGACACTGGGCAGGGAGACCCTTGTTGGGGCCCACTCTGGAGGATCAGTAACAGAAATTGAGAACATTGTAACTTCAATGAACAGATGTGTGAGCCAAACTGTAGTTAACATAGAACAGTGTATAAGGCTCGGGTAAAATAAGATGTTTCTAACACTTCCCTTGGATATTTCCATCACTTTATTATAAGCAAGTTCAGTGAAGAAGTTTGTCTTATTTGTCAGGTCAACATTAGAGAAATGAAGTGATTTCTTTCCAAGGATGTACCTCTAATAATCATGGCTGAAGCTTCAATCTTGTTTCAAATGCTTTTTCATTGAAAATGATACCTCTCTTTCAGCTCCCCCATTTCTGAGAAGTATAAAATCTTATAACTTATTATTACCAAAGGGGAAAGGTGGGAGGAGGGATAAATTAACAGTTTGGGATTAACACATACACACTGCTATGTATAAAATAGATCACCAACAAGGAACTACTGTATAGCACAGGGAACTACACTCAACATTTTGCAATAACCTATAAGGGGAAATAATCTGAAAAAGAATAGATATTTTTATCGACATCATCTATCAACGACAGATAAAATGTAACCTAAGGAAAGCCGATGGTGAGCGCTTCTGACCCTGAAGACTTCAATCATCTAAAGTTCGCACTCTGCCTACTTCCCAAGGCCCTTAATGAACATATGTGTAGCCGTATCTTAAAAATTCCCCAGTTTGGATTTCAGGGAGACACTGATTTGAAAAAATCCCTGGTGTTCTTCTTACATGCACGGGACCCTTCCTACTGCTAAAACATACCTGTCACACCCAGATGATAGTACACCATCTGATCGGGAAGAGTTTGGAAAAGGCATCTCATCTCCTCATCTCTTGGTGCTCGGGTTCACCCCTCCAGTGTCTTTCCTAACAATCTCCCAACTTGGAGATGTCAGCACCGTCAACATCCTGTTGCACACAGTTTGGAATTTGTCCAGAGGATGAAGCGGAAGGATGAGAAACAATGAGAGACAAGTCCTAGGTGTTCGGAAAGGCACATGTCACTCTAATTTCCAATCAGGAAGACGTATTGACCAAAGGCTAAGATTACCCACGGAAACAGAATAGGGCTTGAGGAAATCCCGCTGTTTTGTGGCCAGTTCCCAAAAACACAAGTTGAAAAATGGAACTCAGGGGCACTAAAGTTCACGAAACTGAAGAGCTGAAAATACCTATCGTCGAAAAATGTCTTGAGGTAAGTCACCGAAAAGGACTTGTAAGCAAGGGAGAATGGCAGGAAAGGGATTTGAAGAGGTAGAAAGGACTCGCCATTAAAGCACAAGAAAAGGAGCTGAACATTGCCAACGATGCAGTTGGCCAAAAAGGGCATATGCGTTTTTTCTGAATATATTCAAGAAAAGGGCATATGCCCTTTTTAGCCAACCAAACAGGTGGGCACTGGAAATCAATACTACAAGAGGTATCACTTCACATCAGTCAGAAGAGCCATCCTCATAAAGTGTAAACACCACAGAAGCAGGACAGGGCGAGGAGAAAAGGGAGCCCTGTGAGGCTGATAGTGGAAATGTAAATTGCCAACGGCCACTCTGCAGAAGTGTATTGTGTTTACTAAAACATCTAAAAAATGAGCTACAGAGCATAGGGCACTTGCACTCATGGGTGTATATCTTGGGAAAAACAAAAATCGAGAGGACACAGGCACCCCAACGTTTACCACCTCTCTGTTTAAAAGATCCTCGACTAGGATATAACTTAAATGTCTCTGGAGGGAAAAACTGGTTAGATATGTGGTACTTATGTAGAGTGGAATATTACTCAGCCTGGAAATCAATGAAATATGGCCAGTTGTAACAACTCCGGAGAAGTTACGTATGATTATTCTAAGTGACATAATTCAAAAACAAAAAGACACATATCATAAGATATCACTTAAAGGTGGAATCCAGAATGGCTACACATGAAATAAATTACAAAACAAAAACACAGTCAAATATGTAGAAAACACGTATAAGGCTGCTAAAGGGGAAAGGTAGGGAGGGGTGAGGCATCATCCAGGAGGTTGAAATTAGCAAAGATACCATTCCAAATACCAAATTGATAATCGAAAAGACCTACACGGTACCTCAAAGAGCTGCACTCAGCACACTCAAGTCACCGGAAAAGAATATATACGACTGGTAAGAATCCGAAGAAAAATTTATTGATGTCTCTCTATACGTGAATCAAGTGGATGTACAGCAGCAAGAAACAAGACCATTGAAAATCAGCTGTAACCAATATAATAAATTTAAAAAAAAGACAGTGAGACAGAAAAATTCTTACAACTTTTGCTCAGGGGCTGTTAATCAACATGGATTGAACATATACAGACCCACAGCAGGATGAGACATAAGGCTGGAAACTGTTCGTGGTAAGAGAATTAGTGAGGTTGGGTGAGGAAATGCAGACAATTGAAAGTAATACTGCCTGGTACCCATTCCATGGGTCCCAAATCTGCAGGTTCAAGGGGACTGCCTACAGGTAAAACATGCATGGGAAACCCAGAGGACTGTACACGGTGTGAACGGGAAAGGTGGCTAAAATGCACCTCATTTTTCACCTCCTGGTGTTCGGGTTCGCCATTCCAGCCACTTTACTAAAAATCTCCCCACTTGGAGAATCAGAGCCTTTAACCTGTTTCGCACAGCTGTAAATTTGTGCATAGGATGAACGGGAAGAAGGGGAACCAATGAGACACTAGCTGTGGGTGTTTCGACAGGCACATGTCAGACTCATTTCCCATCGGGAAGAAGAATTAACCAAAGGCTCAGCCTACTGGCCTAAAACCAGAATAGGGCCTGAACCAATCCTGCGGTTTTGCGACCAGCACACAAAAAAGCGAGTTGAAAAATGGAGCTCAAGGGCAGTGAAATTCAAAAAGCTGCAGAGTTATATATGACACCTAACGTCCAATAATATATTGAGGTAAGGCAACGAAGAGCCTCTGAATGCAAGGCAGAATTGCAGGAAACAGATTTCAATAGGTGGATTAGTCTAGCCTTTAAAGCACATGAAAAGTGTCAGAACTTCGACAATGATGCAGTTGGCCAAAAAGGGCGTATGCGTTTTTTCCTGAATATATTCAGGAAAAACCACATACGCCCTTTTTTGGCCAACCAAAGCAAGTGGGCAATGCAAATCGGCACAAGAAAGAAGTCTCACTTCCCACCACTCAAAAGGGCCATCCGAAAAATATGTAAAAACCAGAAATGCAGGACAGGCCATGGAGAAGAGGGAGCCTTATTACGAGGATGTGCGCGGTATAAATTGCCGAGAGCCACTCTGGAGAAGTGGATGGTGTTTCCAAAAACATTTAAAAAACAGAGTGAAAGAGCATAGGGCACTTCCAGTCACGGGCGAATATCTTGGGAAGACTAAAAATAAACAAGACACAGACACCCCAATGTATAGGGCTGCTCTGTTTACAAGAACCTAGATTTCGGTTCACCTTAAATATCCCAGGAAAGAGAACAATGGATAAAGCAGTTGTGGTACTTATGTACAATGGAATTTCACTCAGTCATGAAATCAGTGTCATAAGGCCAGCAGCAGCATAATGAGTGGATTTAGGTCCGATGACTCTAAGTGAAATAAGTCACACAGAAAAAGAAACTTATCATAAGATATCACTTTTAGAAGGAATGTAACCATTGCTACACATGAACTAAATTACAAAACAGAACAGAGTCACACATTTAGAAAACACGCTTATGCCTGCTTAAGGGGAAAGTTGAGGTGGGGTGATGCATAAAAAAAGAGATGGAAATTAGCACAAATACCGTTATATACATCAAATATGTAACAGACAAGACCTACTCCTCAATGAACTAGACTCAACACTCCCTCTTCACCAAAGAAGAATATATCTGACTAGTAAGAATCTTAAAACCTATGTATTGATATGTCACCGAAGGGAAATCAAGTGTGTGTAGAGCAGCATAAACACAGCAGTGAAACTCAGCTAAACCCCATTATAAAAATGAATTTCAAACACAAACACAAAGACCGTGAAAGAGAGAAATTCTTACAAAATTCCTTCATGGGCTGTGATGCAACACGGACTGAGCACATCTACAACCACAGCTGGATGAGACATAAGCCTGGACATTCTTGTGGCTGAGAGGATTGGTAGGGTTGGGTGAGAAAAGGCATACCATTTAAAGTAATTCTGCCTGCTACCCATTCCATGGGTCCCAACTCTCCAGGTTCACCGAATCTGCGTACGGTGAAAAGATGAGTGGGAAAACCAGAGGATGGTACACGGGGTGATCCAGAAAGATTTCTAAAACGCACCTCGTTTTTTAATCTCCTGGTGCTCGGGTTCACCATTCCAGCTGCTTTACTAACAATCTCTTCACCTGAATAATCAGCGCCTTTAACTTCCTATTTCCCACAATTTGCAATTTGTCCGGAGGATGAATGGGAAGAGGGGGAATCAATGAGAGACTAGCTATAGCTGTTTAGATGGGCACATGTCACTATAATTTCCCATCAGGAAGAATAATTAACGAAAGGCTCAGCCTGCCGCTTCAGAACCAGAATAGGGCCTGATGCAATCCTGCGGTTTTAAGGCCAGCTCACAAAAAAGCGAAATGAAAAATGGAGCTCAGGGGCACTGCAATTCACAAAACCTGCAGACTTACAAAGCACAACTATCGTCCAAAAATATATTGAGGTAATGCTACGAAGAGGACTTGAAAGCAAGGCACAATTGCAGGAAACAGATTTCAGGAGGTAGATTGGAATTGCATTTAAAGCATATGAAAAGTGGCAGAACTTCGACAATGATGCACTTGGCCAAAAAGGGCGTATGCGTTTTTTCCTGAATATATTGAGGAAAAAACGCATACGCACTTTTTGGCCAACCAAGCAAGCGGGCAATGCAAATCCGCACTACAAAGAAGTCTCACTTCCACAGATAAAAAGGGCCATCCGAAAAAAGTGTTAAAACCAGAAAGGCAGGACAGGCCATGTTGAAAAGGGAGCCTTGTTACGCTGACGGACGGGATGTAAATTGTGAGCAGCCACTCAGGAGAAGTGTATGGTGTTTCTTAAAACATCTAAAAAACAGCTACAGATCATAGGGGACTTCCACTCATGGGCATGTATCTTGGGAAAAACTAAAAATCAACAAGACACAGCCACCGCAAAGTTTAGGGCTGCTCTGCACACAAGATCATCGACTTCAGTACACCTTAAATATCATAGGAAAGAGAAAGATGGATAAAGAAATTGTGGTACTTATGTACAATGGAATATCACTCAGCCATGAAATCAATGTCATAAGGCCAGCAGCAGCAAAATGAGTGGATTTAGGTACGATGATTCTAGGTGAAAGAAGTCACACAGAAAAAGAAACATCATAAGATATCACTAATACACGGAATGTAAACATGGCTACAAATGAGCTGAATTACAAAACAGAACAGTCATACATTTAGAAAACGCACTTATGCCTGCTTAAAGGGAAAGGTAGGTGGGGTGATGGATAAAACCGGAGTTTGAAATTAGCACAGATACCATTCCATAAACCAAATATGTAATAGACAAGACCTACTCTTGCTCAATGAACTGGACTCAGCACCCACTACGCACCGCAGAGGAATATATGTGACTAGTAAGAATCTTAAAACCTATGTATTGATATGTCTCTGTAAGGGAATCAAGTGTGTGTAGAGCGGCAGAAACACTGCAGTGAAAACAGCTAAACCCCATTATAAAAATAAATTTCAAAAAACAAAAAAACACAAAGAGAGTGATGGAGAGAGAAATTCTTACAAAATTCATTCAGGGACTGTGATGCACCCTGAATTGACCTTATATACACCCACAGCTGGATGAGACATAAGGCTGGACACTTGGGGCTGAGCGGATTGGTGAGGCTGGGTGAACAAATGCAGACCCTTTAAAGCAATACTACACGCTTCCCATTCCATGGGTCCCAACTCTGCAGGTTTAAGGGAATCTTCCTACAGCTAAAACATGCAAAGGAAACCCAGAGGACAGTACACTGTGTGACCGGGAAAGGTTTCTAAAACGCACCTGAGTGTTCCTCTCCTGGTGCTAGGGTTCGCCATTCCAGCCGCTTTACTAACAATCTCCCCATTTGGAGAGTCAGCGCCTTAAACCTCCTATTTCGCACAGTCTGCAATTACTGCAGAGGATGATCGGGATGAGGGGGAACTAATGAGAGAATAGCTGTAGGTGTTTGGACGGGCACATGTTACTCTAATTTCCCATCAGGAGGAAGAATTAACCAATGGCTTAGCCTGCCGGCCCGGAACCAGAATAGGGTCTGAAGCAATCCTGTGGTGTTGCGGCCAGCTCACAAAAAAGAGAGTTGAAAAATGGAGCTCAGGGGCACTGCAATTCACAAAGCTGTAGAGTTAAAAAGGACAACTTTCGTCGAAAAATATATTGAGGTAAGGCAACGAAGAGGATTCGAAACCAAGGCAGAATTGCAGGAAACAGGTTTCAACACGTAGATTGGAGTCTCCTTTAAAGCACATGAAAAGCGGCAGAACTTCGACAATCATGCACTTGGCCAAAAAGGGCGTATGCGTTTTTTCCTGAATATATTCAGGAAAAAACGCATACCCGCATTCTGCCCAACCAAGCAAGCGGCAATGCAAATCGGCACAACAAAGAAGTCTCTCTTCCCACTGGTCCAAAGGGCCATCTGAAAAAAGTGTAAAAACCAGAGAGGCAGGACACCATGGAGAACAAGGAGCCTTGTTGCCCTGATGGGTGGGATGTAAATTGCCAACAGTCACTCTGGAGAAGTGTATGCTGTGTTGTAGTTTTTCTTATGACAGGGCCGAAAGTAAGCTCATCACAGGAGATGAATTGTGCCAAAGCTCAGCAGTAGAGGGCTGCCACCCACTCAGGCAAAACAGCGCCGTCTGTCCTGCTGTGGTAGCTTTTATTTAAGCATTATCTATGTTTACATTTTAAGACTTGTTTTCTTAACATTCCAGAAATGCCAAAGCAGCAACATACACTTTTATTGATTATACAAGCAATAATGGGCTTTCATGAAAACATGCCGTGCTTCGTCCTTGAGCGCAAAAGCTGCACAAGGACATTGCCTTGTGTTCCCACCATTCTGATTATACTGAGGACATCTCATGGATCAGTGCCCAAAGCACTCAATGCTTATTCGCAGGCTTCCGGTTTGCTGTGTGTGTGTGTGTGGGGTGTCTCAAAACACTCAGGACTGTTTACAGTTCTGGCTTATTCACATGCCCCCGGTTTTCTGGGGGGGTGGCTCATGGGTCACGTCTCCTTTCTATGTCCACAGTTATTCCACTACATTTCCCCCTTTTTGTTTTGCAGCTTGTGCACCATCAAGGAGAACACGGCAGCTTGTTGAGATGTTGTATGGCGGGTAGCTTTCACTCGTCGTCGGACTACAGTTAAACATATGATTATTATTATAATGAGCATTAGCAATCCTGTAGTAGAACCAAATAAAGCATGTAATTTAGACATGGGATTTAAATTATTAAATCCTTGAATAATTTTAGACCATATTTCTTGTGAATTAAGTCGTTGTAATTTCTTTTGAAAAGTTTGTTGAATTTTCCCTTGTAAATTCACAATTTCTTCTGTCAAATTTTTGTGATGTAATAAATACTTTTTTATTTTTGCCCAGCGGAATGTAGACTGATTATATGGAACCGAAGTGCCACAAAAGGCACTTTGATTCCAGTCACAACGTAGCTTCATTTGTCTTTGTAAATTTATAAGTTTGTCCCCCAACATAACCACAGCTTGTTATAAGTCTGCTATTTCCGAATGTACTTCCGAATCAATTTGTCGTTGAGAGGACCAAAGCATTTCAGAATTTTTATGTCGATCAGTTATATAATCAACGGTCTGAATAGATTGTTCTAAAGCAACTCCAGCTACTGCAGCAGTAGCTGTTATGGCTATAATACCCATGACAGCTGCAATCAACATTCCTACAAATCTTTTACTTTTTTTTTAATGCATCAGCTAAATATTGCGAAACAGCCATAGGAAGAGATTCTTGCCATCCCCTTCCAAGATTGACAGGAAGCCAAAGACCTGTCCGAGCTTGTAAGATATACAAACTTTCAGTAGATATGTTAAAAGATATACTAGAGTTAATGCAGGTATACAGAGAGCAACTTTTACACATTATAATACCTAGAGTCTTATTCCATTTATCTGGTCCCTTTAACAATATATAAGGTAATTTCACACAACTATGAGTATACCAAGTAACATTTTTATGAAAAGTCAAACTATGATTTCCAGATTTGTTAACCATATGTCCTACCCAAGCATTAATCTTTTTCAAAGCTGCCATAAGCTTCCACAAGTCCTTTTGGATAGGATATCCATTTAAATGAGGATCTGGAGGAGAAAACCCTCCAGCATGTCATACTATGGTATCATTAATAGTATTGCTATAGTGTTATCCTCTCTATGCCAGTGTAAATTCTTCAGACCCCTTTTTTCTCGGGTGGAGCCAAAAGGGCTCCAATCAATGATGCTTCCCCAAGAAGTATTAACAAGAACCCGAGCCACTTCTCCTCGGCATCGAGTCCAATGGACCCAGTCCGATATCGATCCACAAGAGGCACCTGGCATGGAGGCAAGTAAGGTGTGGAAACATTCTCATTAAGAGTGGAATTAGAACTTTTAAAACTATAAGCACTCAAAAGATATAACCCATGATATCTGCTTTCATTTTTGACAACACTTAACCATGCCTGATAATTCATTTTAAGGCAATGATCTCCCTTTCCCATACAAATAGGAGGTCCCCTAACACCCACAGTGTAATTTTCTATTATCCTTCCTTCTTCTTCTGGCTTCAAAGGGCCTCTATCATCAAAAGGACCAGGCAACCATCTACACTCATTTATATATACAAGAATCGGGGCATCCCACCAGGTAACCCCCATATTAAGAGGAGGGTTATGAATATAAGTCCAATACGTATGGTTAGTACAATTTATCTCATTGGCTGATATGCTTATTACCTGTGCAGACAACACTGCCATCATGGCCACAAAAAGACTGGTGCTATTGAGGGATTTACCCTGGGAAATAACAAGATTTTCAACAGTGCCTGTAAACTTTTTCATTTGTCCCCAGGTCAATGGAGGCGCCTTCTTTTTTCCACCAAGTCTTAAACTGTATATATTGTCCAGGTTCAAGAACAGTCTTGGCAAGCGCCTCCCAATCCTGAGGAAGTAATATGTTTTCGGAAGCATACCTAGACAAAACACCTTGAACATAATTAGAATGCATCCCATATACATTAATGGCTTTTTTTTTAGCATTTTTTAAATTTTTACATCATGAGGGTTATACTCAACGTTCATATATCCATTCAGAAATTGATCATTAGCAGGCATAGCTTGTCTAACAATAGGGAAAGCAAAAAATGATTCAGAATATTGCTCTTCTTCCTTATTCATCTCTTCTTCCAACAATAGTCTATTAGATTCAGGTTTTAGAGGAAAGTGAAACTGACGAGAGGCTCCAACAGGATAAGCTGCTAATTCTAAAGGAGGAGCCGAAGGAATAGTAGGACATGGCTCCTGATATAAAGGAGTGGTAGCATTGTTTCTATTTTCTTCCAATTAAACCCTCAAATTTTTCAACTTTGAAAGTATATCAGAAATCTCATTTTGTTGAGAAAGTGGCATCTCATTTTGTTTGCTAGCCTGCTCCCGATCTTTATCATCATCAGAAAAACCCCCTTCATCACTGGAACCTGAAAAATCCTCTCCCGTCTCAGGCACAAGGGGAGGAGGTGGCGGAGGAAGGTCCTCTATAGGAGACTCACGAAACAGAGTATGAAAAGCAGCAGAATGATAGGGATCAGAATTCGGACGCTGAGGGCGTGCCCCATTTTCACATTCAGTTTCAGATTGTAATGGTTTCAGGGCAAGGGAAATTAATTTACAAAGAGACCAAACACGGACAGATATAGGGTCTCCATGTTGATGTGCTCTTCTTAAGGCTCGCATAACCTGTTTCCAAACTTTTAAATTCAACTGGTTATGACCAGTAGGTTGAAACCAGTAACAATGTTTACGAACCAACGCAAACAATTCATCAAAAGATTCTGGTTTCACTTTCACTCCTGAACTCCGTAATAACTGTTTCAGGAGTCTAATGTACTGAAATTCTACTGAATGGGAATTCCCCATTACAGTTACTCTACTGCTCCCGAAGGTTTGGCTTACTCTTCAACGTACCAAATTCCCCTTAGGTTCCGCGATCACGCGATTACTTACCTTCAGATCCCTGTTCGGGCGCCAAATGTTGTAGTTTTTCTTAGGACAGGGCCGAAAGTAAGCTCATCACACGAGATGAATTGTGTCGAAGCACAGCAGTAGAGGGCTGCTGCTCGCTCAGGCAAAACAGCGCCGTCTGTCCTGCTGTGGTAGCTTTTATTTAAGCATTATCTATGTTTACATTTTAAGACTTGTTTTCTTAACATTCCAGAAATGCCAAAGCAGCAACATATGCTTTTATTGATTATACAAGCAATAATGGGCTTTCATGAAAACATGCCGTGCTTCGTCCTTGAGCGCAAGAACAGCACAAAGTTCCCACCATTATTTTGATTATACTGAAGTAGCACAAGGACATTTCCTTGTGTTCCCACCATTCTGATTATACTGAGGACATCTCATGGATCAGTGCCCAAAGCACTCAATGCTTATTCGCAGGCCCCCGGTTTGCCGGGGCGGGGGAGCGGGGCTCAAAGCAATCGGGACTGTTTGCAGTTCTGGCTTATTTGCAAACCACCAGTTAGCTGGGGGGTGGGGGCTCATGGGTCACGTCTCCTTTCCATGTCCTCAGTTATTCCACTACAATGGTGTTTCCTGAAACATGTAAAAAAAAGAGCTACAGAACATAGGGCACTTCCACTCATAGCCATATATCTTGGGAAAACTAAAAATCAACAAGACACAGCCACCCCAAAGTTTAGGGCTCTTCTGTTTACAAAATCCTCGACTTCGGTACACCTTAAATATCCCGGGAAAGAGAAAAATGGATAAAGGAGTTCTGGTACTTATGTGCAATGGAATATCACTCAGCCATGAAATCAATGTCAGAAGGCCAGCAGCAGCAAAATGAGTGGATTTAGGTACGATGATTCTAAGTGAAAGAACTCACAAAGGAAAAGAAACATCATAAGATATCACTTATAGACGGAACGTAAACATGGCTACACATGAGCTGAATACAAAACAGAACAGAATCACACATTTAGAAAACGCACTTATGCCGACTTAAGGGGAAAGGTGAGGTGGGGTGATGCATAAAACCAGAGTTTGAAATTACCACAGATACCGTTCCATAAACCAAATATGTATTAGACAAGACCTACTCTTTGCTCAGTGAACTGGACTCAACACCCCCTATGCACCGCAGAGGAATATAGGTGACTAGAAAGAAGCTTAAAACCTATGTATTGATATGTCTCCGTAAGGGAATCAAGTGTGTGTAGACGGGCATAAACACTGCACTGAAAATCAGCTAAACCCCATTATAAAAAGAAATTTCAAAAAGCAAAAAAACACAGAGTGATGGAGAGAGAAATTCTTACAAAATTCGTCCAGGCGCTGTAATGCACCGTGAATTGAACTTATCTACACACACTGCTGGATGAGACCTAAGGCTGAACACTTGGAGCTGAGCAGATTGGTGAGGTTGTGTGAGGAAATGCAGACCCATTAAAGAAATACTGCACGCCACCCATTCCATGGGTCCCAACTCTCCAGGTTTAAGGGAATCTTCCTACGCCTCAAACATGCATGGGAAACAAAGAGGATGGTACAGCGTGTGATCGGGAAAGGTTTCTTAAAACCCACCTCATTTTTCCTCTCCTGGTGCTCGGGTTCGCCATTCCAGCCGCTTTACTAACAATCTCCCCATTTGGAGAGTCAGCGCATTTAACTTCCTGTTTCGCACAGTCTGCAATTAGTGCGGAGGATGAACGGTATGAGGGGGAACCAATGAGAGAATTGCTGTAGGGGTTTGGACGGGCACATGCCACTCTAATTTCCCATCCGGAGGAAGAATTATCCAAAGGCTCAGCCTGCCGCTCCGGAACCAGAATAGGGTCTGAAGCAATCCTGTGGTTTTGCGGCCAGCTCACAAAAAAGCGAGTTGAAAATGGAGCTCAGGGGCACTGTAATTCACAAACCTGCAGAGTTAAGAAGGGCAACTTTCGTCGAAAAATATATTGAGGTAAGGCAACGAAGAGGATTCGAAACCAAGGCAGAATTGCAGGAAACAGGTTTCAACAGGTAGATTGGAGTCTCCTTTAAATTAAGCACATGAAAAGCGGCAGAACTTCGACAATCATGCAGTTGGCCAAAAAGAGCGTATGCGTTTTTTCCAGAATATATTCAGGAAAAAACGCATACGCCCATTCTGGCCAACCAAGCAAGCGGGAAATGCAAATCCCCACAACAAAGAAGACTCTCTTCCCACCGGTCCAAAGGGCCATCTGAAAAAAGTGTAAAACCAGAGAGGCAGGACAGGCCATGGAAAAGAGGGAGCCTTGTTACCCTGATGGGTGGGATGTAAATTGCCAACAGCCACTCTGGAGAAGGGTACGGTGTTTCCTGAAACATGTAAAAAACAGAGCTACAGAGCATAGGGCACTTCCACTCATGGGCATGTATCTTGGGAAAACGAAAAATCAACAAGACACAGACACCCCAAAGTTTAGGGCTCTTCTGTTTACAAAATCTTCGACTTCGGTACACCTTAAATATCCCGGGAAAGAGAAAAATGGATAAAGGAGTTCTGGTACTTATGTGCAATGGAATATCACTCAGCCATGAAATCAATGTCAGAAGGCCAGCAGCAGCAAAATGAGTGGATTTAGGTACGATGATTCTAAGTGAAAGAACTCACAAAGGAAAAGAAACTTATCATAAGATATCACTTATAGACGGAACGTAAACATGGCTACACATGAGCTGAATACAAAACAGAACAGAATCACACATTTAGAAAACGCACTTATGCCGACTTAAGGGGAAAGGTGAGGTGGGGTGATGCATAAAACCAGAGTTTGAAATTACCACAGATACCGTTCCATAAACCAAATATGTATTAGACAAGACCTACTCTTTGCTCAGTGAACTGGACTCAACACCCCCTATGCACCGCAGAGGAATATAGGTGACTAGTAAGAAGCTTAAAACCTATGTACTGATATATCTCCGTAAGGGAATCAAGTGTGTGTAGATGGGCATAAACACTGCACTGAAAGATCAGCTAAACCCCATTATAAAAAGAAATTTCAAAAAGCAAAAAAACACAGAGTGATGGAGAGAGAAATTCTTACAAAATTCGTCCAGGCGCTGTAATGCACCGTGAATTGAACTTATCTACACACACTGCTGGATGAGACCTAAGGCTGAACACTTGGAGCTGAGCAGATTGGTGAGGTTGTGTGAGGAAATGCAGACCCATTAAAGAAATACTGCGCGCCACCCATGCCATGGGTCCCAACTCTCCAGGTTTAAGGGAATCTTCCTACGCCTCAAACATGCATGGGAAACAAAGAGGATGGTACAACGTGTGATCGGGAAAGGTTTCTTAAAACCCACCTCATTTTTCCTCTCCTGGTGCTCGGGTTCGCCATTCCAGCCGCTTCACTAACAATCTCCACATTTGGAGAGTCAGCGCATTTAACCTCCTATTTCGCACAGTCGGCAATTAGTGCGGAGGATGACCGGTATGAGGGGGAACCAATGAGAGAATAGCTGTAGGTGTTTGGACAGGCACATGCCACTCTAATTTCCCATCAGGAGGAAGAATTAACCAAAAGCTCAGCCTGCCGCCCCTGAAGCAGAATAGGGCCTAAAGCAATCCTGTGGTTTTGCGGCCAGTTCACAAAAAAGCGAGTTGAAAAATGGAGCTCACGGGCACTGTAATTTACAAACCTGCAGAGTTAAAAAGGGCAACTTTCGTCGAAAAATATATTGAGGTAAGGCAACGACGAGGATTTGAAACCAAGGCAGAATTGCAGGAAACAGGTTTCAACAGGTAGATTGGAGTCTCTTTAAAGCACATGAAAAGCGGCAGAACTTCGACAATCATGCGGTTGGCCAAAAAGGGCGTATGCGTTTTTTTCTCAATATATTCAGGAGAAAACGCATACACTCTTTTTGACCAACCAAGCAAGCGGGCAATGCAAATCCGAACAAGGAAGTCTCTCTTCCAACCGGTCCAAAGGGCCATCGGAAAAAAGTGTAAAAACCAGAGAGGCAGGACAGGCCATGGAGAACAGGAAGCCTTGTTACCCTGATGGGTGGGATGTAAATTGTCAACAGCCACTCTGGAGAAGTGTATGGTGTCTCCTGAAATATGTAAAAAACAAAGCTACAGAGCATAGGGCACTCCCACTCATGGGCATGTATCTTGGTAAAATGAAAAATCAACACGACAGAGACACCGCAAAGTTTAGGGCTCTTCTGTTTACAAAATCCTCGACTTCGGAACACCTTAAATATCCTGGGAAAGAGAAAAATGGATAAAGGAGTTCTGGTACTTATGTGCAATGTTATATCACTCAGCCATGAAATCAATGTCAGAAGGCCAGCAGCAGCAAAATGAGTGGATTTAGGTACGATGATTCTAAGTGAAAGAAGTCACACAGAAAAAGAAACTTATCATAAGATATCACTTATAGACGGAATGTAAACATGGCTGCACATGAGCTGAATTACAAAACAGAACAGAGTCACACATTTAGAAAATGCTAAACATGCATAGGAAACAGCTAAAACAGCTAAAACATGCATAGGAAACCCAGAGGATGGTACAGCGTGTGATCAGGAAAGGTTTCTAAAAGGCACCTCATTTTTCCTCTCCTGGTGGTAGGGTTCGCCATTCCAGCCACTTTACTAACAATCTCCCCATTTGGAGAATCAGCGCATTTAACCTCCTGTTTCGTACAGTCTGCAGATAGTGCGAAGCATGAAAGGTATGAGGGGGAACCAATGAGAGAATAGCTGTAGGTGTTTGGACAGGCTCATGCCACTCTAATTTCCCATCAGGAGGAAGAATTAACCAAAGGCTCAGCCTGCTGCCCCGGAAAAAGAAGAGGGCCTGAAGCAGTCCTGTGGTTTTGCGGCCAGCTCACAAAAAAGCGAGTTGAAAATGGAGCTCAGGGGCACTGAAATTCACAAACCTGCAGAGTTAAGAAGAGCAACTTTCCTCTAAAAATATATTGAGGTAAGGCAACGAAGAGGATTCGAAATCAAGGCAGAATTGCAAGAAACAGGTTTCAACAGGTACATTGGAGTCTCCTTTAAAGCACAGGACAAGCTACAGAACTTCAAAAGATTGAAAGATTGAAAAAAGATCCAACCTCCTCAGGGCTTTGTGGATGCTAAGCTGGGGGCTCCTGCTGGGGTAAAGTTTCAACCTCCTCAATGAACTCTGGATGAGGCGCTTGGGCCTCCTGCTGGGATGGAGAATTTTCAGCTTCCTCTGCAGGCTCCATAGTTTTATCTGGGCTCCTAAAAAAATCCCTAGGTCGCCTCTCCTCAGGTTAAATGGCATACATACTGGTATCCAAACAACCCTGCAACTGTCGTTCTAGACCGAGTGTTTTTTACGAAATTGGCCTGTAGTTCCAACAACAACTTTGGCAAGCCGTTGATGCTGAACTAGATCTTTCTTCAGGTTTGGGGGTGAAACAATAAACTTCATTGGTTTTGAGCTCTTACTACCTAGAGGTGGAACAAGTATTTCAAATGACTGGTGACCTTCAGCGTGATCTAGACCTATGTTTTTAGTCTTACTTTTGTGTCGAGAAGGGAGAACCAAGGGTAATTCTGATCCCAGTCTAGCACTGGAACTGCCTCTGGGAGGTTTTGCACTGGAACTGCCTCTGGGAGCTTGTGATGTTGGGTTTGCTTGTTATTCAGATCCTGATGTGGAACAGCAAACTGATCTGGCCCTATAGGCAGCTCTCCAACCGAATCCATGTCCAGGTATGGAACCTCAGACTCAGTCAAATCCTGATGAGGTGGGGCCAACATCTGCACTGGAGACTAGGACGTCAAGTAGTTAAAGCCTCCGGCTTCTGCCAGGGATGTAAGGGCATGGGGCAGTTTGGGAAGGGTTCTTAGGCATGTGAAGACAAAGCCTCGGTCAGCCGTGCGGGGTTGGGGATCACCTGGACGGGGCCCATGGCCCACTCCGGAGGCTGAACTGCCTGGACTAGAAGCGACCGTTGTTGCCATGTGAGGAAGAGCCGTGGGGTGCAGCCACGACATAGAGGCGCAGCCGCGACATAACATGCGGCGGCTCCCAGGCACAGTGATCGAGGCCAGTGAGGAGCCGGAGCCACATCTTCCTCCAGAGCCAAACCGAACTGCTATGCCAGTGCCGCGACTTGAGGGCTCACGTTAGCAACCTCGCGGCACGGCCCCGCAAAACGTCCCACCCGTTATTTATGACGTCTTTAGTTACGCCACCCTTATTAGGCTCGTGCGGAGATCCAGTCCGCGCCACCAGAGTGGGACTTTCTCCCAGAGTCCACAGGGCGCAAGCCATCCTTCCCCTTGCAAAGGTGACAATTACCTCCTGCTGGGCCCTCTTCCCAAATCCGCCCTGCGCACCCGGGCCGCAAACAATGAGGCGGGATTTGGGCTGCAGACCCGAGTGGCCCCAAACTCTGACAGCCCTGGGGTTGAGGGGGGTTGGGAACGATGCAGAGCTTCCCGTGGAAACCAAAGGACCTGGCATTCTGGGAAATTCAAAAGTGCTAGTCCAGTTCTGGCAATCTGAACTCTTCCTCCTCAAAGCTGAAGTCTGAGAGACATTCTTGCTCCCTTTGGCCAAACGGCTGACATGAAAAGTAGCTGACCTGCAAAATGAGCACCAGTTAGGGTGGCGGGATGGGAACACTCCTTACAATTATGCTAAAATGTTGCCATTTCCTCCAAACTCTCAGTATTCACGTCTCATGATTCATTCACCACTCTATTATTAGGGGGTCACCACTGAATCAGTGATGACTCCAGAATTTCTGTAGGAGGGGTCTGGGGCAGGTGAGCAATTCATTCTGGGAAAGAGTTTAAAACCAAGTGAATGGCCCTTTACATTAGCATGGGAAAATGTCCCAAATCCCACCTTGTCTCAACAGAGCCATTAATCTAGAAAAAACTACAGTGCCACTTTTCAGAGGTCTACCCTGTGTGCACACATGGAGAAGACACTTAGAATGTTAAAGTCAGCATGTTAAGTAATTTTCTTGAAATACTGTAACTAGCATCCAGTTTACTTTCTTCACAGGCCTTTTCATAATCTATTTAATTTTAGTCCTTTTTAATTGCCTGTTACACCTTTAACACCTAAATTCCAAGAGAGAAGGAGCTTCATCTTATCTCCACTGCCTAGCACATAATGGTTTCTAAATGGAACTGATTCCAAGATTGGCCTCATTTAGGAGTGGATCTGTTGTTATAATCAGGTTTCCAAAATCTTTAGTATCAATACGGAATCCTTTCCTCTCACATTTCATAGGAAGCTAGACTTCTTAAAGCACAAACATGGATACGTTTCAAGTTTCCTTGACTGATTTAAATTGAATTGAAATAATTATTTTGTACGGGAAAAACTTTAAAAAATTTTTCATTTTTCACAACATAACCACCTTTTCTTTCTCTACTTTCTTCCCTTCAAAACAAACTTTGCGACATTGGGGTGAGTTAAATAATCAGAAATCTAGGCAAAAATTAAGCTCTCAATGGCATGAAATACATTTTTTGCTCATTTTAAATAAAAATCCTATATGCAGTACATTAATGTTTTCTTTTAGAAATTACGTTGACAACTTAATCCCTCATTCGAGGCATCCATATAACTTCTTTACAGAAAGGTTCTTTGGCAAATTATTTAACACAAGATATATATGAGATCTGGGTAATACACCTTACTTGAAAGGCATGAATTGTTTTTAAACAGTGTAGCATAATCACACTTAAGACCATAGTTACTTTGTTCCCAAATCCCTGCAATTCTAATTGAGGGGAGTTCTAAAGGTCCTGTGTCCGCAACTGTAGACGTACACTGGTGGCCCTCAATCCTGCTCTCCAAACTTCAAATAAGGGGCCAGAGACAAGGCTCAGAACTTGGAAAAGGCCAGAAATTTCCTGCCTCAAAAGCAGTTTCAGAGTTTCACCTTTTCCTAAGGAACACAGAGCTGAGTAGACATGCTGAAGTCTTCCATATCCTGCTGGTTGTTTTGAATTATGGCTACACTGGCTGTGTACCCCTTGAGCTTTTATCTCCACATACTTGAATTAAATCCTGTAGTTCCTCTTCGGTTCTAGCATCTGTGACCTCTTCACAGGGTCTATATGCCACAGCTGTTTTACCACTTTCTGTAATAAAATTAACAAGGATCAATTCAGAAGTTTTCTTGTTCTTAAACTTCCTATATACAATGGTAGCACCGAATAATTAGACATTCTTTTGACTTCTAAAAGCAGAAAATAAGAGCATTTTCCTAGAAGTTGCCTCATCTGACACTTCAGTTTTTATCATAATTATTTGTGAAAACATATATAAGAAGTATCAACTTTGGTTCAAAAATTTATGATCTTAGAAATAAGGAATAAGGACATAGAAATTAAAAGCTGTGGAAAAAACATGTTCAATCACAATACAATTAAATAGGAAGGCATTAGGTGGGAGTCAAAGTGAGTTCAAACCTGGGAGAGATACCACTAGACTATAATAGATACTTCCTATTAGAAGCAAGGCAAGTGCCTGTTCCTTGGGACCAAAATTCTACCAGATACAATGAACATAGCTTTAGAGACAGAGAGAGAGAGTGAGCATTTGAACACTCTACTGGCAGAAACTGGCCCATGTACATTTTGCACAATACAGCTTTCCTCAAGGCAAGTTAGGGCCACCAGGCTTTTTGGTCTAAGTTTTGGGTACATATAAGGAGTACCTTGGCATATTAGGCACAAACAACCCAGGCATTTAGTTTGGTTCTTAAAGGTTGTTACCCAGAGTTGACAGCTGATGGAGATTCTGCCTGATGACCAGGAAAATCAAACTTCACTGGAAAGATTGCCCAGGGTGGAAAGCCAAGACCAATCCAGGGTCAACTCTCACAAGCAAATAAGGTCTCTGACAACTTAGCTAGGATTTCTCAGTCTCTAAGCCTGCAGGGCTGTGAAGCAGGGGAGCAGTTCTGTTCCGGGGATCTACTAATCATAAAGTTTCCTTTGGGCACAGCTTGTGCCATTCTCACCGCTGCATAACTCGATAGGGAACAAAACCAACGCTATTCATTCGCATGACCACTTTCAAGGTTTACAAAAATGTAGCCGATTATTATATAAGAATCATATTCACCCACTACATCAGAATTGAAAACTGAAATTAAACTGATTCCAAAAACATAATCTAATAAACTCTTCAACAAGAAAACAGCAGTAATAATAATAGTCAATATATTTTGTCTGCTTACTATGTTTCAGGCATAGCTCTAAGATTGTTAGGTTCATCATCCCGTTTACTCTTACAATATCCCCCATTTGGTGGTAAGCTTAATTACTAACCCTATTTGCAGATAAAGAAATTGCAGCTTAGATATATTAAATACCTACAAATGTCTCTGGCTACAAAAATCTAAAATTGCAAGAACAAGAAAATCTAAGAGACAAAATTAGGACTCAAACACCGGTGTCCAAGGCTTATAATCACTACACTATTCTGTATGAGAAGCAAGCAATTGAGGAAGAAGTGGATCAAACACTTTCTGTATGAACTGAGGCAAGTCATTCTACATCTAAACACTGGGGACAATAATATTTGCTGTCGTTTTTCTCATAAACGCCACAAAGCACAAATGTAAGACTGCTGCTGTGAAAGCATCTGGCGAATGAAAGAATATGTAATGTTTTAGATAACCATTATTTTCATCCAATTAACTTTTCAAATAAGTTTATTTGCTCACTGAAACTGAAGTACTTCAACGACAATCAAAAAGGTCCTACCTAAAACCACATTCAGCAATTTCTGGAATGCATCTGTCATAGCTTTCTGAATAGCAAGCTTCTGGGTTACCTTCCTTCTCATAAGGAATGATAATGACCCAAAATCCAACCAAAACAGATGAATTTAAAATGCCTATATGAATAACTGATTTCTAGATTATATGTTTAAAACTAAAAATGCATCTGTGATTCTTAGATCATTACCTTAGTGATTAAGGGCAGGCACAACACTGGGCTACGGGTGAATGTCTCCGTTGCAGGTATACCCTGGCATGGCACATGCTTACTGCTCGGATCTATTCTGGAAGTTCCTAAAATACTAGATGGGAAATGCAAACCAAGAGCGTGGCACAAATCTCATATTACTCACAGATTTCAAATGGAGAAGCTGAGGCTGCACTGCTACAGACACTGCTCTCCTCTGCGTAAAGGGCTGGACTCATACAGTGAGATAGATTTGGTTGTAGTGCAGATGATCTGGCCTCTCCTCAACCATCACCCACTCAGGTGGATGGTGGAGCCTCCTCCACCCCATTCGATAACAGCCCTGCCTCTGACTTAAAACCCTAAGCCCAAGTGCCATGGATTCTACGAAAAAACTCAGTACCAATCGGAATCCCCTTTCTAGGGATCTACATTTACTTATTCTGCTCAGGCCCTTTTATAGCAGGCAAAGGCCTGAACATTTACACAAGAGTTTATTTCAATCTTTAGACAATGATTTTGTTGGGATAACTGAAGCCCAGAAGACATATGCATTTGAAGGACTATTTTAGCCCAAAAATAATTATTAACCAAAAAAAAAAAAAAATCCTAATTTTCCCTCCTCCTAAGGTTCTTGGCAGGCAGGAGTTCCAAATTTCTGAAGATTAAGGTGCTGTCAGGTATTCCCTAAGATAAAAACCTATAGTGTCGGGCAGAAAAATTCTGCCCAGGGCTTTAGTTGCTTAGAGAAGGTGATGATGTATCTGAAAAGTTGAGTTTCAGAAAGAAAGGAAAAAAGAGAAATCCCACTGCCTCACCTCCCCCTACACACACATACTGGAAAACAGACCTTCCTCCAACTTATCCAAAGGTTCCTCAGCCATGCGAACTCCAGGACTCCAGCACTCGTGGGAGGGCAACACCACCTCTAAAGCACAGAAGACCTTCAGGCTTTGCTTCTGAAGTGGTGTCACAATATCTTCATTTTCCCTTTCTTCAAGGTTAGAAAGATCCTGAAGCTGTTAGGATTTTGAATTAAAGGCTAGACTTCAACATATTCTGTTGTTAGAAATAAATACCAAACTCCAGCAATCCCAGGTAATAGTTTAGGTATGCTATCCCTTCAAAATCAACTGAGACTTGCAAAGGAATGACTAGATATGGACAACTATTTTTTTTATGATATACCATACAAATACTGGAGAAAGTTATGGACACCACCATCCAAGTCATTGAGATTATCACTAATTCTAGGTGGCAGGCCAATGCTCAGATACTTCCTTGTGGAACCCTCCCACATCTCCTCCCCACACCCCTGTTCTATTCTGCTCTCTAAAGTCTAGGAGTTCAATGTTGAAAGGAGTCTGGTTAGTCAAAGAAAATCTACAGAGTTTACCTTGATGATCCTTTTTGACCACCCACGGAAACCAAAGTAGTAATTTGCCAATTCTTGGCATCTGGAGCTCTTTAGGGCAAGCGTATTATGTTGAACCGCCTTATGTCTGGTGCCGAGATGAACCTAAAGACATAAAAGACCTAAAAATATCACGACCCTACATAGCGACTCATTTTCGATATACCTGAGATTTATCAATACCAATTTTATAGAGTGGTTGTGAAGATTAAGTAGGACATTTTAAGCAATGGGTTCACAGTGATCCCTAAATAAAGGTTATTTATTATTTTTCAGTCAGTATTTTTCTGCACCATTTCCAGGACCCCTGATTAACCGGAAGGTTCCCTGACCTCTGGTGGTGAAACTGATGATGAAAGAACCAAGGAAGCCCAGGAGAAGCCTATTATGGGGCTGGGGGTAAGCAAAGGAAGTGAACTGTTTTACTCACCTCATCCTGTATCTCCTGCTTGAGAATATGACCTGAAGAGGAGATAAGACGGACCTGCCACTGAATTAGGACCTGAATCTGTAGCACCCCCTCCCCAAGTTACTAACCCCTGTTAGAAGAGGGAATATGTATACCTCTATAAATGTAAATAAAGCAACGAAAAGAATTAGAGGTTCATCTGCATTAACAGGCTTATTTGACAGTGCAAATATTTCCAGTCTTAACTCTCTAAAGAACTTACATATTACTGTGGAGTTTTTATATCACTAGTTCTTTCTTAGATGTCCATTACCATTTTGAACAGAGTGTAGTATATAAATATAGTCATAAAAATTCAAATAATACAAATAAAATCACAGCATTGTTAATTCTTTATGGATTTGTTTGTGCATCTTCCTCTGTCACTAGTTTATGAGCTCCTTCAGTGCTTGAAGGAACCATATATTATTCTTTCCTTGTTACCAGAAAGAAGAATACATATTGGCATATAATAGAGGAGTGATGGTCTGTTGACTGAGTGAATGAATGAGTACATAAGAAAATGAAGTTACTTTCTCCAACTGAAGTTGCCTGCTGGGAAGGAGAAATGAAGATTAATTTTTAAATATTGAGTGTCGCATGGGATGCTAGGCCCTGTACGGTGAGTCAAAATGGAACTGTCCTGGACAATTAGGAAGCTTCAGAAGGGCTTGAGCTCCTGGGTAGTAGAGACAGCTGACATCTGGGATAACCTTGCCACAGTTCTTGCTGGCAAACCTTTCCCTTCGTGCTACTAAGAAAAGCTCAGATACATTAGGCCTTTCCTTGGTTTTAATTTAAGATGTTATTCACTTTTCTGTATTTATAAAAAACACAGGGGAAGTAAGATAAGAAGTATGTATACCTGAATAAAAGAACACATAATTGGAACTTCCGTGCTGGTGCAGTGGTTAAGACTCCATGCTCCCAATGCAGGGGGCCTGGGTTCGATCCCAGGTCAGTGAACCAGGTCTCACACGTATGCTGCAATGAAGAGTTTGCACGCCAAATTTCAGGAGCCTGCAAGCCACAAAAAAAGGAGCCTGCCTACTGCAAATGGGGAGCCCACATGCCACAACTGGGGAGCCCTTGAGCCACAACTAAGGAGCTATCTGCTGCAACTGAGATCCAGTGCAAGCAAATAAATAAATAAAATTGAAAAAGAACGCATAAGTAAAGTAGGGAAAAATTTCGGGATTGTGGGTAGTAAACTAAGGCTCTGCATTAAATATACAAATCTAATACGAATGCCCTTTCCTCTCAACTCTATAGTGACTTGGAGAACATTTTCTTCATTATGCTATCAGTGACGGGCTTTATGCTTGAAAATCTCACAACCTATGCTTATGGAATGGTCTTAATGTCCAATATAAGAAAAGAACTCATTACTCACAACTGATACCAAGTAACTGTTTCATAATCTTTCCAGGACCATCTGTAATATCTGAGTGGTTATGTGAAATGGTCACAGGGTGTGCAAATTAAAGAATGTCTGACACAAAATCATTTCAATCCCAGGGAGTACTGCCAGGATTGAAGAGGGTGTTAAACAGGGTAAAGAAGTGGGAGGTAGTGTACCTGGAGTCACATCTGAGGAGAGTTCTCAGATTCAATAAAGGTGAAATCAGTGAGTACAGAAATATGGGTGAGAAGAGGCAGCAAGGTCAGTAGGAAGTAGCCAGAGCAAGAAGCCAATCAGAGAAGACACACAATTATAAAGGGAAAGGTCTGGGAAATCTAAGCCTCACTCACTTATTCAGAGGAATTGAAAAGGTCCTTGAAAAAGGAATGGTGGCTGAATGGAAGTACATAATGAAATGTTAATTCTGCGGAAGTAAAATTGGATGGCATTTTGATATGGAATAAGGTTTCTACAATGCATTAAAGAATATTTTAACCATTTTCTGGAATCTGAAGGGAGTTCTGAATAGGCAGTTTGACAGTAATGATGATGATGAAGCCTCCTTTATGTTACATCTGACAAAAGTTTGTCAAGCTCGGGACTTCCCTGGTGGCACAGTTGTTAAGAGTCCGCCTGCCAGTGCAGGGGGCACGGGTTCAATCTCTGGTCCAGGAAGATCCCACATGCCGCAGAGCAACTAAGCCCGTGTGCCACATCTACTGAGCCTGTGCTCTAGAGCCTGTAAGCCAAAACTACTGAAGCCTGCGTGCCTAGAAACCGTGCTCCGCACCAAGAGAAGCCATTGTGATGAGAAGCCCACACACCGCAACGATGAGCAACCCCTGCTCATGCATCTAGAGAAAGCCGGCGTGCAGCAACAAGACCCAACGCAGCCAAAAATAAATTAATTAATTAATTAAAATAAATTGTCAACCTCACACATTTAAAATCCACATAAAAGTAAATATAAGGAAGACTCTTGTGAAGATTTCTTAAATTAAGGGGCAGCAGAAAATGACATGGGGTTTAACATCAGTTAAGTTTGGGTTTGGCCTCTAGTTTCCACATTTACTGCCATGAACCTTAAGTAAGCCACTTAACCATCCTGAGTTCGTGTTTCTTCATCTAAAAAAAAGGAAGAAACCACTAGGGAACTGGGGGATCAGTGGAGCAGTGCATCTGAGAGCATTCTGTACACCACAGTGCTGTACAAACGCTGGCCGTTTTTTTTTTTTTTTTACCCCTGGGATCTTAGTTCCCAGACTAGGGATTCAACCCGGGCCCTCAGCAGTGAAAGTGCACAGTCTGCACATTTGGACCCACCTTCACTGGAGATGTGTGAAAAAGCTGCTTCTGGTCACATGCCTTTTGGGCTCTATGGGCATCCCTTGCTGAATAAAACTTGATGATGGCATAGAACCCAGGACCACCCACTGCTGCGTTTGGGAAGACTCAGACAGAATACAGAAGGCCAAATCAGGAGAAGACTGTGAACAGAGAATGCTCTAGGGTGGTCTCACACTAAGAAAGTGCAGTAAATTTCAGGCCCAGGAAACCAAACCGCCCATTCCCTTATATTCCCCCAGCCCTTCGCCACAGGTAACTGTGGTGAGTCTGCTACTCCAAACACTTCTCATTTCATGAACAAGTTCCCTCTGAAATCCTAAGCTTCGAGAAGCATTAGGAGGCAATGCCTTCTGTTGGGAACTATGCCTCAAAAATCTATGGGGGCGAGGTGACTGCTCAGGTCGTCTCTAGAACTAAGATTCCTCTCAGCAGAGACCACAGGCAGATGAGGTGCTGAAGCAGTACCCCGGGGCGCCCAGTTATTGGGGTGCGGGGCGGCTTCCTCAACCTCTCCCTCCACTCCGGCTCCTCTCACTTGCAAGGCCTCGGCCGTGGATCCAGAGCTCAGCTCCCACACAAGCAAGGTTTTGTCACCCCCGATGGGAACTGCAAAAGGTACCAAATGCAGCATCCTAACATCACCGCGCATGCGCTGCTCGGGGCGCAAGAGGACTGCACCAGCGAACGGCCACCCGCGCTTTTTAAAAAGTTAGTGCCAATAAATCTAATATATAGAAAAATAGTTGAAAGCCCCTGAGTGTTTTGTGGATAGAAAAGCATGAGATTCAGAGCAAGTTCAGAGCTTGAGAGTCTAAGAATAAACTAGCTCTCCATTCCATTAGAAGGACTAGGTAGCAGCTTCTGGTTATGGAACCAGAAACTCTCAGGCTCCATATAGGACATAAAACGGCATCACTTGTACTCTTATAAAATTGCAGAAACAAACAAAATAAACTAAAACATATTTACACCTGTCCTATAAGACAAAGGGTAACTGAGACCTAACGTATATAAAATCAGTTAACAAACTGTGATGCGCTATATCAATAAGTTCTCATTTGCAGAGAGCACAGCATAGGATATGGGGCCATTAATGTTAATTCCCTTCCCCCTTGGATTCCTTTCTCTTGTTCCTTTAACTATGCGGATCCGTTACATTATTAAGCTAACAATGTAACTGAGCTATTATTAGCTTAATAATGTAACCTAGAATCTGATTTTTAGCAAAGGGGTAGTTCTTAGAAACTTAGGGAGCTGGAACTCTGAATGAATGAATTAAAAAAACTCAGTTACATCATTAATTTTAAAATTTATCATCATCGATTAAAAATTAAAATTAAAATATTAAATTAAAAATTAAAAATTTATTATCCTGCAATTGAGACTCACCACAATGTGTTACGTCTGTCAGGCATTCCCTGTCACAACGTAGCTTGAATGTCTTACAGACAACCTCAATGGTATTTTTAACTTGGCAGAGGCAGCAGGCCATACGGCTAGGTAAGATCCTATAAATGGAAACACAGGTAATTAAATTCGTGGTAAAAGAGTTACTTGAGAAGGTAGAAGAGGTAGGCCAAGGCCACCACAGACCAGTGCAAAAAGGAGTTCTTGGGGCATATGGACTGCAGAACTGGATAGGGGCCGGTTGGCCAATTGCTGCTCTTGACTGTTGTAAATAAATATAGAGGAGGAGAGAGGTGCCCAACAGAAGGATTAGGATGGCAGTAGGTACGGTATGCCTAGAAAAAAGGGAATAGGGATTAGAATTGGGTGACATTGATCTGTACTTTAATTCAGAAGTATCTCCTTCCAACCCAAAAGCCTCACTTTGGGTTGAGAGTACACAGGAAGAAGGCAGACATGTAATAATAGTCTGAATAATATTGTACCTTCTGGAGTCCCTTTCTCAGGTCCTATTTATGAGTAGTAATATATTAGAAATTATTCTAGTAATAAAAAAGCATCCTGCGGTTAAACAATAACAGAGATTGCATTGGCCAAATCTGGACAAAAGGAACATCCCAAACAATAAAATTATCATTATAATAAGGTATAACATAGTTAACTTAAAAAAAAGCACATGAGTTCATAATGATACTCAAAATGAAAAGTGGGGGAGCTCTTCTTTATAAAATAATGTCAACTAATAAATGCAAAAGGAATGATAGAATTAGGAAAGTGTCATTTTGCATCTATCAATGTAATAATCGATTCAGACAAGGATTATCATTGATGCACAGCTGGGTGAAGAGCTGTTTGAAAGTAGGATCTTTACTGATCCCAAAGTACCACCCCACATATGATTTATCAATTACCAAGGGGAAAAATAATTTTACAATGGAGAGATATGGAAGATACCACCTTAATCAAGTGATCAAACTTAGCACTGGGCCAGCTGAACTGATGAAGTATGAAGAATACATCACCTACATAGTATTCTTCCCCAAAATATTTATTTTGAATCTAATGAGGAAATAGACAAATCCAGATTGTCAGGCAATTTACAAGCTAACTGGCTTAGAGTCTTCAAAAATACCAATGTCATAAAAGACCAAAAAAAAACATAGTAGGGAAATATTGTAGATTAAAGGAAACAAAGTCATGACACGCAATGCCTAATCTTTAATTGGACCCTGTATCAAAATAAAACAGACTTGAATGTTATTGGCTTCTGACCAAGATGAAGTAACAAGGACCAATTTAACCTCCCACCTGAAACAATGAAATCATCAGACAGAACATATGAAACAACAGTTTTCAAGAACTGGACCTCAGGCAATAAAGTTCAGTGATCCCCAGGAGATGGGAAATAAATGAAGTGATCCCTATAATTGCCCTAACTTACTTCTCTGAGAGAGTTTCCAGGTCATGGTACAGGGAAGAGAAGTGCAGGCAGAGACTGGTGGATTCCCTGACTGAGGAAATGGAGCTGAGAGTCTGGGAAAATCAAGGTAACTAGAGTTCACAAAGCAGACTATCAGAGAGAAAAGAAGTGCACAGACAAAGAACTCTGGAGATATGCAGAGGGATCTCTTGAGAATTCAACAAAGTATTTGTCAGTACATTTGTGTGAGGAATTACTTGATGCCAGGAAAAGAACCACATGAAAGGATTAACAATAAGAATATCTGGATATCACACAGGGTTGTAGGAATAGTACCTGTTCCTACAAGTCAAACTGGAAAACCTCATGATACTCAGAAAGGACTTGTCTCAGTAGTTGCAAATAATGAGCTCCAGACTAAAGGCTACTTGGACTCCTACCCAACGAATCTTAAAAGCTAGACCTAAAAGAATAAAATTGTTTTGAGTAACTTAATTCCACCCAAAACAAAGCCCAAGCATTTTACAAGAATTTAAATATATATAGTACACAAGAAACAAAAACGCACAGTTATCGGGGATCATATGAAATATTGGCAAGCATGCAAAGAAGTAGGAAAATATGCCCCATAGTGAGGAGAAAAGGCAACCGATCAAAACTAACCCATAATCTATACAGATGTTAGAATTGGCAAAAAAGGACATTTTAAAAGTTTTTATACATGAAGAAAAGTTATTATAACTGTATTTCATATGTTCAAAAACCCAGACAAAACACTGAAAATGTTAAGTACAGGCACGGAAAATGTAAAGCAGTCCCAAATTAAGCTTCTAGCAATTAAAAACAATGGTTAAATGAAAAAGACATTGAATGAGGTTAATTGCAGATTAGACACTGCAGAAGAAAGGGTCACTGAACATTAAGGCATAGTAATAGAAACTATCCAAAATGAAACAAAAAGAGTAACAAAACAAAACAACAACAAAAAAGAATACAGCATCAGTGAGCTGGGCAACAACTTCAAGTGGCCTAATACATGTGAACTTAGAGTCCATGAAGGAGAAGAGAAATACAAACATTTGAAGAAATGATAGCCAAAATTTTTCCAAACTGGTAAACACTATAAAGCCACAAAGTCAAGAAGATCAATGAACTTTAAGCATAAGAAACATGGACAAAACTACACCAATGCAAAAAAATTATCAAATTGCCCAGAACCAGGAATAAAGAGAAAAATTTAAAAGCAGCCAGAGGAAGAACCTATACACTACATACAGAGGAACAAAGATATCAATGACAGCAGAATTTTTGCTGGAAACAATGTAAATGAGAACTCAGTGGAATAACATCTTTAAAGTAGTGAATTGAATTCTATCAAGCTAGAATTCTATACCCAGATGTATCAAAACAAAAGCAAAATAAAGACTGTCTCAGACATACAAAGGCTGCAAGAATTCTTTACAAGTAGCATTTCACTATAAGAAATGTTAAAAGAAGTATTTTTAAGCAAAAGGAAAATGACACCAGATTGGAATATGGATCTACACAAAGATTAAGAATACAGGAATAGGGACTTCCCTGGTGGTTCAGTGGTTAACAACCTGCCTGCCAATGCAGGGGATATGGGTTCAATCCCTGGTCCGAGAAGATCCCACATGTCGCCGAGCAACTAAGCCCGTACGGCACAACTACTGAGCCTCTACTCTAGAGCCTGTGTGCCACGACTACTGAAGGCCACGCACCTAGAGCCTGTGCTCTGCAAAAAGAGAAGTCATCCAATGAGAAGCCAATGCACTGCAACGAAGAGCAGCCCCTGCTTGCCGCAACTAGAGAAAGCCCAGGTGAAGGAATAAAGACCCAACGCAGAAAAAATTAATTAAAAAAAAATACTTAAAAAAATTTTTGAAAGGATTTTACTCATTCAATATATGTCTCTGACCACAGTGGAATTAAATTAGAAATTAACAAATCCGAAAAAGTTCCAAATATTTGGAAACTAAACAACACTCTTCTGAGTAACTTTGTGGTCAAAGAAGAAATCAAAAGGGAAATCAGAAACTATTTTGAACTCACTGAAACTGAAAACATAATATGTCAACATGTGGGTTATTGCTAATGCGGTACTCAGCTTCCTCAACTTCCACCTTAAACTGGAAAAACAAGAGCAAATTAATCACAGAGTAAGAGAAGAAAGAACACAATAAAGATCAAAGTAGAAATAAATAAAATGGAAAACAGAAAAATACTATTGATATTAAAAGGATAATAAGAGAATATATAGAATACTTTATACCAATAAATTCAAGATGAAATGGACAAATTCCTTGAAACACATGCACTACCAAAGTTTATTCAAGAATACAGATATTAAGGAAATTGGGTGTGCAGTTTAAAACCTTCCAACAAAGAAAGCTTCAAGTCCAGGTGGCTTAGCTGATAAATTCTACTGAACATTTAAGGAATAAAATAATGCCAAGTCTACACAAACTCTACCAGAAAGTTGAAGAGAAGGGAATATTTCCCAACTTATTTATAAGGCCAACTTTCACCGTATCAAGATTAGACAATGACATTACAAGAAAACTATAGACCAATATCTCTCATGAACACAGAGGCAAAAAATCTTAACAAAATTTTAGCATATCAAATCCAATAATATATAAAAAGATGATACATCATGATCAAGTGGGGTTTATCTCAGGAATGAAAGGTTGGGTTAATATTTGAAAATCAATTTACCAACTTACTACACTAAAAAAGAAAAATCAGGACATCTCTGGTGGGGCAGTGGTTAAGAATCCACCTGCCACTGCAGGGGACATGACTTTGACCCCTGGTCAGTGAAGATCCCACATGCCATGGAGCAACTAAGCCCGTGCACCAGAACTACTGAGCCTGAGCTCTAGAGCCCGTGAGTCACAACTACTGAGCCGATGTGCCACAACTAGTGAAGCGCGTGCTCCTAGAGCCCATTCTCTGCAACAAGAGAAGCCACCGCAATGAGAAGCCTGCATACTGCAATGAGAGTAGTCCCTGCTCGCCACAACTAGAGAAAGCCTGCGTGCAGGAATGGAGGCCCAATACAGCCCAAAAATAAATAAACAAATTAAGAAAAGAAGGGAAAAATCACATAATCATTGCAATAGATGCAGGAAAAGAATGAAAAAATCTATATCCATTCCTGATTAAAGAAAAAAAACAGCCCTCAGCAGACGAGGAATGGAAGGACACTTCCTCAACTTGATAAATGACTTCTACAAAAAACTTACCATCATATTTAATGGTGAAGGACAAAGAACTTGCTCGCCAGTATCAGGACAAAGGCAAGGATGTCTGCTCTCATTATTTCTATTTTACATTGCACTGAAGGTTCTAGCCACTGCAATAGGGCAACAAAAATAAGAGATATTCAGAAAGGAGAGGAAGAACTAAACCTATGTTTATTTCCACATAACATGATGATAGAGAAAACCTGATAGAATCTACAAAATTGCTACTGGAACTCATCAATGAGTTTCTCAAGTTTGCAGGGTACAAGATGAACATACAAAAAGATTAATTTATCTCAACAAACAATCAGAGATCAAAGTTTTAAAATACTACTTATAATAGAATCAAACATATAAAATACTTAGAATAAATCTGACAAAACATGTAAAAGACTTGCAAAGTGAAAACTGTAAAATATTGCTGGGGGAAATTAAGGAAGACCTAAATAAATGAAGAGATAAAATGTATTCATGGATCAGAAGATTCAATATTGTTAAGACATCATTTCTCCCCAAACTGATTTATAGATCAAAATACCAGTAGGCTTTTCTATAGAAATTGAAAACCTAATTCTAAAATTCATGTGGAAATAAAATTTAGGATAACTAAAACAACATTGAAAAAGAACAAAGTTGAAGAACTAACAGTAACTGATTTCAAGGCTTATGAAGTAACACTTTCAAGACACTGTGATAGTAGTGTAAAGATACACAAAAGGATCAAAGGAAGAGAATAGAATGTTCAGAAGTAGAGAGATGTGGACAACTGACTTTCAGGTTCAAAGGCATTTAAGTGGAGAGATGATAGTCTTTTCACCAAATGATGCTGGAACAATTGAATATACAGGTGCAAAAACCAAACAAAAAAAAAGAACTTCCATCCAAACCATATACGGAAATGAACTCAAATTGGTTCAAAGATCTAAATGTAAAACATAAAAGTATAAAACTTCTAGAATAAAACAGGTGAAAATTTTATGACCTTGAGTTAGGCAAGATTTCTTAGATACAACACCAAAAGCATAATCCATGAAAGAAAAAAATAGATAAATTAGACACTATCTAAATTAAGAATTTGTGCCCTGCAAAAGACACTACTGAGAGAACAGAAAGATGAGTCACAGAATGGGAGAAAATACTTAGCAACTTAAGTATTAAGTAGTAGTCTACACAAAGATTAAGAATACAGGAATAGGGACTTCCCTGGTGGTTCAGTGGTTAACAACCTGCCTGCCAATGCAGGGGATATGGGTTCAATCCCTGGTCCGAGAAGGGATTGAACCCATCCCTTCTGGGTTATATATTCTGGAAATATATAAAGAATATATAAAGAATATATAAAGAACTCTCAAATATATAAAGAACTCTCAAAACTCCAGAAAAATATAGATAAAAGAGAAAAATATATATATAAAGAATATATATTCTTGATATATATATAAAATATATATAGAATATATAAAGAACTCTCAAAACTCCAGAAAAATATAGATAAAAGATAAAAAGATATACAGATGGAAAATAAGCATATGAAAAGACGTTTGACATGATTAATCATTAGGAATGCTACAGTGAGATAAAACTACACACCTATTAAACTATCTGAAATTAAAAATACCGAGCATAGCAAGTGCTGGCCGCAACGTGAAGAAAATGCAATTCTCATACACTGCTGGTAGAGATGTAAAATGATCAAACCACTGTAGAAAATAGGTATTTTTTAAAAACTTAAACATACACTTACCAATGATCCAGCCATTCTACTTGCAGGTATTTGCCCAAGGGAAATGGAAGTATACATCCATACAAAGACTTCTATACAAATATTCATAGCGACTTTATCTGTAATAGACAAAGTCTGAAACAACTCAAATGTTCATCAATGGTGAATAGATAAATACTGGTTCATCAGTATAATGCAATACTATTCGGCAATAAACAGAAATGAATTACTGATATATACAACAATATGGATGAAAATTAAAATGATCATGCCGAGTTAGAAACCAGTTAGAAGAAAGTATACACTGTATGATTCCCTCTACATACAATTCTAGAAAATGCAAACAGAAAAGCAGAGCAATGGTTGCATGGTGATTGGGAAGGGCAGGAACAATGGGAAGGAAGAATTACAAAGAGATGTTAAGAAACTTTCTGAGGAGATGGACATTTTGATTTTGGTGGTGTCTTCATGGTGTTTATATATGCGTGTGTGTGAACACAGATTATTGTATGTCAATTATACCTCAAAAAGCTGTTAAAAGAAACGATGTTATATGAGAGAGACAATTGGGGAAATTTGAATAGCAACTTTTTATAAGGTAATATCATTGTGTAGGAATTTAATTTCTTCAATACTGTGTGTTAACAGTATTGTAGTTACATAGGGAAATAATTTTTAATCTCCAGAGAGGAAGGCATCTAGCTGACAAGAGAGGGATCGCAATTGTGGCAGATGCTGTTGGAGGCTGAGGAAGATGAGGCTAGAGCAGTGAACAATGTGTGATGGCGTGGTGAAGACACTCATTTGCCAAATGACCTGACAAAGACGGTTGGAACAGACTGCTAAACGCAGGGCCCTTTCTGCATACTAATCTCATGCAATCCCCTCACCTAGCCTTGGCATAACAGAAAGTTTCTATTAGCTTGCCATATTGGAGGGGGGATGGTACAGTTTAAGGTGCAGTAAGTTGTGTAATAAACTGTCACAATAGGGTCCTACAGAAATAGTTTTTTTTAAATGACAAAGAAAAGAAACTTGACCCTTCCCTCACAACATATATGAAAATTAACTCAAAATGAATCATAGCCCTAAATGGAACTATACAACTTCTGGAAGAAAACATAGGAGAAAATCTTTGTGATTTTGGGTTAGACAATGGGGTCTCAGACAAAGATTTCTTAGATAAGACACAGAAAAGCACAAACCATCTAAGAAAAATTGCTAAGGGACTTCCCTGGTGGTTAAGACTCTGAGTTCCCAATGCAGGGACCCGGGTTCGATCCCTGGTCAGGGAACTAGTTCCCACATGCATGCCGCAACTAAGAGTTCGCATGCCACAACTAAGAAGCCCATGAGCCGCAACTAAGGAGTCCATCTGCCGCAACTAAGACCCAGAACAGCCAAATAAACAAATATGAAAAACAAGAAAAATTGCTAAATTAGAGATCATCAAAAATTTAAAACTTCTAGTCTTCAGAGACACTGTAATACAATGAAGATAAGTCACAATCTGGGAGAAGATATTTACTAAACACATATCTGAGAGAAAGGACTTTTTCCATTGCTTTTTATATAAAGCACTCTTAAAACTCAATATAAATATACAATTTAAAAATGGATTTGAACAGACACTTCATTTAAAAAGATGTTTCACATCAATAGACACTCAACATCATCAGCTATTACAGAAATGCAAAATGTGGCAAAAACCACGAGATGCAACTACACACCTACGAGAAAGGCTAAATTTTTTTAAAAAACAAATATAAGGATCAGGTGACGATGTGGAGCAACTGAAGCTCGCATAAACTGCTAGTGGGAAAGCAAAAAGGCACAGGCACTTTAGAAAACAGTTTAGCAGTTTCTTAAAAAGTTAAATATGCGCTTGGCATATGATGAAGCAATCTCACCCTTAAGTATTTTACCCCAAAGAAATGAAAACATATGCTCGCACAAAACACACGTTCACACACACGTGTGTTTTCAGAGGCTTTGTTCAAAACTACCAAAAATCTAGAAAAAACTCAAATGTTCATCAGTCACTGAATGCGTAAACAAACTGTGTATCCACCCAACTAGAATACTGCTCAGCAATAAAAAGGAATGAAATACTGACAGGTGCAACAAAACAGATAAATCTCCAAAGAGACTGGTAAGTGAAAGAAGCCAAAAACAAATGGCTACATTCCACATGATTTGTTATAAGACTTTCTGGAAAAGGCAACACTACATGGACAAAAATCAGACTGGTTTTTGCCAGGGGCTTGTAGTGGGAGGAGGGTGGATTGACTACAAAGGGACATGAGGGGTCTTTTGGGAGTTCAGAAATGTTCTTTACCTCAAATGTGGTGGTAGCTACAGAACTAACTATACGTTTGTCAAAACACATCACACTGTATATTTAAAAACAGTGAATTTTGTGAAATGAAAATTGTACATGAGTAAACCTGACTTAAGAAAATAATAAAACAAACATAAAAAAAACAAATGAGTGAAAATAAATGTAAGAAAAATCAACTTACAGTTTTTCCAATTCAAGGGTCATCATGAGGATGCTTTCAATTGCTGTGACACTTGTGTTGTTCCCATGTCTCTGAAGGAGAAGCCCAAACATGCATGATATAAAACCCAAAGACAAAAATTCTACACTTAAAAAGATACTTAACATGTGATTACTTCAATTCTGGCTTCTGACTTGCCATAGATGATAATTCCAAAGAGCTCTTATTGAAGAAATTTAAATTTGCATCATCAAATGAATGACCTTGGTGCTGAACAGCACAATCATTTTTTATTATCCTAGCTTCTCATTTTCAATTGCATCTACCTCTTTGATCACTCTTTTTTAAAAAAATAATGTACCCCTTATTCCTTTTTGCTTTCTGGGATAAATAATATTCCTACATGCATCTATATCTTCCATAACTATATGTGTTCTTCAACACTGTTCTCATTCTCTGCTGGCTGTCTTACCCATATATATTCTTTCTTAATCCTTTTCTTTGCCAATAACTCTTATTTTCAATAACCCAGTTAAAATCTAAATTATGACTTTTTAGCCAAAGTACTCAATCTTTGACGAAAGAAAGAAGGAGCAGAAATTATCTCATGAGCCATGAAACTGTTGCAATACTTACAAATATTTTAATGCTGGCAATGTAAAAAGATAAGAATCTTCAACTGCTGTCAAAGGATTACAATTGAGAATTCTGAAAAATGGAATGGAATTAAAATTATCTGCATTTTCAATTACTTCCATGAAAGCTTATATTCAATTTTTTTGGTATGGAACTTGAAGGTCAAAAAAACCCCATTTTCTCACTTTACCTATAAATCACCATTAGAATTTGTAAAACACCCTTTCATTGGGAACTAGGCAGGTCTCTAGATGATAAAGTGGAGAAGAGAAACAAACAAAAAAATAGAAAAAAAGTGGCTAGCATAGAAAAAATATGCCAAAGAGCTTTTCAGGTTCAAAACCCTCGAAGTGACTATGCTGGCAGGAAGCCCTTGCTCTGTAAAACAGTACTATTCCTAGTGTCCTCCATAATTCAAGGAGTTTTTCTTTCATCTCTACAAATTTTTTGAAAATTTCATGATTTAAACTACCTAATTAAAGACAAAAATAGGTCTAATTCCTTGGTTCTGGAGCCAAAGAAGAGATAAATCCAAGAGGAACTGGTGAAAGCCATATTACCATCACACAGTCCCATGTCTATTCTAGTATCATAGCCTTTGTTACTGTGTATGTAATCACTGGTTTACTTGTCAGTGTCCTAGATTGTCAGCAACTTCAGAGCAAGGACCACACTTTAGTGTCAATATTATTACTGTGCCTGACATAGTGGCTATATATTTACTAGGTATTTAATAAATCTTTGCTGAATAAATAAATAACATTTTGTTTATATATCATAAAATAAACAAATTAATTTTCGGGAACAAAATTTTATTCCAAAATGCTGGAATAGATTTTCTTCTTAGTTCTTTCTTTTTTTTTTTTCTTCCTTTGCTCTGTAAAACAAATAAGGGAAAAAAACCCCAAAAGAAACAGGAAGAAAGAAGAGAATATATGACTTTAGGTTAACTCTACTCAAGAATTATTAGTGTACTTTTGCAGAATATGATAAAGATAATCATCAAAACTAATATCTTTTGGGTTGCCAGGCTTCTGTGATCAGCATTTAACATTTAATCCTCACAGTAACCTTATGTGATAGATATATTACCCCATTGTACAAATGAGGAAACTGAGGCACAGAGAAGTTACATAACTTGTCCTAAGTCATCAAGCTAGTAAGAAGCAGAGCTGGAATTTGAACTCAGTTCTGACTCTAAAGCCTGTGTTTAACATGAATGAAAAAAATAAAGGTTTTTTTTAAAAATATCTGTCATTTTAACCTTAATTTGGAGAGCACTAAATATAGAAATACCTTTTCAACCTTCATCTACCCATCTGGGAAAGCCTCTATGAGAATTCTATTTTCTCTTTTTATTTATTTATTTATTTTTCTTTTTATTTTTTCCTTAATCATCTCCCATAATAAATATTTAATTCGCCTATGGTCATTGAGACTTTAGAGATTTTAAAAAACATTGCAGGAAAATCAGTAATAAAATGATGGAGGAAGGACATCTAAAAATTCATCCCTCCATAGAAGCAACAATAACAATAACAACAACAACAAAACTGGCAAAAATGGTCAGAATCAACTTCTTCTGAACTCTGGAAATTTAACCAACAGGCTCGCAACACAGTGGGGAGCAATTTATTCAAGGAAAACAAATTAATTTCTGTAAGAACAATGAGATCTGTGTTGCTTGAACTTGTCCTTGACCTTTGCTCTCCATGCCAGTGGTAGCCTTGAAAAACAGCCCACATCCCTGGTATCAGAAGGAGCAGCATAGTCTGGGAGGTCCTTCAAAGCCTCATTCCCAAAGAACTGTCATTGTTTTACATGTCTGGTGGTCCCCTGGAAGACCTCACGTGAAAGGCTTGTCTTTGACCTGACCATCAGCAGTCTAGTGAGAAAAGCCGCTCCTCAGGTGGCATTTCGGAAAACATTTTCAAGCAAATATTTTAACATGGCACTTGCATGAGACAATGGATAACAGTTTGGGGCAAAAAACAGCCCACCGAAAAGCTTAAAAACAAAAGCTGAGGAATGAGATGTCCACAGAGACTGAAATGTTCCAATGTATTCCTGGGAAACTGGAAGACCACAAGACATATTCCTGGGAATGTAGGAAAATAACTGTTAGCATTAATAAATGAATTCAGCGAGGTTTCAGGATATAAGATCAATATTATTTCGAGGGCTTCCCTGGTGGCGCAGTGGTTGAGAGTCCGCCTGCCGATGCAGCGGACACAGGTTCGTGCCCCGGTCCGGGAAGATCCCACGTGCCGTGGAGCGGCTGGGCCCGTTAGCCATGGCCGCTGACCCTGAACGTCTGGAGCCTGTGCTCCGCAACGGGTGAGGCCACAACAGTGAGAGGCAGCATACCACAAAAAAAAAAAAAAAAAAAAAAAAGATTTCTACACACCAGCAATGAGTAATCCAAAAGTGAAATTAAGAAAACAATTCCATGTGTAACAGCATCAAAACAAATAAAATACTTAGGGAAAAATTTAACCAAGTAAGTACAAGATTCACACTGAAAAGTACAAAACTGCTGAAAGAAATTGAAGAAGATCTAAATAAATAAAAAGACATGCTGGATTCATGGACTGGAAGATAGTCATATTAAAATGTCACTACTTCCCAAATCGACCCATGGTTACATTGCAAATCCTATCAAAATCCCACCTGGCCTCTTTCCAGAAATTGCCAAGCTAATTCTAAAATTCATATGGCAATTCAAGGAAACAGAATAACCAAAACAATGTTCGTAAAGAACAAAGTGGGGGACTCACACATCCTGGTTTCAAAACTCAGTTCAAAGCTACTGCAATCACAGTGTGATACTGGAATAAGACAGGACATGTAAATCAATGGAACAGAAATGACAGTATAGAAATGAACCCTCATATTTATGGTCTATTGATTTTCAACAAGCATGCCAAAACAATTCTATGTGGAAAGAACAGTCTTTTCAAATGATGCTGGGACAACTGTACATCCACACACAAAATAATGAAGCTGCACTCCTACACTTCACACCATATATGAAAATTAACTCCAAATGGATCAAATATCCAAATGTAAGAGCAAAGGCTATAAAACTCTTAAAAGAAAACACAGGAGTAGTCCTTGCATTAGACAACAGTTTCTTAGATGTAATGCCCGAAGCACAAACAACCAAAGGAAAAATAGATGAATGGGATTTTATAAAAATTAAAAAGTTTGTGCTTCAAAGGACACTATCAAAAAAGTGAAAAAAACATATAGAATGGGAGAAAATACTACAGGTGGGAAGAATAAGATGCAGTTGGGAGAAGAAAATATAGTAGTTGCTAGGTGTGACAGTCTCAAAATTTTGAACTATTACAAATAAAACAGCCACCCTAAATCATGGCAAAGGGCAGACCGAAGTTATTTTTGTTTTACGCCTTTCTAAATCTGAGAAGCTGCCAGGATTCTAGTACATAGCAAAAAGTGATGACAACACCCTGACGTGTGTAAGCTTTTGCGTGTACATAGCTATCTAAAGGAAACCAATGCTAGTTGACTGGGGGAGCATTAGGGCAGCTCTGTGACCACAGCTCAGTTTGCCTTCATAGTGTGGCCCCCCTCCCTCACTGATATTCTCCAAAATGGGGTAAATAATTTAAAAGGGATAAGGCTTTGATTTTCCTCTTATTCTCTCTTGTTCTTGGTTCAATATTGGTGTACCAGACAAGACAGCATGTGAATGCACTCTGTCTGGTTAAGTTATATAGCCTGTATATATTGTAGAGTCCTTCAGTTTCTAAAATCATGGAGCTTGTATTGTTAGAACCAATGAAGTGACTAAAAGAATTTTTAAAAATAAGCCATCAGTCTGGACCTGCCTAGGTGAATAAAGGAGAAACACTATAAAATCAGAAAGAAAAAGTATACTTAACATTTAGGATTATCAACCACTGCTCCTTTTCCATAATATATTTCATTCCTGATTTTATCTGAAAGAGATATGATTACTACCACCAGTCAAAAAGTGGTACTTTAGTAATTAATAAACTCTTGGTTCATCTTTGAGGTAGATTTCGGATTTAAAATAGACTACCACACTGCTAACTACTTCACCTGATGTTTGTCAATAACATAGACGCTTCATTCAAGAAACCTACTGACTTATAACTACCTGAAACCCGGTGATGAATCAAGGTTTTGTGGGGCCTGAAGCTCATCTACTTTGGGAAATCCTATCTAATAAAAACATGCAAAGTTGTGAATACAAAAATCGCTAGGACCCCTCTCAATACTTTGGAAGGGACCTCTGCAAGTGAGGAGCCCTGAAGCCTAAGCTTCATTGAATTCATGATAAATCCACCTCAGCTGAGGCCCTTTTCCAAACTTATTTAATGCAGGCAACTTATAAACACCCCAATAATACGTCATTATAGGTAGTAAAATGACTTAACTCGAGGGTGGCATCTTCCCTTGGTGGCTTGCCTTTGGAAAGAGATGCAATAAAGTTTTTATCTCACCATGGCAAATGTTTCCTGAATCAAATTAGCTTTGTCTATTAGAAAGACTTAGCCCAAGACAAAGACTTACTATAGTGTGACAATCTTTTGAAAGTAACTGTGAATGAGTTTTAGGAGTACAGTACTAATTTATTTACAACTCCAGATAGTTCTGATTCTTTCACTAACTTTTTCGGTCATTAGAGAGGAAAACAAATTCAAAAGGAACAAGTTGGTGCCTCTTCCATTACAAATCTTTTCTAACCTACCACCCATTTTCTACTTCATCACCCCCCTCCCTCATCTTGTCACCCTGCTGCATAGGTGCTAAAATGGCTCTCATCTATGTTTTCCCATCAACTTTCATCTTTCTCCTCCCAGTATGAAAGCTTCTTGGGGACAATGTCCTTGCCCTATGTGTCTTTGTATCCCCAGCACGTAGTACACTGCTGACACACAGTGGGCATGGCACTCAGTGAACGTTTTTGAATGAATTCATTAATTTTTAAACTGTGATTGATTTATTTATTACCACAATGTATTTTCCCGTGTTGCCTACATAACTACAGTGAAACTCTGATTCTTATAAGGAACTCTTGCTGTTATAGGATGTTTAGGAAAGGTGGTGAGTTTAAGACGTTGTACTGTCGCTACTAAAACCTCCTGGTGAAGGGACCTCATGAGCCTGCTCTCCAGTGCGCTGGAAAAGAAAAACTGACCCTTGGTGCTATCTCCCCAAGGTAGGCATCAGCAGACTAACAAGGGAAAGGAAGGAGGGCGCTAAAGATAGGCATCTGCAGGAATTGCTAATCCAGCTCCAGACACGCCTCAACACCTTCATTAACCCAAAATGTGTGAACTGTGTGAAACTGGATTTCTGAACCACAAGACAGGTAAGAGAGTCGTTTCCAAAGTCAGGTGTAGAAGAGCTCTTTTTTGCCTTGAGTCTAAAATCGCCTTCGGTCCATTGAACGTACCCACTATCATTTCCTTGTGTCATGAGAAATCACAGAATTTTTGAGCTGAAGGGGTGTAAAACTCACACTTCTTATTGAAGAGTAGTCAGCAAAGAACGTATATTGTATTAGGCTACAGCAATGTATTTTCTTTATATTTTTCACACTGCAGCTGAACACAAACAACGTCTTTTTCCATATCTCAAAGGTTCCTATTGGCCACAAACATTACACTTCAGAGATATATGCTTTTTGAAAAATAATGTTCTGGGTGACTGGGGAATGCCCTGTGGTGTGCCTTCAGGAATTCTTTCTGCTTTACCATTTAAAAGAGCTAATAATGGTTGGGGAAGCACCCACACCATTTGCTCCCTGAAGAATTCGCTGCTAAACTTAGTTCTTTGCAGCTCTGTGTTGCATACATTTTAAGCAGTTAGGAACTTTGCACATGAGCAGGAATCAAAGTTAAATTCAAAAGTGGAACTTCATGGGCCATTCGCATGTTGGAGAGGCATCAGTGGGATTCCATGACAATGCTAATTTGAGTGTTTTGGCTTGGTGCCTTTTATTGCCCGAGCCAAAGTTCAGTACTATAGAAAGCAGAGGGTTTCATATATGAGTTAAACAAGTCTCTTGGCCTCTTTGTACCTAAGTTTCCTCATTTGAAAAAAATAAAAAATAAATGGCTCTCAAGACATCCTTACTAGAATTCATACTGGGCTTACACCCAGCTAACCAATAACGGCATGATGTTTTTATACACAGTTTCTTACATGTATTCATCTTCTATTTCACTTACTACTTGTGTAAAAACTTCATTCCATGCCAGGCCTGAAACGTTCCAAAGCTCAGTTCTGTGAGTAAACTGCAACCAAGATTTCTACAAAGAAAGACACAAGCAAAATAAAAAGAAAAATATATATACTTTCAGAATATTTATCCTTTGGCAATAATTCTAATTTATATACGATGAAACATAACATCACTACTCCCTCCATGCACTAAAGAAATCTCACTGTGGAAGATATTATGATTTATACTTTCATGAATATATATGTGGTGCATTAGATAGAAAATAGTAAATGTTCATTAAATACTTGTGTTAAGTGATCTTTATTTCTCTAGAAAGGCAGCACTCTTGGCATTTTTGGCTGGATAATTCTTTGCTGTGGGAGGCTTCCCTGAACAGTTGGGTGTTTAGTAGCATCTCTGACCTCTGTTCACTAGATGCCAGTAGCATATACAGTTCTGACAAGGAAAAATATCTCCAGACACTACCAAATGTCACCTGCGAGCAAAAATCACCCTGGTTGAGAACCATTGCTCCATAAAGATTCCTCTGATCTGTGTAATAATTCTCACACTAATCTTTGCTAGAGACAAAAAGGATTTGCTACATAATTTTAGTAGTAATTTATTCTTACTTCAAATTGAGTAAAAACTCATCTTATAAAAAATTAAGCTTTATAAAAATTCCAAATATAATGAAGTTATATTTGTAACTTACATAAACTGCAAAAAAGGTAGTGTTTCAAATGTAATGCTTTCGATACATGGTATTTTATTGCAGGAAAAATCTCTAGGAACATTGAAAGGAATATATTGCTTAAATTTGCTTTTAGATATCTAATTAGTAGGAATAACTAGTAGAAGTTAGAATGATAATAATAAATAAGACACTTTGGTCTAAACTCCAAACCTTAGGAATTACTATTTGAACCTTCCAGAGCCCCTAACCCTGCCTTCACGTCTCACCTTCAGGATCTTCATAACTTAAATATACAACTATAGATCTTGATAGATTTTGGAGGTAATCTTTCCTGAGAGAAGAAGCATTGATTAGATTCCACCTTTTGTGGTCTAATCAAATTCTAGATTATGAACCCAAAGTTTTTATCTCTATATATCATTATAATTTCTTCTATTAAAAGGAATATTCTTACATTTACGCACTTCCCAGTATAGTTCTGCTTTTCTACGCCAATTCATTACCAGAAGAAATAAAAGATAACCTTTCACACAACTTGAAAGGAAGTTATTCCTATCATTAATATGTAATGTTAATTCAGGATGACACTTTCTATCATTTTGACTTTTATTTGAAAATACCTACTCTTGACTATAGCTGACCATCTTATTTCCATTGATTCCAGCTTAGTCTCTCATTTCACCTGGATGGGTATAACTGTCTTCTGACTGGTGTTTCCATCTCTACCCTCTCCCTTTCTAAGTCATCCTCCACGCGATCCCCAGATTAACTCTCCGGAAGTGGTTCTGAAATACCAGCATCACTTGTGAATTAATGAAGATACAAATACTCAGCCCTACTCTGGACCTCTTGAATCAGTAACTGTGGGGGTGGAACTTGTGTTTTCACAAGCCCTCCAAGTGGTTGGTTCTGTTGCAGGCTAATGCTTGTCCTAAAGCACTGCTGTGGTAACATGCTAGCTTGGCATGTTATCCTTGGCTTGGCCTCCAAAGCCCTAGATGATCTGGCTCTAATCCCCTACTCTTCCCACTTGTACTCTTCAGGTACTCAGAGTATTTTTCCTGTGTTTTGCCTTTCTCCTACTTTCCTTTTGCAACCTTATTCTTCCCAAGATGTCTGTCATTGATACCCAATGGCCCTTCGAGGTCCCGTTTAAACAGCATTGCTCTAGTAACATCTTCCCTGATCCAATTTGAAGTCTTTTTTCCTTCTCTTGTGCTCCAGTACCAACTTGTAGCTCTCATTGCCCGTATTCATTTCTTTCTTTAAATATAGCTCTTTTTGCAACCCATTTCCTCTGAGTATAAACTCCTTCAAACTATGGACTAGGTCCTGCTTATGTGCATCGTCTATCATATTTAAAGCCAACGCGTGGACATAAAGCAAACTCAAATATTTATAAAATCAACAAATAGCTGGGGAATGGATAGAAGGAGGAAATGACTGTTTTAAAACAAATGTAGTTTTATTACTTCATGGTGCCTCCACAGCACTTTGTCATCATGGTTTGAGCTTATATGCTTATTTTGCCTATGAGATCATGAGTTGCTAAAAGGAATCCTGTCTTACCCATCTTCGTGTTTAAAATAAACCTCTTGTTTTCATCATTTGTCTCTCTTGCTTGAAACCTTGCACGGGCTCCCCATATCTTACAGCGGAACTTTCAAACCTGCATTGCCGATAGCCAAGGTTTTTCATAATCCTATCTTCCATTGTTACCTAACCCAATTATTTACAGCCAGACTAATCTATTAAATTCTGATCATCCCTGCAGTCACACCTTTGCCTAGACTGTACTGCCTATTATTTTTCTGACAAATCACAGCCAGTCTTTAAGTCCCAGCTAAACATTGAGCTTATCCATGAAGGCTTCCATGACCTCCACACCCCTGTGATTGCAGGTTCTGGTGAATTACAGCACCTATCTGTATTTCTCTTCATACTTAATTATATATTACCTCCCTTTTAAGGCATATCCCCTTTCTTCCAACTTGTCATTGTCATTTCTGGAGACAATGCCATATACTTCTGTGGCTCCCTAAGTACTTAGCCCTGGGTTGGGCACAGAATGGGTGCTACATATAGAAAGCCAGGGGACAAACTTGAGTTCTAGATATAACTGAGGGATGGAATAATAATAATAGCTACACTAAAATATATGCTAGGCACTGACAGAAGAGCTTTACCTATATTAACTCATCTAAATCTCCCAATGAGATTGGAGTCATTGGGAGATTGAGGACTCATAGGAGTCATCCTATGAGATGATGACTACCATAATCCCCATTTTACAGATGAGGAAATTGAGTCATAAAGCTAATAAATGACAGATCTGGGCTCAAACCCAGGTAGTCTGGCTCCAGAATCTCTACTTAGGAATCATTGACAAACAAAAGGTGGAAACACAAACTCAGTCAATGTGGATTGGGGAGAAAAGGAGGACCCAGGAAGGCCTGAAGAAAGGCTGCCATGTCAGGCACAATGCACAGAACAATTGAGGAGAGGCGATCCTTACCTGATGGTGAAGGTGCCGTTGTAGGCGTTAGGCTCTGGCTCAGGCACTCTGTGGAGCTTCTGCTTTGGGCTGAGACCATTACATGACAGCGCCTCATTTTTGCAGGTACAGAGCTCACATATGCTAAAGTTTATGGTGGCATTCTGTTCCGGCTGCTTCTTTTCTGGGGTTTATTTTACACCAGGAACACCTGTGGATACTGAATACTGAGTCGAAGGAAAAAGAACTGTCTCAGATGGCATTGGTTGCTGAGATATGTTAACTCCCAGGCCCACAGGTAGAACTGTGACTTGAGTCAGGTTTGGTTGTGCAAGTGTCACCTCAGGGTGTTTCGGAGGGGAAGCTGTAGTCTGCTGTAGGGATGTAGAATGACAAGCCTCCATAGTGGGTTCTGGAATTGTGGTTTGCTCTAGGTCCACATGATGAACTGTGACACTGGATGATGTTGAATACTGACCTTGATCCTTACTTCAAGTTGGAACTGTCACCTCCTGCTGGAATGGAGATTGAAATACAGCGTCCTGAGGTGCCTCTGGAGGCTGTGTTGGTGTGTCCTGCATGATTGGATAAGGTACAGTCTCCATATTGCGTCCTGCAGTAATGGTAGTTTCCACATCCATAGGTTGACTTGTGAGTTGAGTGTGGTTTGGCTGTGCAAGTGTCATCTCAGGGTGTTTTGGAGGGGGAGCTGTAGTCTGCTGCCGGGCTGTAGAATATTCAGACTCTGTAGTAGATTGTGGAGTTCTGCTAAGCTCCAGGTCCAAAGGTTTAACTGTGATACTGGGTGATACTGGATGCTCAGCATGATCCTGATCTGGGGCTGGAACTGGCACCTCGGGATACAATGGAAACTGAGCTACAACTTCCTTAATGAGCTCTGGAGGCTGAGTTTGGGTCTGCTGCACGGTTGGAGAAGGTTCAACCTCTAAACTGGATTCCAGAGTTAACGTAAGTTCCAGGTCCAAAGGTTGAACTGTGACCTCAGTTAAGGTTGGATGCTGAGCCTGAACTTGCTCTCGTTTGGAAGTGTCACCTCGTGGTATGTTGGAAGAACTATAGTCTCCTGCAGGGGTGTGGAATGTTCACCTCCATAGTAGGTTCTGGAGTTGTGGTAAGCCCCTGGTCTAAAGGTTGAACTGTGACACTGGGTGATGCTGGACGCTCAGTGTGATCCCGATCTGGTGTTGGAACGATTGGGTTCTGATATACTGGAAGCTGAGCTACAAAAACCTCCTTAGGTGGTTCTGGAGGCTGTGTTAAGTTATCCTACATGGATGGAGAAGGTTCATCCTCCTTACTGGGTTGTTGCCTTATGGTCAGTTCAAGGTCCAAAGGTTGAATTGTGACCTCTGTCAAGGTGGGATGCTGAGCCTGAACTTGCTCTGCATTTGGAAATGTCACCTCGGGCTATGTTGGAGGAAATGCAGTCTGCTGCAGGGCTGCAGAATATCCAGCCTCCGTTGTAGGTTCTGGAGCTGTGGGAAGACCCTGGTCCAAAGGTTTAAATGTGACTCTGGGCAAGTTTGAATGCTGAGCTTGATCCTGTCCTAGTGTTGGAATTGTCATCTCATAATGCACTGGAGTTTGTGCTACAACCTCCTTAGGTGGCGCCGGAGGCTGAGATGGGGCCTCCTGCTTGGCTGGAGCAGGTTCTGTCGCTTTAAGGGGTTCCAGAGGTAGGCCTGGGAACGCCTGTTGGACTGGAGAAGATTCCATGTTCTCAGGGGGCTGTAGAAGGTGAGGAAGGGTCCCTTGAGGGACTGGAAATGGTTCCACCTTTGCAGGGAGTTCTGGTGACTGAGCCTGAAGCTCCTGCTCTGTGGGAGAAGGTACCACCTCCTTAGGGGGCTACGGACATAGAGCTGAGCTCCCCTGGGGAACCGGAGACTGAGCTGGGGCCTCCTCCTGGATTAAAGAAAGCTCTATCCCTCCAGGGGGTTCTGGAGTCTGAGTAGGGTCCTCCTGCTGCACTGGAGGATGTTCAACCTCTTACTGGGCTCTAGAGTTAAGACAACCTCCAGATCCATGGGTTTAACTGTGATATTAGGCAACACTGGATGTTCAACTTCACCTGGACCTAGAGGTGAGAATGTCACTTCATTATGTACTGAAGGTTGAGCTGCACCATCTGTAGAGGCCCCTGGAGGCTGAGTTGGGTGCTGATGCTGGACTGGAGAAGGTCCAACCCACTCAGTGGGCTTTGGATGCTGAGCTGAGCTCTCCTGCTGGATTGGAGAAGGGTCAGTTTCCTGAGGAAGCTCTTCAGGTTGAGTTGGGGCTCCCTGCTGAACTGCAGAAGGTTCATCATTTTCAGAGGGGGTTGGATGCTGATCTGAAAATTCTTGCTGGACTGACAATGGTTCCAACTGCTGAGGGAAGACTGTAGACTGAGCCGACGTTTCTTGTTGGGGTGGAGAAGTTTCAACCTCATTAGTGAACGCTGGAGTTACGATAAGTGCAAGATCCACAGGTTTAACAGTGACATCAGGCCGCTGCAGAAGCTGAGCTTGATCCTGACCTAGAGGAGAAACTGTTGTCACAGGATGCTCTGCAGAGAAAACTACAGTCACATTAGAGAGCTCTGGAGACTGAGTTGGAGAGGATTCCACCTCACCATGGGACTCTGGATGCTGAGCTGTGGCTTCCTGCTGAGGTGGAGCAGGTACAACGTCAGGAGCCTGTGAAAGCTGATCTGGAGTCTATTGCTGGCTTGTGGCAGGTATAACCTCTTCTCCACGATGCTCCGGATACTGAGCTGGGGTCTCCGCTTGTACTGAAGGTTTATTATGTGTACTGTCTTCTAGAGTGCGGCTGGAGCCTCCTGCTGAACTGGCAAAAGTTCAACCTCCTCAGGTGGCTGTGAAGGCAGTGTGGGGGCCTCATGTTGCACCGTAGAAAATTCTGCATTAGTAAGGGGCACTGAGGCTGAGCTGAAGGCTTGCGCTGATTTGGAGAAGGTCCCACCTCTGGAGTGGGTTCTTTTGTTATGGTAAGCTCCACATCTGCATGTTTGACAATGACACTGGATAAGTCTGAATGCTGAGCATGAGGGTGACTTGGAGGTGAAACTGTCATTTCATGATGCTCTGGAGGTTGAGCTGGCTGTTCCTGTTGAGTCGGAGAAGGTTCCACCTCCCCTGAAGGAGGCTCTGAAGGCTGAGCTGGTTGCTCCTGCAGGGTTGCAGAAGTTTCTAGCTCCGCTGGAGACAGAGCTGGGATCTCCTGCTGGGTTGCAGAAGATTCTGCCTCATTAGGGGTCTCTGGATACTGAGCTGAGGCTTCCTCCTTGGTTGCAGAGGTTTCAGGTTCTCCAAAAGACTCTGAAAGCTGAGCTGGAATGTCCTGCTGGGTTGCTGGTTTCACCTCCTCGGGAGGCTGTGTAGGCTCAGAAGGCTGAGTCGGTTGCTTCTGTGCACTAGGAGAAGGCTCAGCTTCCCCAAGAGGCCCTGGGGGCTGACCTGTGGGCTCCTGCTGGGTTGGAGAAGGTTCAACTTCCCCAGGAGGCTCAGAAGGCTGAGCTGGTTGCTCCTGCTCCCTTGAAGGCTCAACCTCTCCAGGAGGCTCTGGAGGCATAGCTGAGGTCTCTTGTTGGGTTGGAGAAGATTCTGTCCCCTCAGGATGCTCAAGCGGTGGAGTCAGGTCCTCCTGCTGAGCTGCAGGAAATTCAGCTTCCATAGTGGGCTCTGGAGTGATGGTTAAGTTCCAAATTCAGAGGTTGAGGTGTAACACTGGGCAAGTTGGAATGAGCGTGACGCTGAATGCCAGGTAGAGGTGCTACCTCTTCACTCACTGGAATTTCATGTACATACTCAGTAGGGAGACCTGGAGCCTGAGTTGGGGCATCTTGATGGAGTAGAGAAGGTTCACCTCCTCAGGGCTCTCTGGAAGCTGAGATGGGGTCTCCTGCTAGACTGGAGAAGGATCAACCTATTTAGTGACCTGTGGAGTTATGGTAAGTGCCAGATCCAGAGTTTTATCAGTGACATTGTACAAGTTTGACTGCTGAGCTTCATTTACCCCATGATGTGCTACTGGTCGAACTACAAGCTCCTTAAGTGTCTCCAAAGGCTGGGCGAGGGCCTCCTGAGAACTTGAAGTTTCTAGTTCCTCAGGGGCCTCTGAAGGCTGAGATGGAGCCTCCTGCTGAAGTGGAGGTGGTTCTACCTCTTCAGTGGGCTCTGGATGCTGAGTCTGGGCCTCTGCCTGGGGTGAAAAAGATTCAACCTCCTCAGGGGTCTGCGGATGCTGAGCAGGGCCCTCCTGGGGAAAAGATTCAGCCTCCTCAGTGAGCTCAGGATTACGAGTTTCGGCCTTCTGCTGGGATGGAGAAATATCTCATCCTCATCAGAAGACTCCCTGTCGTGTAGCTTTTGTGCCATATTTTCCTTGAGTGTGGCGTTGAGAGGCCTATACGTATCCCTATGTCAAAGTGGCCGCCTTCTCCCGAAAGGGTCCTCCTAGGAACAGAAAGGGATATTAATTCTGCATCTCCCCTGCTTTCTCTGGCCACAGTACTTTCTCCTCCTCAAATTTACCTGACTCTCACTTTGCCCTGAGCTTCTCTTACGCAGCAGAAATCGAAAAAAGCCCCTTGGAGGCACACCACACAGTTAGTGTTACATGTCCTTTTTGCATCTGTCTCACAATGTGTTACCTCTGGTCTTATTAGGACTAAATGGGTACCTCAGTCCATAATCACAATGAGCAAAATCACCACAGATCCGGGATCCTGAAAATCATTGCATGCATGCTGACCTTCCAGAAGTTCTCTGTGTCTGTCCAAAATGGCCCTCTAGTGTCTCTGGGGAGACCTTTACATGTAGCTTAGCATGGAATATAGGCAGGATTTTCAGCCCCACTCACCTTTCTTGGTCCTTGGCCAAGTGCCATCGTGCAGAGAAAACACTGCACAACGGCGCAGGGCAGAAACACGTTACTCTCTAGATGCGCTTCACACCAGTCCCTTTCGGACTTAGTCACACATGCAACATTTGCTGGGGTTGGGGTGTGGGCAGAAAGCGCTTTTATTTTCCTGGCTGCTCTATCCTATAAGTTGAATCACACCAAGTAAACACCTGAAACCAACGAGCAAAGTTATCTATACCTCTCTGACTTTCATACTGCAGGCTGTCACTGTGGTGTCAGTGAATTGTGGGATCAGTTTAAAGGCCATGACCAGCAGGGAAACACAAAATACTCTTTCTGAATACAAATAGAAGAGAAAAAAATCAGAGTGCAAAATAAGGTTGTTTCAGAAACTACTTATGTCCATATAGTATGTGTATACTGAATCGTGACATAAAACGTAGCTCACAGCCCAAGCACAGTGCGATCAGTAGAGAAGTCCTCAGTGGAAAGGGACCCCCTTCTTTTTGATAATCACTAGCAGTATGACCATGGGGCAATATATTTTCCCTTTCTCCTTCTCCATTTCCTTATTATAAAAGGAAGAGACAAACTACTGTCTAACCTTTCTCCCGGTTAAAATTCTATGAGGTTTGGATAAAGGGAATAGAGTAGGGGCATAAAAAACAGTAGGATGAGAAGCGAAGTTTCCTTGCCAAATTACAAAAGGGACTCATATGTTCTACCTTTTGTCAGCTTTGAGTGAGGCCAGCCCCTACATCCCCAACCATGTGGCCTTCCCTACCCCGGAGCCTCCTAGAAGGCCTCTGGCCTGGCCTGATGCCTAGGAACCAGGCATCAGGCCAGCAGGAACAGGTACAACCAAAACCTCTCCCCGTCCACCCTCTTTCCTTAAAGGACTAGTGAAAGGAGATGAATCGGTGCCAGTCCTGTTCTAAGTCAGCTTGGGCTGGGGAGCTAATTCTGCTAATAAATAAATTAGGGTAAACCATTAGGGTAATTAAACATTCTTCCTGCCTTTGGTCAGGAAATTGAAATAGATGAGTTCTAAGTTCTCCTCTAGTTGTAAAATTCTGCTTTCAAAACCAATATTTACCTTCTGCTTCTCTTTTTCACTTCCTCTTTTGCAATTCTATGAGAATAAATCTGTTTTGAAAGAAAACGTGATCATGATTAGCCATTACAAGTATTTCCAAATCCTTATTCATTCCTTTTTACTTTAAATCTTATCTACCCAGTGAGATGATAACGTTTTTAAGGAAAGGAAATCTACCCTGTTTAATAATCCTTTGACTCTTCCACAGTACCTAACATAGGGACTTGCATGCAGCAGGCGATATATTTTATTGACTGTTTTAGATAACGTTCAACAGATAATTCCTAGTAAATCTCTTAGAAGTAGGAAAAGAAAATAAAAGTATCTAGCAGAAACCTAAGCATTGTTTTAAAGTCAAGACCAAGAGTAGGATGCCCATGATTACTGCTACTATTGATCATTGTGGAGGAGGTCTTAATCAGTACGATAAGAAAAAGGAAGTATTGGAAAGGAAGAGACAAAAATATTTCCACATGAAATGAGGGACCTAAAAAGACCAAAAGAATCAACCGAAATTTTATTGGAAACAACATGAGTAAGATGGCTCCATACAAAATCAAGAGATCCACATATAAGCCTCGATAGCTTTCCCATATAACACAAATAACTAACGAAGAAACAGAAGAAACATCCCATTTACTATATCAATTGAAATGCATAAAGTACCTAGGGATAAACTTAACCAAAAATTTGTAAGACCTATGTGATGAAAATATTAAAACTTTTCTGAAGGACATTAAGAAGATGTACTTACATGGCATGAGATACCATCCTCCTAGAAGGTTGAAAAGACATCAATTCTCCTCACATTAACCTCCGAATTCAATGCAATCCATTTATAGCCAAAATAATTTTTAAATGAAACCTGGCCAGCAGACATTTGGTAGAGAATATATGTAAGAATAGTTATGAAATGTATGAAAAAGAAGGTCAAAGAGTAGGACCTTGCCCTACCAGATATAACATATGTTATAGAGCAACTGGAATTAAGCACTGTGATATTGGTACTGGTACAGGACAAGATAACTGGATCACAGAATAGAGTCCAGATAAAGATAGGATATTAGACCAGGGAAGAAAGACTAAACCATTCAGTGAAATGTTTGAAAACAATGAGATGTTCATATAGGGGGAAAATGTTAGATCCCCTACCTCAACCACACGAAAAAAACAAATACAACAAATTCTAGACAGATTATTAAAGTACTTGAAGAAAATATTATGGATTATTTTTATGTCATGAGGTGACAAAGGCCTGGCTAACAAAACCCACCGCACATGAGCCATGAGGAGAGGTCGGGCAGATATGGTGGCTGACTGTCAACACACATCCTACTCTTCACAGCCCTTGCCCCCTTTTTCCCTGGACTGTTTGTCTTCTTCTTGTTGACTTATGAAACTCTTGGGAGTTCCCTGGTGGTCCAGTGGTTAGGCCTTGGCTCTTTCACTGCTGTGGCCCGAGGTTCAATCCCTGGTCAGGGAACTAAGATCCCGCAAGCTGCACAGCATGGCCAAACCCCCCACGCCCAAACAACCAAACAAACAAACAACAAACTCCTTAGAGTAAAGAAATACTGGCTTTCATTGAATTTCAGTGTTTCGAATCTTTCCAGTTTTTTTGTCTCTGAGGAGACAAGACAAAAGAGTGGAGTAGGGAGCACAAGCTTTGCAGTCGGGTGAAACTGGCTTCTGCTTTTGGTTTGGCCACTGGGGCCTTACATTGATCTCCTTCATCTATGAAGGAGGGATAGTAATATCAACCTTACAGGACTGTGGGCATTAAATCAGACAATATATGGAAAACTCTTCCTCCTACGCTTGGCATGAATCAGTGCTAAGCTGGTGTCACAGACAAGATGGTGGAATATATCAAAGGCTCTGCTTGTGGCATCAGGCTCTGAAGGCTCTTTCCCACCATAAGATTATAAAAATATTGCTTTTATTTTCTTCTAATACCTTTATGTGGTCTTTCTTCACATTTATGGAAATATGTTTCTTTAAGATGAAAAATGGGGATCTGCTATTATTTACCCCCCAAAGAGTTAGGCAGCTATTCTATCACCATTAGTTCATTTTTTTTCACTGATTCGAATATTAAAACATGACATCTCAAAAGTCTTAAGAAAACATGGGTCTATTGCTTGACTCTATGCTACTTCAGATAAATATTCGGCTGCATTTTTCCTCACTGTGGAATTGACATAACGCCTCATCTCCCTTCCGCTGAACACCATTATTGGCTACCATAGGAAGAGCACTGCATGGTCCCTGTCCTCAAAAGGCTTATCATATAAGTGGGGAGAGGAAATAATGGTTACGACTCCTCGGTTTCACTGCAGAGGCTACAGGTTTAATCCCTACTTGGGGAACTAAGATCTCGCAGGCGAAATCAAAACAAAAGAAAACAAATGCAAGGTTAAACTACATAGAAGTTAAAAACAATAAAAAGGGGACTTTACAGAAATTGTCAAAAAGCAAAAAGCCATATGCCACCTGGAGATGTAGAGGGTACAGTCTGGGCAATGGCAAATGACTAGCAAGCTGACCCCATACTAGTCCCCAGCCTCCTAGGCTCAGAAATCATACTCTTCCTCACCAAGAGAGAACTCATGTCTTCCTGTTGTAGCAGTCTCACTTTATCAATATCACAGGATTGATCAAAAATCAGAATGCCAAATTATTACTTAACAATGAGAAATAAATCTGTTCTACACACAGGGCATCCGTGTCAGCACAATCAGTGAATTACCTTTTGTAGATACAGGCCTCAGTGGCACACTCAAGCACAGTCACAAAATCGAAGGCTACTTGGTGAGAACAGAATTAGAAAAGGAATCAGCTGAATCGAGAATTTAATGGGAAGGCCTGAGGTAGCTGGATCGGCCCATCTCCTCAACAGGCACAGCCTGGCTAGTGGGCCTGACTCTTCAGTTATGCTGCCTAAGGTGCCATCTCTACTCTCGGGCAATGTGAGGATGGGCACTGCTCTCCTCCTTTATGAATAAAGACTCTGCATTGAACGACTTTCCCACCAGCTTCCTGGGCCTCTGCACCATGAGAAGCTGTTTCAGCTTTCTTGGGGATGGACTCCTGAGCCTTCTTTCTTCAGCAGTGTTTGCCACAGATTGCTGGGCATTCCGTTTCCTCCTGACGCTCTCATCTCCTCACCTTGGTCTCTCCTCACCTTTTCTATGCTTTCACTACTGACCAACCCTCCTGCAGATAGACACATTTCTATTGAGAAGTTAGTACATCATGTCAGGTTTTATTCAAGTCTGATAGGCCAGGAAGCCATTGGTCCTTACACATCTCTGCTCAGCTCCGTGATGTGCTAACATTGGTGTTTCTCTCTTGGGGGGCTGCCTTTTAAAAACTGTTTACCACTGTTGTCAGTTCTGAGGGGAGGGGACTGCTTTGCTATGGCCCCTAAGAAATGGTGACAAACATCACAGGACAAGGATCAGGAGGGCTGGAGTATTCAGGGAACACTTTATGAAGAAAGATAACTGAACTTGAGTTGGTTTGTGAGAGATTCATAGGACTTCCACAGGCAAAGCAAAATAAAGGAATTTTAGATGGTCAAAGGCACAGACAAAAGTAGGAATGGGTTTGGTGTAACTAGCGTATAGTGAGGAGCTGCTTTGGCTGGAATGCGGGGCTGCCATTACAAGAGAAAAGGTCAATAAAGTAGGTTGGATTGGTAGGGTAGAATCAAGACTGTCAGCTTATTAAAGTCACTCTTTTAATGTTAGCAACTGCCTGTTGGGAAAAGTAATAAACCATTATGTAACTGAACATAAAGGTAAACAGGCTAGCTCCAGGAATAGGCTACTATAAATATGACAAACTTCAGGGTAGCCTGCTGCAGGATTTTATTTGCAGTGTTTTAATGGAAGCTATCTACACAATTCCTAATACACCGGAGAAGAAAGCTGCTAAGTAAACCTGAGGAATTGAAGAGATCACACTTTTATCTTTTAGGCACATCCTTTTAGCCCTCCCAGGGTGACTGATCGCTCCATGAGTATGGAGATCCTATATCTCTCATCATTTCAGCCAACAAGTAAAGAAATCAACAGTAGAATGAGAGTGACTGGTGAGTACAACAAATCAGCATAGTTTTTTGTGTTGAAGAAATTTTACTATCATGTCAACTCTGGCCTTCTTATAAACTTCCCTTGTCAAAATAGTCCAATGGCTTGTCACCATGGATCCAATTCCATAGAGATCTCCTGGGAGTGGAGTTCCTTTAAAAATTCTGTGGAGACTTCCCTGGTGGCACAGTGGTTAGAATTCGCCTGCCAGTGAAGGGGACGCGGGTTTGATCCCTGGTCTGGGAAGGTCCCACATGCTGCGTAGCAACTAAGTCCATGAGCCACAATTCCTAAGCCCGCGTGCCTAGAGCCCGTACTCCACAACAAGAGTAGCCACCACAATGAGAAGCCCGCACACCGCCATGAAGACCCAACGCAGAGAAAAAACAAACAAAAACACAAACAAACAAACAAAAATCCTGGGAATATACTTTTCAGTAAAAGAACAAAGTGTATTCAGTCCTCCTGATTAAAGAGAAGAATCAGGTAGTAGGAGGAGGAAAGGTGGCTTTGATTCTCAGTTTGTGGGTTCTGAATCTGAATTAATTATTGTCCTTACCTCAATGAGACAGAGAATTGTAACCAAAATCGTCATTACTACAGTTACAGATATTGCCAAGATGAGTTTGTTGTTATAGCCATATCCTGAAACTTCTTCTGTGTGCTAAAAAAAATAAATAACAATTTTTTAAACACAAGGAGATGGAAGGGATGAAAGCTACTTTTAATCCTATTCTAAATGATAGTTAACTATTCTTAAAATACTATAAAACCCAATCCTTTCAGTTGAGTAGCTTCTATAAGAACAAGCCAAAATGAATGTTATTAATCTTACCATTAGCATTTTCTTCTAAAATTTATTTATCTACACATTATTTATCTTGTGTTATGCCTTTTCTCGTCTACCCTAGGAATAGTGGCACACACTCTAAACGAGCAAAGTGGGAGATCACTGTCGTAGGCAGTTTCATGGCTGAAGAAAAGATACAGACTAGGAGCCCGTGGTATTCCTGCCTGGGCATGTTAATGGCATGTCCTAAACTGAGTGAAAGTCCAGCTCCCGTGTGTCAGGTGTTATCCTCACCTCACTTGACTGCTGCTCTTTCTGCTCACTCTGGGCTTCTGTGCTCTCACTGATATAGTTGTCAGTTTTCCACTGGTCCGTATGCCATTCCTCTTTGGAAACATTTACTTCTTGCTGCTTGCTGAGAAGTTTCATCAGGAGGCCTGTTTTAGAGATGAGGCTGGCACAGGCCAGCTGCACGTGGGCCTCTGAGCAGTCCATTTTCAAAGTCTGGATAACATGAGAAATGAGCCTTCGCATGTCATTGCTGGGGATGAGGGACTGTAGCTGCTGGTTTAGCTGAGTTTCAACTTCATCACCTGGGGATGTGAGCCCTGGGAAAGTGAAGCCTGTGGGCTCGGAGGATAATTCAGTGCCCGTGTTGTGGTACTCCCATTGTGTTTGTTGGTGTGTTGAACAGTTGGCATACTGTTATCTGCAGCAACAGTAGAATGTGCAGTGGAGACGTTCCTATGGGTAGTGTTTCCAGGGCCGTTTCCTTCTGGCAGAGTAGAGTTTCCTCTAGAAATAATTTCATCAGAAACATTTTGTGCAGTATTGTTTTCTGAACTAGTGTTTTCTGCAGAAGTGTCTGTAAAACAAAATAATGCTGGAAAAGGATTTTCCTGAGAAGTCACTTCTCTTGAAGGTGAAACAGCCTCTCGTGGAGGGGAATTTATGAGACTCCTTGCTACAGAGAACGGAGAGCTTGCAAGCATCATTCTACTGAGTGAACTTTTCTTTCTGAACTTTCGACTCCTTTTGACTTTCGGTTTTCTGTGGACCCGATGAGACTGAGTTTTATGCAAGATATATTTTTCACCAGAAGGTGAGATTAGTTCAGGAGCCTCAATATTTCTAACTCTAGACTTTACAGCTTCTAAAACAAAAATAGTGTGGGATAAGTCTTTTGATTTGCTTTTAACCTCAGATGGGGATTTTGGACGGATGGAGGCAGAAGGCCTGCCCTTGAAGTACTGTTTCAGGGAAGAGGAGCCTGCTGCCTTGTGTTCCTTTATGAATGAAGACTCTGCATTGGACGACTTTCCCACCAGCTTCCTGGGCCTCTGCACCATGAGAAGCTGTTTCAGCTTTCTTGGGGATGGCCTCCTGAGCCTTCTTTCTTCCGCAGTGTTCGCCACAGATTTCTGGGCATTCCGTTTCCTCCTGACGCTCTCATCTCCCACTGCTTTGAGGTGCATTTTCTGTATGCCCCTTGGGCCCCTGAGGACCCTGTTCACTCTCAGCAGCTTTTTCTCTGTACTCTCAATCTTTGCTAGGCTGTCTTTCTCTGGTTGGGCAGCTTCCAATTTCTTTTGAAAGATGTAGAGTTTAAACATGGCACCTAAATGGTTGGAACGCATATGCGTGGCAGGTTTATCTTCCTTTTTAACCTCAGCAAATTTTTCTTCGGTTTCTGCATCTAACAAATTTTCCAGAAAGTGAAGTTTCTTCAATTTATTTTTATTAGTTGAATTGTTGGGTACAGCTTTAACAGAAGGGCTCCTTGTACTGATTTTCAGAATGCCCAGTGGCATATCTCCATCTTGTGTATTTGAAAAAAGAAGTTGAATGAATGGTAATAATGTTGATTCCACATCTCCTAGATTTCCCTCTGAGATAAAAGGCAGTATGTAATTCAGTGCACTGATAATATCACTTTTATTATTAAAGTCCAGCTGCTCATTCATGAAGCCTGACAAGCTGACAGCACTTTATCTGAGGATGCCCTCTCTGACTCAATACTCAGCTCGCTGCTGTTCTTCTTCCAGGCTTGCAACATCTTCATCAACGATCCTTTTGCATTCCCTATAGATGTTTCTTCATCTGTCAAAAATAACTGTTTTTGATCATTGAAGACTGATGGGACAGCTTTTAGTCAGTCCACAGCCAAATAAATTAGGAATCTGTCAACGTTTGAGTGCCACTTAGGAGAAAAAGAAACACACACTTAAGTCTATGACTGGCAACAGCAAAATGATATCTCTTGAAAAAGTGGCTATCTACTCAGAAAATTCTGTAGTGTGAAATACACTAACTATATTCAGGATTACTCCACTGGTTCCCAGGGGCCAGTACTGAAGAAAATCCAAGGCTGGAAGACAAATATTCCCCTACTCAGCGGGACTCTCTGCAGATGTACTGTGACTCCTCAAATTTATATACCCGATCCTGTCCTTCCTCAGAGGCAGAGGAGTGTGAGGCTTCCTCTATCCACCTCTTTAGTGTGCTTGTGTCCTTGTTACTATCACAGATGACCACGACAACGACCCCTGTTAACAGGTCGTCATCTGGACATTTTCTTCTCCACCCACCCACCGAGTCCTTTGCTCACTCCCTGCTTCCATATGTCCCAGCCCTCATAACAGAAGGCTCTATACAGGAAAAAAACACTATGTCCGCCTGGGCTCATTGCTAAAATTTGGGCAGGGATCTGGGGTATAAGAGATTTGCCCAATTTTAGGCCAACGTGGAATGTTCAACAAATCAATGGAATAATACTTGAGGTCCAAAATGCAGAAAGGAAAAAGCAACTTCTGTCAGATGGCTACTTTGCTTTCATTTCATTTTACTTCTAAGATTTCCAGCTTTACTTGGGGAACCATCCAAAGCTTCTGACTGTGGGAAGGTAATGTGTACCATTGTGTAGCTGGGATTCTCTTCCAAAAAGATTAAAAGTATTTTTCCTAAGGGTCAAAGGAGGAGGGAAGGGTCATGAGAAAGGAGGAGCATGGGCTTGCAGAGAGCCCCAAACTGGGGAGAGGAGACCGGGGCACTAGGATCATAGCACTTAACACCTCTCACCTTGTTTCTCCTCACCTGTAAAAGGAGATTAAAAATGCCTTTTCTGCCCACTTCTGGGGGACAAGGGAGTAATACAACTAGTAAAAAAATTGTTTGGGGGAGTTCCCTGGTGGTCAAGTGGTTAGGACCCGGCACTTTCCCTGCTGTGGCCTGGGTTCAATCCCTGATTGTGGAGCTAAGATCCCACAAGCTGTGTGTCACAGACGAAAAAAACAAATTGTGTTGAAAAATCAGCGATATTGTCTTTATATAACTAGCAAAGTGTTATTATTTATGATGTGCTCTAGATCAGCGATAGAGACCTGTATTCAAGCTACGTGGGCATGAAAGCACATTTTGGAAGTCACCAAGTTAGTGCCAATAAATCTAATATATAGAAAAATAGTTGAAAGCCCCTAAGTGTTTTGTGGATAGAAAAGCTTGAGATTCAGAGCAAGTTCAGAGCTGGACAGTCTAAGAATGAACTAGCTCTCCATTCCATTAGAAGGGCTAGGTAGCAGCTTCTCGTTATGGAACCAGAAATCTCAGCCTCCAAATAGGACATAAAACAGCATCACTTGTACTCTTTATACAATTGCAGAAACAAACAAAATAAACAAAAATATATTTACACCTGTCCTATAACACAAATGGTACTTGAGACCTAATGTATATAAAATCAGTTTACAAACTGTGATGCACTCTATGAATAAGTTCTCATTTGCAGAGAGCACAGCATAAGATATGTGGCCATTAATGTTAATTCCCTTCCCGCTTCCATTCCTTTCTCTTGTCCCTTTATGTATGTGGATCAGTAACATTATTAAGCTAACAATGTAACTGAGCAACTATTAGCTTAATAATGTAATCAACACTCTGATTCTTACCAAGGGGGTAGTTCTTAGAAACTTAGGGAGCTGGAACTCTGAATGAATGAATTGAAATAATGAAATTATATCATTAATTTTAATTTTAAATTAATTTTAAAAATTATCATCATTGATTACAAATAAAATTAAATTAAACATTTATTATCCCACAATTGAGACTCACCACAATGTGTGACTTCTGTCAGGCATTCACTGTCACAATGCATCTTGACTGTCTTACAGACAACCTCAATGGTATTTTTAAATTGGCAGAGGCAGCAGGCCATACGGCTAGGTAAGATCCTATAAACGGAAACACAGATAATTAAATTCGTGGTAAAAGAGTTACTTGAGGGCTTCCCTGGTGGCGCAGTGGTTGAGAGTCCGCCTGCCAATGCAGGGGATGCGGGTTCGTGCCCCGGTCCGGGAAGATCCCACATGCCGCGGAGCTGCTGGGGCCGTGAGCCATGGCCGCTGAGCCTGCACGTCTGGAGCCTGTGCTCCGCGACGGGAGAGGCCACAACAGTGAGTGGCCCGTGTACCAAAAAAAAAAAAAAAAAAAAAAAGAGTTACTTGAGTAGGTAGAAGAGGTAGGCCAAGACCACCATAGACCAGTTAAAAAAGGAGTTCTTGGGGCATATGGACTGGAGAACTGAATAGGGGCCGGTTGGCCAATTGCTGCTCTTGACTGTTGTAAATAAATATAGAGGAGGAGAGAGGTGCCCAACAGAAGGATTAGGATGGCAGTAGGTATGGTATGCCTAGAAAAAAGGGAATAGGGATTACAATTGGGTGACACTGATCCGTAGTTTAATTCAGAATTATCTCCTTCCAACCCAAAAGCCTCACTTTGGGTTGAGAGTACACAGGAAGTAGGCAAACTTCTAAGAAGAGTCTGAATAAGACCGCACCTTCTGGAATCCCTTTCTCAGTTCCCATTTGTGAGTAGTAATATATTAGAAGTTATTCTAGTAATAAAAAAAGCATCGTGTGGTTAAACAATAACAGAGATCGCATTGGCCAAATCCAGACAAAAGGAACATTCCAAAGAATAACATTATCATTATAATAAGGTATAACATAGTTAATTTTAAAAAAGCACATGAGTTCATAGTGATACTCAAAATGAAGTGGGGGAGCTCTTCTGTATAGAATAATGTCAGCTAATAAATGCAAAATGGATGATAGAATAGGAAACTGTCATCTTGCAACTATCAATGTAATAATGGATTCAGACAGAGATTATCATTGATGCACAGTTGGGTGAAGAGTTGTTTGAAAGTAGGATCTTCACTGATCCCAAAGTATCACTCCACAGATTATTTATCAATTACCAAGGGGAACAATAACTTTACCATGGAGAGATATGGAAGAAACCACCTTAATCAAGTGATCAAACTTAGCACTGGGCCATCCTGCTGGGATGGACAAATTTCAGCTTCCTCAGGGGGTTCCGTAGGTTCATCTGGGCACCCCAAAAAATCCCTAGGTAGGCTGTCCTCAGGATAAATGGCATCCATACTGGGATCTAAATAATCACCCTGCAACTGTCGTTCTAGACCCTGAGTGTTTTTTTGAAATTGGCCTATAGTTCCAACAATAATTTTGTCAAGCCGTTGATGCTGAACTAGATCTTTCTTCAGGTTTTGGGGTGAAACAATAAACTTCATTGGTGTTGAGCTGTTACTACCTAGAGGTGGAACAAGTATTTCAAATCATTGGTGACCTTCAGCCTCCTCTAGACCTATGTGTTTAGTCTTACTTTTGTGTCGAGAAGGGAGAACCAAGGGCTGATTCTGATCCCAGTCTAGCACTGGAACTGCCTCTGGGAGCTTTTGATGTTGGGTTTGCTTGTTATTCAGATCCTGATGTGGAACAGGAAACTGATCTGGCCCTGTAGACAGCTCTCCAACCGAATCCGTGTCCGGGTATGGAACCCCAGTCGCAGTCAACTTCTGATGAGGCAGGGCCAACATCTGGACTGGAGACAAGGACGTTAAGTAATTAAAGCCCCCGGCTTCTGCCAGGGGTGTAAGGGCATGGGGCAATTTGGGAGGAGGGTCTGAGGCCTGTGAAGACCAAGCCTCTGTCAGCCGCGGGAGGTTGGGGGTCACCTGGACGGGCCAAAGGTCCCACTCCGGAGGCTGAACTGCCTGGACTAGAAGCCACCGTCCTTGCCATGTGAGGAAGAGCCGTGACAACCAATGGCACAGCCGGGACATAACATGCAGCGGCTCCAGGGGCAGTGACCCAGGCCAGTGAGGAGCCGGAGCCAAATCCTGCGTCCGAGCTGAACCGCTATGCCAGCGCCAAAGCGACGGCTCACGTTAGCAACCGCGCGCCCCACCCCCGCCTAACGTCCCACCCATTATTTATGACGTCTTTAGTTACGCCACCGTTATTAGGCTCATGCGGAGATCCAATCCGTGCCGACATAGTGGGACTTTCTCCAAGAGTCCCCAGGACGCAAGCCATCTTTCCCCCTGCAAAGGTGACAATTACCTTCCGCAGGGCCCTCTTCCCAACCCCGCCCTGCCCTCCCTGGCCCCAAACAATGAGGCGGGATGTGGGCTGCAGACCCGAGTGGCCCCAAACTCCAGCAGCCCAGGGGTTGAGGGGGGAGGGAAGGATGCAGAGCTTCCCGAGGAAACCAAAGGACCTGGCATTCTGGGAAATTCAAAAGTGCTAGTCCAGTTCTGGCAATCTGAACTCTTCCTCCTCAAAGCTGAAGTCTGAGAGACATTCCTGCTCCCTTTGGCCACACGGCTGACAAGAAAAGTAGCTGACCTGCAAAATGAGCACCAGTTAGGGTGGCGGGAAGGGAACACTCCTTACAATTATGCTAAAATGTTGCCATTTCCTCCAAACTCTCAGTATTCACGTCTCATGATTCATACACCACTCTATTATTAGGGGGTCACCACTGAATCAGTGATGACTCCAGAACTTCTGTAGGAGGGATTTGGGGCAGGTGAGCAATTCATTCTGGGAAAGAGTTTAAAACCAAGTGAATGGCCCTTTACATTAGCATGGGAAAACTTCGCCCATCCCAACTTGTCCCAACAGAGCCATTAATCTAGAAAAAACTACAGTGTCACTTTTCAAAGGTCTACCTTGTGTCACATATGGAGAAGATACTTAGAATGTTAAAGTCAGCATGTTAAGTAATTTTCTTGAAATACTGTAACTAGCACTCAGTTTAATTTCTTCACAGTCCTTTTCATAATCTATTTAATTTAATTTTAATTGCCTGTTACACCTTTAACACCTAAACTCCAAGAGAGAAGGAGCTTCACCTTATTTCCACTGCCTAGCACATAATGGTTTCTAAATGGAACTGATTCCAAGATTGGCCTCATTTAGGAGTGGATCTGTTGTTATAATCAGGTTTGCAGAATCTTTAGTATCAATACGGAACCCTTTCCTCTCACATTTCATAGGAAGCTAGACTTCTTAAAGCACAAACATGGATACGTTTCAAGTTTCCTTGACTGATTTAAATTGAATTTAAATAATTATTTTGTACGGGAAAAACTTTCAAAAATTTTTCATTTTTCAGAACAAAACCACCTTTTCTTTCTCTACTTTCTTCCCTTCAAAACAAGCTTTGCAACATTGGGGTGAGTTAAATAATCAGAAATCTAGCCAAAAATTAAGCTCTCAGTGACATGAAACACATTTTTTGTTCCTTTTAAATGAAAATCCTATATGCAGTACATTAATGTTTTCTTTCAGAAATTAGGTTGACAACTTAATCCCTAATTCGAGGCATCCATATAACTGGTTTACAGAAAGGTTCTTTGGCAAAATATTTAACACAAGATACATATGAGATGCTGAGATCTGAGTAATATACCTTACTTGAAAGGCATGAATAGTTTTTAAACAGTGTAGCATAATCACACTTAAGACCATAGTTACTTTGTTCCCAAATCCTTGCAATTCTATTTGAGGGCAGTTCTAAAAGGCCTGTGTCTTCTCCTGTGTCCACAACCATAGACGTTCACTGGTGGTCCTCAATGCTGCTCTCCAAACTTCAAATAAGGGGCCAGAGACAAGGCCCGGGACTTGGAAAAGTCCTAGAAATTCCCTGCCTCAAAAGCACTTTCAGATTTTCACCATTTCCTAAGGAAGATAGAACTTAGTAGATATGCTGAAGTCTTCGAAATCCTGCTGGTTGTTTTGAATTATGGCTACACTGGCTGTGTACCCCTTGAGCTTTTATCTCCACATACTTGAATTAAATCCTGTAGTTCCTCTTCGATTCTAGCATCTGTGACCTCTTCACAAGAACTATGTGCCACAGCTGTTTTACCACTTTCTGTAATAAAGTTAACAAGGATCAATTCAGAAGTTTTCTTGTTCTAAAACTTCCTATATACAATGGTAGCACAGAATAATTAGACATACTTTTGATTTCTAAAAGCAGAAAATAATAGCATTTTCCTAGAAGTTCCTTCATCTGACACTTCAGTTTTTATCATAATTATTTGTGAAAACATATATAAGAAGTATCAACTTTGGTTCAAAAATTTATGATCTTAGAAATGAGAACTAAGGAATAAGGACATTGAAATTAAAAGCTGTGGAAACAAAAATGTTCAATCACAATACAATTAAACAGGAAGGCATTAGGTGGGAGTCAAAGTGAGTTCAAACCTGGGAGAGATACCACTGGACTATAACAGATACTTCCTATTAGAAGCAAGGCAAGTGCCTACTCCCTGGAACAAAAATTCTACCAGATAAAATGAACAAAGCTTTGGAGACAGAGACAGAGAGAGAGAGCATTTGAACACTCTACTGTCAGAAACTGGCTCATGTACCCTTTGGACAATACAGCTTTCCTCAAGGCAAGCTAGAGCCACCAGGCTTTTTGGTCTAAGGAGTTTTGGGTACATATAAGGAGTACCTTGGCATATTAGGCACAAACAACTCAGGCATTTAGTTTGGTTCTTAAAGGTTGTTACCCAGAGTTTATAGCTGATGGAGATTCTGCCTGATGACCAGGGAAGTCAAACTTCACTGGAACGACTGCCCAGGCTGGAAGGCCAAGACCAATCCAGGGTCAACTCTTACAAGCAAATAAGCTCTCTGACAACTTAGCTAGGATTTCTCAGGCTCTAAGCCTGCAGGGCTGTGAAGCAGGGGAGCAGTTCTGTTCCGGGAATCTACTAATCATAAAGTTTCCTTTGGGCACAGCCTGTGACAATCTCACCGCTGTATAACTCGATAGGGAACACAATCAACGCTATTCAATAGCATGACCAGTTTCAAGGCTCACAAAAACATAGCCGATTATTACATAAGAATCATATTCACCCAATATATCAGAAATAAACACTTCAACAAGAAAACAACGGTAATAATAATAGTCAATATATTTTGTCTGCCTACAATATCCCTCATTTGGTGGTAAGCTGAATTACTAACCCTATATGCAGATAAAGGAATTGCAGCTTAGAGATGTTAAATACCTGAAAATATCTCTGGCTAGAAAAACCTAAAATTGCAACAACAAGAACAACAAAATTTAAGAGACAATGTTAGGACTCAAACACAGGTGTCCAAGGCTTATAATCACTACACTATTCTGTATGATAAGCAAGCAATTGAGGAAGAATTGGATCAAATACTTTCTGTATGAACTGAGGCAAGTCATTCTACATCTAAACACTGGGGACAATAATATTTGCTGTCGTTCTTCTCATAAATGCCACGAAGAACAAATTTAAGACTGTTGCTGTGAAAGCATAGGGTGAATGAAAGAATATGTAATATTTTAGATAACCATTATTTTCATCCAATTAACTTTTCAAATAAGTTTATTTGCTCACTGAAACTGAAGCACTTCAACGACAATCAAAAAGGTCTTACCTAAAACCACAATCAGCAATTTCTGAAATGCATCTGTCATAGCTTTCTGAATAGCAAGCTTCTGGGTTATCTTCCTTTTCATAAAGAACAATAATGACCCTAAATCCAACCAAAACAGATGAATTTAAAATGCCTATATGAATAACTGATTTCTAGGTTATACGTTTAAAACTAAAAATGCATCTGTGATCCTTAGATCATTACCTTAGTGATTAAGAGCAGGCACAACACTGGGCTACGGGTGAATGTCTCCGTTGCAGGTATACCCTGGCATGGCATATTTTTACTGCTCAGATCTATTCTGGAAGTTCCTAAAATACTAGATGAGAAATGCAAACCAAAAACGTGGCAGAAATCTCGTATTACTCACAGATTTCAAATGGACAAGCTGAGGCTGCACTGCTACAGACACTGCTCTCCTCTGCGTAAAGGGCTGGAATCATACAGTGAGATAGATTTGGTTGTAGTGCAGATGATCTGGCCTCTCCTCAACCATCACCCACTCAGGTGGATGGTGGAGCCTCCTCCACCTCATTCGCTAACAGCCCTGCCTCTGACTTAAAACCCTAAGCCCAACTGCCATGGATTCTAGGAAAAAACTCAGTACTAATCGGAATCCCCTGTCTAGGGATCTCCATTTACTTATTCTGCTCAGGCCCTTTTATAGGAGGCAAAGGACTGAACATTTACACAAGAGTTTATTTCAACCTTTAGACAATGATTTTGTTGGGATAACTGAAGGCCAGAAGATATGTGTATTTGAATGACTATTTTAGCACAAAAATAATGATTAACCAAAAAAAAAAAAAAAATTCGTAACTAATTTTCCCTCCTCCTAAGCTTCTTGGCAGCAAGCTCCTAAGCTTTCTATCAGGTATTGCCTAAGATAAAAACCTATAGTGTCGGGCAGAATAATTCTGCCCAGGGCTTTAGTTGCTTAGAAAGGTGATTGTGTATCTGAAAAGTTGCGTTTCGGAAAGAAAGGGAAAAAGAGAAATCCCACTCACTCACCTCCCCCCACACAACACACATACTGGAAAACAGACCTTCTACCAACTTATCCAAAGGTTCCTCAGCCATGCGAACTCCAGGACTCCAGCACTCGTGGGAGGGCAACACCACCTCTAAAGCACAGAAGACCTTCAGGCTTTGCTTCTGAAGTGGTGTCACAGTATCTTCATTTTCCCTTTCTTCAAGGTTAGAAAGATCCCGAAGCTGTTAGGATTTTGAATTAAAGGCTAGACTTCAACATATTCTGTTGTTAGAAATAAATACCAAACTCCAGCAATCCCAGGTAATAGTTTAGGTATGCTATCCCTTCAAAATCAACTGAGACTTGCAAAGGAATGACTAGATATGGACAACTATTTTTTATGATATACCATAGAAATACTGGAGAAAGTTATGGACACCACCATCCAAGTCATTGAGTTTGTCACTAATTCTAGATGGCAGGCCAATGCTCAGATACTTCCATGTGGAAGCCTCCCACATCTCCTCCCCATAGCCCTGTTCTATTCTTCTCTGTAAAGTCTAGGAGTTCAATGTTGAAAGGAGTCTGCTTAGTCAAAGAAAGTCTACAGAGTTTACCTTGATGATCCTTTTTCACCACCCATGGAAACCAAAGAATTAATTTGCCAATTCTTGGCATCTGGAGCTGTTTAGGGCAAGTGTATTATGATGAACCTCCTTATGTCTGGTGCCGAGATGAACCTAAAGACATAAAAGACCTAAAAATATCACAACCCTACACAGAGATTTAGTTTGGATATACCTGAGATTTATCAATACCAATTTCATAGAGTGTTTGTGAAGATTAAGTAGGACATTTTAAGCAATGAGTTCACAGTGAGCCCTAAATAAATGTTGTTATTTTTAAGTCAGTACTTTTCTGCATCATTTCCAGGGCCCCTGATTAACCAGAAGGTTCCCTGACATCCGGTGGTGAAAGTGATGATGAAAGCATCCAACGAAGCCCAACTGAAGCCTATTATGGGCCTGGGGGTAAGCAAAGGAATGGACTGTTTTACTCGTCTCATCCTGTAGCTCCTGCTTGAGAATATGACCTGAAGAGGAGACAAGATGGACCTGCCACTGAATTAGGACCTGAATCTGTAGCACCCCCTCCCCAAGTTACTAAGCCCTGTTAGAAGAGGGAATATGTATACCTCTATAAATGTAAATAAAGCAACGAAAAGAATTAGAGGTTCATCTGCATTAACAAGCTTCTTTGAGAGTGCAAATATTTCCAGTCTTAACTCTCTAAATTCTAAGGAACTTCCATATTACTGTGGATTTTATACATCACTACTTCTTTCTGAAACGTCTATTTCCATTTGAACAGGGTGTAGTATATAAATTTAATCATAAAAATTCAAATAATACAAATAAAGTCAAAGCAATGTTAATTATTTTTTGATTTGTTTGTGCATCTTCTTCTGTCACTAGTTTATGAGCTCCTTAAGTGCTTGAAGGAACCATATATTATTCTTTCCTTGTTACCAGAAAGAAGAATACATATTGGCATATAATAGAGGAGTGATGGTCTGTTGACTGAGTGAATGACTGAGTACATAAGAAAATGAAATTACTTTCTCCAACTGAAGCTGCCTGCAGAAGGAGAAATGAAGAGTAATTTTTAAATGTTGAGTGTCACATGGGAGGATAGGTCCTGTGCGGTGAGTTATAATGGAGCTGTCCGGGACAAGTAGGAAGCTTCAGAAGGGCTCTGAGCCACTGGGTAGTAGAGACAGTTGACATCTGGGATAACCTTGCCACAGTTCTTGCTGGCAAAACTTTCCCTTCGTGCTACTGAGAAAAACTCAGATACATTAGGCCTTTCCTTGGTTTTATTTTAAGATGCTATTCTCTTTTCTGTATTTATAAAAAACACAGGGGAAAAATGATAGGAAGATACCTGCCAATGAATAAAATAACACACAATTGGAACATCCGTGCTGGTGCAGTGGTTAAGATTCCGATAACCCAATGCAGGGGGCCCAGGTTCAATCCCTGTTCAGGGAACTAGGTCTCACATGCATGCTGCAACTAAGAGTTCGCACGCCACATTTAAGGAGCCTGCAAGCCACAAAAAAAAGGAGCCTGCCTGCTGCAAATGGGGAGCCCACATTCCACAACTGGGGAGCCCTTGAGCTGCAACTAAGGAGCACGCCTGCTGCAACTGAGACCCGGTGTAAGCAAATAAATAAATAAAATTGAAAAAGAACGCATAAGTAAAGTAGGGAAAAATTTCGGGATTGTGGGTAGTAAACTAAGGCTCTGCATTAAATAAACAAATCTAATACGAATGCCCTTTCCTCTCAACTCTATAGTGACTTGGAGAACATTTTCTTCATTATGCCATCAGTGACCAGGCTTTATGCTGTGAAAATCTCACAACCTACGCTTATGGAATGGTCTTAATGTCCAATATAAGAAAAGAACTCATTACTCACAACTGATACCAAGTAACTGTTTCATAATCTTTCCAGGACCATCTGTAATATCTGAGTGATAAGTGAAATGGTCACAGGGTCCGCAAAGTAAAGAATGTCTGACACAAAATCATTTCAATCCCAGGGAGTACTGCCAGGATTGAAGAGGGTGTTAAACAGGGTAAAGAAGTGGGAGGTAGTGTACCTAGAGTCACATCTGAGGAGAGTTCTCAGATTCAATAAAGGTGAAATCAGTGAGTACAGAAATATGGGTGAGAAGAGGCAGCAAGGTCAGTAGGAAGTAGCCAGAGCAAGAAGCCAATCAGAGAAGACACACAATTATAAAGGGAAAGGTCTGGGAAGTCTAAGCCTCACTCCCTTATTCAGAGGAATTGTAAAGGTCCTTAACATAATGAAATGTTAATTCTGCGGAAGTAAATTTGGATGGCAAGTTAATATGAAATAAGGTTTCTACAATGCACTAAAGAATATTTACCCATTTTCTGGAATCTGAAGTGAGTTCTTAATAGGCAGTTTGAGAGTGATGATGATGAAGCCTCCTTTATCTTACATCTGACAAAAGTTTGTCAGCTCGGGACTTCCTTGTTGGCACACTGGTTAAGAGTCTGGGTGCCAACGCAGGGGACATGGGTTCGATCCTTCTCCGCGAAGATCCCACGTGCCGCAGAGCAACTAAGCCCTTGTGCCACAACTACTGGGCCTGTGCTCTAGAGCCCGTGAGGCACAACTCCAGGATCAGGACAAAAGCAAGGATGTCTACTCACATTACTTCTATTTGACATTGCACTGAAGGTTCTAGCCAGTGCAATAGGGAAACAAAAAAAAAGAGATATTCAGAATGGAAAGGAAGAAGTAGAACTACTTTATTTGCAGATAACATGATTATGTAGAAAACCTGACAATCTACAAAATTGCTACTGGAACTAATAAATGAGTTTATCAAGTTTGCAGGGTACAAGATCAACATACAAAAAGATTAATTTATCTCAACCAACAATCAGAGATCAAAAGTTTTAAATACTACTTATAATAGAATCAAACATATAAAATACTTAAATAAATCTGAAAAAAGATGTAAAAGACTTGCACACTGAAAACTGAAAACTATTGCTGGGGGAATTAAGGAAGACCTAAATAAATGGAGAGATAAAATGTATTCATGGATCAGAAGATTCAATATTGTTAAGACATCAATTCTCCCCAAACTGATTTATAGATCAAAATCCAAGTAGGCTTTTCTATAGAAATTGACAAGCTAATTCTAAAATTCATATGGAAATAAAATTTAAAATAACTAAAACAATGTTGAAAATGAACAAAGTTGAAGAACTAACAGCAACTGATTTCAAGGCTCATGAAGCTACACTTCCAAGACAAGGTGATAGTAGTGTAAAGATACACAAAAAATCAAAGGAACAGAATAGAAAGTTCAGAATTACAGAGATGTGGACAACTGACTTTCACGTTCAAAGGCATTTGAGAGGAGAAACGATAGTCTTTTCACCAAATGATGCTGGAACAATTGAATATCCAGGTGCAAAAAAAAAAAACTTCCATCGATACCATATACAGAAATAAACTCAAATTGGTTCAAAGATCTAAATGTGTAACACAAAACTATAAAACTTCTAGAGCAAAAGAAGTGCAAAATTTTATGACCTTGAGTTAGGCAAGATTTCTTAGATACAACACCAAAAGCATAATCCATAAAAGAAAAAAAATAGATAAATTAGCCACCATCAAAATTAAGAATTTCTGCCCTGCAAAAGACACTACGGAGAGAATGAAAAGATGAGTCCCAGAATGGGAGAAAATACTTAGCAACTTACACATTGGATAAAGGACTAATTTTAAGAATATATAAAGAACTCACAAAACTCCAGAAAAATATAGATAAAAGATTCAAAGATATACATATGGAAAATAAGCATATGAAAAGATGCTTGACAAGATTAATCGTTAGGGATGCTAGAGTGAGAAAAAATTACACACCTATTAAACTATCTAAAATTAAAAATACTGAGCATAGCAAGTGTTGGCTGCAACATGAAGAAGATGCAACTCTCATACACTGCTGGTAGAGATGTAAAATGATCAAACCACTATGGAAAATAGGTATTTTTTAAAAACTTAAACATACACTTACCAGTGATCCAGCCATTCTACTTGCAGGTATTTACCCAAGAGAAATGGAAGTATACATCCATACAAAGACTTGTACACAAATATTCATAGCAACTTTATCTGTAATAAACAAAGACTGAAACAACTCACATGTCCATCAATGGTGAATAGATTAATTGGGGTACATCCATATAATGGAATACTATTCAACAATAAACAGAAATGAATTACTGATATATACAACAATATGGATGAAGATTAAAATAATCACGCTGATCTTAGAAGCCAGTTAGAAAAAAGTATACACTGCATGATTTCATTTACATAAAATTCTAGAAAATGCAAACAGAAAGCAGATCAATGGTTGCATGGCGATTGGAAAGGGCAAGGAACGATAGGAAGCAATAATTACAAAGAAACGTTAAGAAACTTTCTGAGGTGATAGACATTTTGATTTTGGTGATGTCTTCATGGTGTGTATGTATGTGTGTGTGTGAATTACTGTATGTCAATTATACCTCAAAAAGATGTTAAAAGACATGATATTATATGAGAGACACAATTGGGGAAAATTGAATAGCAACTATTTATTAGGTAATATTATTGTGCAGGAATTTAATTTCTTCAATACTGTGTGTTAACAGTATTGTAGTTACATAGGGAATTTTTTTTTTTTTTTTTTTGTGCGGTACGCGGGCCTCTCACTGTTGTGGCCTCTCCCGTTGGGGACCACAGGCTCTGGAGGCGCAGGCCCAGCGCCCATGGCTCACGGGTCCAGCCGCTCAACGGCATGTGGGATCTTGCCGGACCGCGGCACGAACCTGCGTCCCCTGCATCGGCAGGCAGACTCTCAACCACTGCGCCACCAGGGAAGCCCTGGGAAATAATTTTTAATATCCAGAGAGGAAGGTATCTTACTGACAAGAGAGGGATCACAATTGTGGCAGATGCTGTTGGAGGCTGAGGAAGATGAGGCTAGAGCAGTGACCGATGTGTGATGGCGTGGTGAAGACAATCATTTGTCAGCTGACCTGATAAAGACGGTTGGAACAGACTGCTAAGTGCAGGGTTCTTTTCACATACTAATCTCATGCAATACCCTCAACTAGCCTTGGCATAACAGAAAGTTTCTATTAGTTTGCCATACTGGAGGGGGGATGGCACAATTTAAGGTGCAGTAAGTTGTGTAATAAAATGTCACAATAGGGTCCTACAGAAATAGTTTTTTTTTAATGGCAAAAAAAGAAACTTGACCCTTCCCTCAAAACATACATGAAAATTAACTCAAAATAAATCATAGACCTAAATGGAACTATACAACTTCCAGAAGAAAACACAGGAGAAAATCTCTGTGATTTTGGGTCACACAATGGGGTCTCAGAAAAAGATTTCTTAGATAAGACACAAAAAAGCACAAACCATCTAAGAAAAATTGCTAAGGGAATCCCTGGTGGTTAAGACTCCAAGTTCCCAATGCAGGGGGCCCAGGTTCGATCCCTGGTCAGGGAACTAGTTCCCACAGGCATGCCGCAACTAAGAGTTCACATGCCACAACTAAGAACCCAATTAGCCGCAACTAAGGAGTCCATCTGCTGCAACTAAGACCCAGCACAACCAAATAAATAAATTAAATAAATACGAAAAAAAATTGCTAAATTAGAGTTCATCAAACATTTAAAACTTCTGGTCTTCAGAGACACTTTAATACAATGAAGATAAGTCACAATCTGGGAGAAGATATTTACTAAACACATATCTGAGAGAAAGGACTTTTTCCATTGCTTTTTATATAAAGCACTCTTAAAACTCTATACAAATATCCAATTAAAAATGGACTTTAACAGACACTTTATTTTAAAAGATATTTGCACATGAATAGATACTCAACATCATCAGCTATTACAGAAATGCAAAATGTGGCAAACACCACGAGATGCAACTACACACCTACTAGAAAGGCTAAATTTTTTTTAAAAACAAATATAATGATCAGGTGACGATGTGGATCAACTGCAACTCTCATAGACTGCTAGTGGGAAAGCAAAATGGCACAGGCACTTTAGAAGACAGTTCAGCAGTTTCTTAAAAAGTTAAATATGCACTTAGCATATGATGAAGCAATCCCACACTTAGGTATTTTACCCCAAAGAAATGAAAACATATGCTCGCACAAAACATATGTTCCCACACACGTGAATGTTTTCAGAGGCTTTATTCATAATAGCCAGAAAACTAGGAAAAACTCAAATGTTCATCAAACGATGAATGTGTAAACAAACTGTGTATCCACACAACTAGAATACTACTCATCAATAAAAAGGAATGAAATACTGACAGGTGCAACAAAACACATGAATCTCCAAAGAGACTGGTAAGTGAAAGAAGCCAAAAACAAATGGCTACATACCACATGATTTCAGTTATAAGATATTCTGGAAAAGACAACATTATACGGACAAAAATCAGATTGTTGGTTACCAGGGTCTGGTAGTGGGAGGAGGATGGATTGACTACAAAGGGACATGAGGGGTCTTTTGGGAGTTCAGAAGGTTTCTTTACCTCAAATATGGTGGTGGCTACAGAATTATACGTTTGTCAAAACACATCACAATGTATATTTACAAATAGTGAATTTTGTTAAATGAAAATTATACATAAATAAATCTGACTTAAGAAAATAATAAAAGAAAACTAAAAGAGAAACAACTGAGTGAAAATAAATGTAAGAAAAATCAATTTACAGTTTTTCCAATTCAAGGGTCATCATGAGGATGCCTTCAATTGTTGTAAGTGACACTTGTGTTGTTCCCATGTCTCCGAAGGAGAAGCCCAAACATGCTTGATATAAAACCCAAAGACAAAAATTCTAAACTTAAAAAGATACTTAACATGTGATTACTTCAATTTTGGCTTCTGACTTGACATAGATGATAATTCCAAAGAGCTCGTATTCAAGAAATTTAAATTTGCATCATCAAATTAATGACCTTGGTGCTGAACAGCAGAATAATTTTTTTTATCCGAACTTCTCATTTTCAATTGCATCTACCTCTTTGATCACTCTTTTTAAAAAATAATGTACCCCTTATTCCTTTTTGCTTTCTGGGATAAATAATATTCCTACATGCACCTACATCTTCCATAACTATATGTGTTCTTCAACACTGTTCTCATTCTCTGCTGGCTGTCTTATTCATATATAGTCTTTCTTAATCCTTTTCTTTGCCAATAACTCTTATTTTCAATAACCCAGTTAAAATCTAAATTATGACATTTCAGCCAAAGTACTCAGTCTTTGATGAAAGCAAAAAAGAGCAGAAATTATTTCATGAGCCATGAAACTGTTGCAATACTTACAAATATTTTAATGCTGGCAATTTAACAAGATAAGAATCTTTAACTGTTGTCAAAGGATTACGATTGAGAATTCTGAAAAATGGAATGGAATTAAAATCTGCATTTTCAATTACTTCCATGAAAGATTATATTCATTTTTTTTGGTATGAAACTTGAAGGTTAAAAAAAATCATTTTCTTTCTTTACCTATAAATCACTCTAAGAATCTGTAAAACACTCTTTCATTGGGAACCACCCAGGTCTCTAGATGATAAAGTGGAGAAGAGAAACAAACAACAAAATAGAAAAAAAGTAGCTAGCAAGGAAAAAATATGCCAAAGAACTTTTCAGTTTAAAAACCCTCAAAGTAACTATGCTGGTAGGAAGCCCTTGCTCTGTAAAACAGTACTATTTCTAGTGTCCTCCATAATTCAAGGTCTTTTTCTTTCATCTCTACAAATTTTTTAAAATTTCATGATTTAAACTACCCAGTTAAAGGCAAAAATAAGGCTAATTCCTTGGTTCTGGAGCAAAAGAAGGAAAGATAAATCCAACAGGAACTGGTGAAACCCATACTTCCATCACATAGTACCATGTGTATTCTTCTATCATAGCCTTTGTTACTGTGTATGTAATAACCTGTTTACTTGTCAGTCCCCTAGATTGTGAGCAACTTGAGAGCAGGGACCACACTTTATTGTCATTATTATTCCTGTGCCTGACACAGTGCCTAATATTTACTAGGTGTTTAATAAATGTTTGCTGAATAAATAAATAACATTTTCTTTATATATCAATAAAATAAACGAATTAATTTGGGGAAACAAAATTTTATTCCAAAATGCTCGAATAGATTTTCTTCTTAGTTCTTTTTTTTTTTTTTCTTCTTAGTTCTTTAAAACAAATAGGGGAAAAAAGACCAAAATAAACAGGAAGAAAGAAAAGAATATCTAACTTTAGGTTAAATCTACTCAAGAATTATTAGTGTATTTTTGGAGAATATTATAAAGATAATTATCAAAACTAATATCTTTTGTGTTGCCAGGCATCTGTGATCAGCATTTAACATTTAATCCTCACAGTAACCTTATGTGATAGATATATTACCCCATTGTACAAATGAGGAAACTGAGGCACAGAGAAGTTACATAACTTGTCCTAAGTCATCAAGCTAGTAAGAAGCAGAGCTGGAATTTGAACTCAGTTCTGACATAAAGCCTGTGTTTAACCTGAAAAAAAAAGTGGGGGTGTGTTGAACATCTGTGAATTTAACCTTAATTTTCAGAGCACTAAATATAGAAATACCTTTTCAACCTTCATCTACCCATCTGGGAAAGCCTCTATGAGAATTCTATTTTCTCTTTTTAGTTAGTATTTATCTTTTATTTTTTCCTTAATCATCTCCCATGACAAATATTTAATTAGCCTATGGTCATTGAGACTTTAGAGACTTTTAAAAAATATTGCAGGAAAATCAGTAAAAATGATGGAGGAAGGGCGTCTGAAAATTCATCCCTCCATAGAAGCAACAATACCAGTAACAACAGCAACAACAACAAAACTGGCAAAAATGGTCAGAATCAACTTCGTCGGAACTCTGGAAATTTAACCAACAGGCTTACTGCACATTGGGGAGCAATTTATTCAAGGAAAACAAAGTAATTTCTGTAAGAACAATGAGATCTGTGTTGCTTGAACTTGGCCTTGACCTTTGCTCTCCATGCCAGTGGTAGCCTTGAAAAACAGCCCACATCCCTGGTACCAGAAGGAGCAGCATGGACTGGGAGTTCCTTCAAAGCCTCATTCCCAAAGAACTGTCATTGTTTAACATGTCTGGTGGTCCCCTGGAAGACATCACTTGAAAGGCTTGCCCTTTGACCTGACTGAAAGCTGTCTAGTGAGAAAAGTCGTTACTCAGGTTGCATTTCTGGAAAACATTTTCAAGAAATATTTTAACATGGCGGTTGCATGAGGCGATGGATAACAGTTTGGGGCCATAAACAGCCCAAACAAAAAGCTTAAAAAGAAAAGCTGAGGAATGAGATGTCCACAGAGACTTTGAAATGTGCCAATGTATTCCTGGGAAACTGGAAGACCACAAGACATATTCCTGGGAATCTAGGAAAATAACTGTTAGCATTAATAAAAGAATTCATCAAGGTTGTAGGATATAAGATCAATATTATTTCTACACACCAGCAATGAGTAATCCAAAAATGAAATTAAGAAAACAATTCCATCTGTAACAGCACCAAAAGAAATAAAATACTTAGGGAAAAATTTAACCAAGTAAGGGCAAGATTCACTGTGAAATGTACAAAGCTGTTGAAAGAAATTGAAGAAGACCTAAATAAATATAAAGACATGCCGGATTCATGGACTGGAAGATAATCTTATTAAAATGTCACTACTTCCCAAATCGACTTCTGGTTCCATTGAAATTCCTATCAAAATCTCAGCTGATATCTTTCCAGATATTGCCAAGCTAATTCTAAAATTCATAAGGCAATTCAAGGAAACAGAATAACCAAAACAATGTTGGTAAAGAACAAAGTGAGGGACTCACACATCCTGGTTTCAATACTCAGTTCAAAGCTACTGCAATCACAGTGTGGTACTGGAATAAGAACAGACATGTAAATCAATGGAACAGAATAGACATTATAGAAATAAACCCTCATATTTATGGTCTATTGATTTTCAACAAGCGTACCAAAACAATTCAATGTGGAAAGAACAGTCTTTTCAAATGATACTGGGACAACCGTACATCCCCACACAATATAATGAAGCTGGACTCCTACATTTCACACCATATATGAAAATAAACTCCCAATGGATCAAATATCCAAATATAAGAGCTAAGGCTATAAAACTCGTAGAAGAAAACACAGGAGTAAATCTTTATGACCTTGCATTAGACAATAGTTTCTTAGCTATGATACCAGAAGTACAAACAACCAAAGAAAAAATAGATGAATTGGATTTTATAAAACTTAAAAAGTTTGTGCTTCAAAGAACACTATCAAACAAGTGAAAAAACATATAGAATGGAAGAAAATACTACAGGTGTAAAGAATAAGAGGCAGTTGCGAGAAGAAAAGCATAGTAGTTGCTAGGTGTGACAATCTCAAAATTTTGAACTACTACAAATAAAACAGCCACCCTGAATCACCCCAAAGGGCAGACCCAAGTTATTTTTGTTTTTAGCGTTAATGCTTTTCCTAATCTGAGAAGGTGCCAGGATTCTAGTACACAGCAAAAAGTGATGACAGCACCCTGAAGTGTGTAAACTTTTGTGTGTACATAGCTATCTAAAGGAAACCAGCGCTAGCTGACTGGGGGAGCATTAGGGCTCAATTTGCCTTCAGAGTGTGGCCACACCTCCCTTACTGATATTCTCAACAATGAGGTAAATAATTCAATAGGGATAAGGCTTTGATTTTCCCCTTATTCTCTCTTAGTGCTTATGTTCCTGGTACCATATTACTTTTACTTTTTTTTTTTCCTTTTTTTTTTTTTTTTGCGGTACACGGGCCTCTCACTGTTGCGGCCTCTCCCGCTGCAGAGCACAGGCTCCGGACATGCAGGCCCAGCGACCATGGCCCACGGGCCCAGCCGCTCCGAGGCATGCGGGATCCTCCCGGACTGGGGCATGAACCCGCGTCCCCCGCATCGGCATGCGGACTCTCAACCACTGCACCACCAGGGAAGCCCTTGGTACCATATTAATGTATCCCAGAGAAGGCAGCATGTAAATGTGCTCTGTCTGGTTAAGTTATATAGCCTTTCTACATTGAACAGTCCCACAGTTTCTAAAATCATGGAGCTTGTATTGTTAGAACCAATGAAGTGACTAAAAGAATTTTTAAAAATAAGCCATCATTCTGGACCTTCATAGGTGAATGAAGGAGAAACAATTTATGGTCAGAAAAAAAAGTATACTTAACATTTAGGATTATCAACCAATGCTGGTTTTCCATAATATATTTCATTCCTGATTTTATCGGAAAGAGATATGATTACTACCAGCTTTCAAAAAGTGGTACTTTATTAATTAATATGCTCTTGCCTCATTTTTGAGGTTGATTTCGGATTTAAAATAGACTACCACACTGCTAACTGCTTCACCTGATGTTTGTCAATAACATAGAGGCTTCATTCAAGAAACCTACTGACTTATATAATTACCTGAAACCTGCAGATGAATCAAGGTTTTGTGGGGCCTGAAGCTCACCTACTTTGGAAAATCCTATCTAATAAAAACATGCAAAATTATGAATACAAAAATCGCTAGCACCCCTCTCAAGACCTTGGAAGGGACCTCTGCAAGTGAGGAGCCCTGAAGCCTAAGCTTCATTGAATTCATGGTGAATTCACCTCAGCTGGGGCCCTTTTCCAAACTTATTTAATACAGGCAAATTATAAACAGCCCAGTAATATGTCATTATAGGTAGTAAAATGACTTAACTCGAGGGTGACATCTTCCCTTGGTGGCTTGCCTTTGGAAAGAGATGCAATAAAGTTTATATCTCACCATGGCAAATGCTTCCTGAAGCAAATTAGCTATGTCTATTAGAAAGACTTATCCCAAAACAAAGACTTACTATACTGTGACAATCTTTTTTTTTTTTCTTTTCTTCTGTTGTACGCGGGCCTCTCACCGTTGTGGCCTCTACCGTTGCGGAGCACAGGCTCCGGACGCAGAGGCTCAGCAGCCATGGCTCACGGGCCTAGCTGCTCCACGGCCTGTAGGATCTTCCCGGACTGGGGCATAAACCCGTGTCCCCTGCGACGGCAGGCGGACTCCCACCCACTGCGCCACCAGGGAAGCCCTGTGACAATCTTTTGAAAGTAACTGTGAACGAGTTTTCGGAGTACAGTACTAATTTATTTACAACATCAGATAGATCTAATTCTTTCACTACCTCTTTCTGTCATTTAAGAGGAACACAAATTCAAAAGGAACAAGTTGGTGCCTCTTCCATTACAAATATTTTCTAACCTACCACGCATTTTCTACTTCATCACCCCCGTCCCACACCTTGTTACTCTGCTGCATAGATGCTCGAATAGCTCTCATATATGTTTTGCCATCAACATCCATCTTTCTGCTTCCAGTATGAAAGTTTCTTGGGGAGAAAGTCCCTGTCCTACGCGTCTTTGTATCCCCAGCACTTAGTACCGTGCTGACACACAGTGGGCATGGCACTCAGTGAACGTTTTTGAATGAATTCATTAATTTTTAAACTGTGATTGATTTATTTATTACCACAATGTATTTTCCCGTGTTGCCTACATAACTACAGTGAAACTCTGATTCTTATAAGGAACTCTTGCTGTTATAGGATGTTTAGGAAAGGTGGTGAGTTTAAGACGTTGTACTGTCGCTACTAAAACCTCCTGGTGAAGGGACCTCATGAGCCTGCTCTCCAGTGCGCTGGAAAAGAAAAACTGACCCTTGGTGCTATCTCCCCAAGGTAGGCATCAGCAAACTAACAAGGGAAAGGAAGGAGGGCGCTAAAGATAGACATCTGCAGGAATTGCTAATCCAGCTCCAGACACAGCCTCAACACCTTCATTCACCCAAAATGTGTGAACTGTGTGAAACTGGATTTCTGAACCACAAGACAGGTAAGAGAGTCGTTTCCAAAGGCAGGTGTAGAAGAGCTCTTTTTTACCTTGAGTCTGAAATCACCTTCGGGCCACTGAACGTACCCACTATCATTTCCTTGTGTCAAGAGAAATCACAGAAGTTTTGAGCTGAAGGGGTGTACAACCCACACTTCCTATTGAAGAGTAGTCAGCAAAGAAAGTATATTGTATTAGGCTACAGCAATGTATTTTCTTTATATTTTTCACACTACAGCTGAACACAAACAACATCTTTTTCCATACCTCAAAGGTTCCTATTGGCCACAGATAATTCACTTCAGAGATATATGCTTTTTGAAAAATAATGTTCTGGTTGGCTGGGGAGAGCCATGTGGTGTGCCTTCAGGAATTCTTTCTGCTTTACCATTTAAAAGAGCTAATAATGGTTGGGGAAGCACGCACAGCTTTTTCTCTCTGAAGAATTCGGTGCTAAACTTAGTTCTTTGCAGCTCTGTGTTGCATACATTTTAAGCAGTTTGGAACACTGCACATGAGGAGGATTCAAAGTTAAATTGAAAAGTGTAACTTCATGGACTATTCGCATATTGGAGAGGCATCAGTGGGATTCCATGACAATGCTAATTTGAGTGTTTTTGCTTGGTGCCTTTTATTGCCCGTGCCAAAGATCAGTACTATGGAAAGCAGAGCGTTTCATATATATGAGTTAAACAAGTCTCTTGGCCTCTTTGTTCCTTAGTTTCCTCATTTGAAAAAATAAAATAAATGGCTCTCAAGACATGTTTTCCAGAATTCATACTGGTCTTAACACCCAGCTAACCAATGACGGCATGATGTTTTTATACACAGTTTCTTACATGTATTCATCTTCTCTTTCACTTACTACTTGTGGAAAAACTGCATTCCATGCCAGGCCTGGATGTTCCAAAGCTCAGTTCTGTAAGTAAATTGCAACCAAGATTTCTACAAAAAAAGACAGAAGCAAAAGAAGAATAAAAATATATATTCTTTCAGAACATTTATCCTTCGGCAATAATTCTAATTTATATATGATGAAACATAACATCACTACTCCCTCCATACAGTAAAGAAATCTCACTGTGGAAGATATTATGATTTATACTTTCATGATTATATGTGTGGTGCATTAGATAGAAAATAGTAAATGTTCATTAAATACTTGTGTTAAGTGATCTTTATTTCTCTAGAAAGGCAGCACTCTTGGCATTTTTGGCTGGATAATTCTTTGCCGTGGGAGGCTTCCCTGAACAGTTGGGTGTTTAGTAGCATCTCTGACCTCTGTTCACTAGATGCCAGTAGCATATACAGTTCTGACAAGGAAAAATATCTCCAGACACTACCAAATGTCACCTGAGTGCAAAAATCACCCTGGTTGAGAACCATTGCTCCATAAAGATTCCTCTGATCTGTGTAATAATTCTCACACTAATCTTTGCTAGAGACAAAAAGGATTTGCTACATAATTTTAGTAGTAATTTATTCTTATTTCAAATTGGGTAACAAACTAATCTTATAAAAAATTAAGCTTTATAAAAATTCCAAATATAATGAAGTTATATTTGTAACTTACATAAACTGCAAAAAAGGTAGTGGTTCACATGTACGTCTTTCGATAGTCTATATTTTATTGTAGGATAAATCTCTAGGAAATGTAAAAGGAAAATATTGCCTCAATTAGCTATTAGATATCTAATTAGTAGGAATAACTAGTAGAAGTTAGAATGATAATAATAAATAAGAAGCTTTGTTCTAAACTCCAAACCTTACGAATTACTATTTGAACCTTCCAGAGCCCCTAACCCTGCCTTCACCTCTCTTAAGAGTCTCACCTTCAGGATCTTCATAAATTAAATATACAACTATAGATCTTTATAGATTTTGGAGGTAATCTTTCCTGAGAGCAGAGGCATTGATTAGATTCCAACTTTTGTGGTCTTATCAAATTCTAGATTATGAGCTCAAAGTTTTTATCTCTATATATCATTATAATTTCTAATATTAGAAGGAATATTCTTATATTTACAAATTTCCCAGTATAGTTCTGTTTTTCTAGGCCAATTCATTACCAGAAGAAATAAAAGATACCCTTTCACACAACTTGAAAGGAAGTTATTCCTATCATTAATATGTAATGTTAATTCAGGATTACACTTTCTATCATATTGACTTTTATTCGAAAATACCTACTTTTGATGATAGCTGACTATCTTTTTTCCATTGATTCCAGCTTAGTCTCTCATTTCATCTGGATGGGTATAACTGTCTTCTGACTGGTGTTTCCATCTCTACCCTCTCCCTTTCTAAAATATGCTCCACAGTATCACCAGGTTAACTGCTCTGGCCTTGGAATCAGCCTCACCGTCAGCAGGTGATTACTGCACAGGGACTGCATGGAGCTTGGACCTACCCAACAGCAAACGTGCTCTAGCAGTGGGATCAGCCTCATACACCAACAGGCACACACCAGCTCCAGGAATACCACATTCCAGCAGCGTGTGTGACCAGAACACTCACTTGCAGGCCAGAAGCAGTCATGGACTCAGCTGGGTCCTGACCCTGCCCATAAGAATGCCAATACAAGATTAGGGATACCCCAGACCCTGCAGATAGCTGTGTCAGGGACAGTGATCCAACACCAACTCTGTGACTCCTGGGCCCTGCAGCCAGAGCTCAGGACCTGTGTCTTCCTCCCAGTAGCCAGCATAGCCCCAGGACCAGTGACTGGGCACTAGCCCTGAAATCACCTGGACTGCAGTTCAACCCATAAGTGATCCAGCACTAGATTTGGTGTCCCCCAGAGTTGTACAGCCAGCTGCCTTATGATTTAGCCTTACCAAGCAGCACAGACAGCTTCCATACTAGGCAGAGTCTGGCAAACATGCACTCTGGGGGCAGCCAAGGCTACCAGACGACCCCCAGTAGTCAGTCCACCACAACAGAAGAGCCCAAGCAGCCCACATAGGGGGTACACCTTGAACATATAGTTCTAGTGACCAGGGGCAGTGGGCTGCTGGGACACATAGGACCTCTCCTACAAAAGGCCACTTCTCCAAGGTCAGGAAATGTAACGAGCCTACTACATACATAGCAATAAAAACAGCAAGGTAAGTAAAATGAGGTGACGCAGAAACACAATCCAAATGAAGGAACGAGATAAGAACTCAGAAGAAGATCCAAGTGAAGTGGAGATAGCCAATCTCCTCAACAACGAGTTCAAGGTAATGACTATAAAGATGATCAAAAAACTCAGGAGAAGAATGGACGACCAGAGCAAGAAGTTAGAATTTTTTTAAAAGAGTTAGACCATTGAAGAAAAACAAAACAGAGATGAGGAATACAATCACTGAAATGAAAAATATACTAAAAGGAAAATACTGTAGACTAAATGATACAGAGGAATGAATCAGAAAACTGAAGGACAGAGTACTGGCAATCACTGAAGATGAACGGTAAAACAATAGATTAAAGTGAAATAAGGAAAGTTGAACAGACTTGGGAAACAACATCAAGTGTACTAATATTTGCATTCTACTGGTCCCAGAACCAAAAAAGGAAAGAGAAAGCAGTGTAGAACATACCTGAAGACGTAAGAGCTGAAAACTTCCATAACCTGGGAAAGAAAACAGACAACAAAGTCCAGTACACACAGTAAGGGCAAAACAGGATCAACCCAAAGAGGACCACACCAAGACTCATTGTAATTAAAATGGCAAAAAAATAAAGATAAAAAGACACTATTAAAAGGAGCAAAGGAAAAGCGACAAGTTACAAACATGGGAACTTGCATAAAGTTATCAGCTGACTTTTCAGGATAACCTCTGCATGCCAGAAAGGAGTGACATGGTATATTTAAAGTCATGAAAAGGAAAAGCCTATAACCAAAAATACTCTACCCAGCAAGGCTCTCCTTCAGATCTGATGGTGAGATCTAAAGTTTTACAGAGAAGCAAAACTAAAAGAGCTCAGCAACGCCAAACCAGGTTTATGAGAAATCTTAAAGGGGCTTTTCTCAGTGAAAAAGGAAAGGCCACGACTGAAACATAAAAATTAGGAAAGGAAACTTAATAAAGGAAAAACCTCATTGGATAAGACAAACATTCAACAAAGGCAGTAAATCAACCATGTACATAGCTAATGGGAAGGATGAAAGAAAACAGTAATAAAGTCATCTATATTCACAATAAGAAGTTCAGGGACACACAAAACAAGCAGATGTAAAATATAAGGTCAAATTCAGTGACTGTGGGGGAGCAGAGTAACAGTGCAGGGTTGTTAGTGTCCATGTGAAATTAAGAGCTCAGCAGCTTAAATAATCACACACACACACAAAACTGAAAGAAATCCAAACATAACATTAAAGATAGTCCTCACATCACAGATGAAGGGAATAAAAGGGGAAGAAGGGAACACTGAAGAAATTAAAGAGGGATTCTAAAAATACCCAAGACAAATGAAAATGAACACACAATGATACAAAATCTATGGGACACAGCCAACGCAGTTCACAGGGGGAAGTTATAGTGATACAAGCTTATTCTTAGGAAACAAGAAAAATATCAAATAGACAACCTAACATTACACCTGAAGGAATTAGAAAAGGAAGAAAAAACAAAACTCAAATCTGCCAGAAAGAAAAAAATTAAGAAAACAATACCATATGTAATCGCACCAAAAAGAATAAGATACTTAGGAACAAACACCCCTAGGCAGGTAAAAGACATGTATTCAGAAATCTATCAGCCACTGGTGAAAGAAGTTGAAGGCAACAGAAAAAGATGGGAAAATATAGCAGGTGCATGGACTGGAAGAATTAATACTATTAAAATAACCATACGACCAAAGACAACCTACAGATTTAATGCAATCCCTACCAGAATACCAAAGCATTTTCACAGAACTTAAAAAAGTAATTTTAAAATTTGTATAGAAACACAAAGACCCCAAATAGCCAAACAATGTGGAGAAAGAACACAGCTGGAAGCATCACGCACCTTGACTTCAGATTATACTGCAAAGCGACAGTAATCAAAGAGAACTGGACCGGAGCAAAAACAGACACAAAGATCACTGGAATAGAATAGAGATCCCAGAAAGAAGCCCACACACGTATATTTAACTGATTTATGACAAAGCAGGCAATATGGAGAAAAAACTGTCTCTTCAATAAGTGGTACTCAGAAAACTGGTCAGCTACATGGAAAAGAATAAAATTAGAGTATTTTAGCACACCATATATAAAATCAATGCAAAACTGAATAAATACTTAAATATAGGACCATAAAACCCATAGAGGAAAATACAGAACATTCTTCAACATAAATGATAGCAACAGTTTTGGGTTCAGTCTACTAAGGCAAATGAAACAAAAGCAAAAATAAACAAATGGGACTTCACTAAACTTAAAAGATTTTGCACAGCAAAGGAAACCAAAGACAAAATGAAAAGACCACCTGCTGAAGGAGAGACAATATTTGCACATGATAAGAGGTTAACACCAAAATGATGACCAAGCAAGGATTCATATCTAAACTACAGAAACAGCACATAAAACTCAATATCAGAACAACACCCAAAATCATTTTTAAAAATATGAGAAGACCTAAATAGTCATTTTTCCAAGGAAAAAATACAGCCAGCCAGCCAGAACTCACAAAGATGCTAAACATAGCTAATCCGGCAATAAAATGCAAATCAAAACAATGAGATGTATCACCTCAGGCTTGTCAGAATGGCTGTCATCAAAAAGGTCACAAATAACAAAGGTTAGTGAGGATGTGGAGAAAGAGAAACTCTTGTACACTCTTGATGTGAATGTGAAGTAGTGCAGCTACTGTGGAAAGCAGAATGGAGGTTCCACAAAAAACTAAAAATAGAACTACCATAACATCCAGCAATTTCACTCTTGGGTATATCAGAAGAAAACAAAACCACTATTTCAAAAAAATAACTGCACACCAATGTTCATAACAGTGTTATTTGCCATAGCCAAGATACAGAGTCAAACTAAGTGTTCATCAATAGGTTAGGGGATAAAAAAGATTTTCTATGATGACTTCAGCAAAAGATGAAATTTTGCCATTTGCAAGAACATGGATGGACTGGGAGGGTATTATGCTTAGTAAAATAAGCCGCAGAGAAAACAAGTCTGGTAGGTCATCACTTACACGTGGCATCTAAAAAATTGAATACAACAACAACAACAACAAAACAGACTCCCAGCTTAAAGAACAGACTAGTGGTTACCAGCAGGGAGAGACAGGGTGGAGGAGCAAAATAGTGGTAGGAGATTCTGAGGAAGAATCCACTATGTATAAAATCAATAATCTACAGTGACGTACTGTATAGCATGGGGGATAGAGCCACTCTTTTATAATAAATATAAATGGAGAACAAGCTAAACATTTATGAAGCACTATGTTGTACCTCGGAAACTAATATAACAATGTAAATTAACTATAGATCAATAAAATATAAAGTAAGAAACAATAAAGAGGAGATTATTAGATAGAAATCAATTAAATAAACACAAATTTTGGAAATCAAGGAATTAAAAAACAACATGTAAGACACAACATTGGCATTTAAAGTGTACGATCTATTCATTTAAAAGAAATCATTTAAGTGGTGAAAAATGGAACCCATTCTCACAAATTTGTATATCTAGCATAAATTATTAGCTACAAAAATATGTTAAATATTCACTCAAAAAGAAAGACAAAATTTGGATTAACCCATTTTAGTATACAAATTTAATATCAAAGTCTCTATGTAACATTGATTTGAATAAGTTCTGTTAGCCACTTCTAGTTTCTTTGTGATGTAAAATCTTTTAAAGCATAAAAATCAGCCTTTCTGCATTATTCCATTAGACATATACAGAAGTTAAAAGAAATGAGAAGACAGAACAATCAACCAAGAAGGTGAATTTACTGAGAAACAGTCGTTCGTTCTCCCTCCTCCTTTTCCAGGTCTCTTTCGATTCCAATCAAGAGAAGTCTTGAGAATTCTGAGAATATTTCTTTCAGGGCTTCAAATCACCATACCTACATCCTCCGCCACAACTACACACACGGGAACAAAAATAAACCTCTGCTATCTACTCATGTAGGAGGGATTCACGCAAAATAAACTCCTACATGGAGACCAACAGGTGAGTTTTCTACCTGTTCTTTGTAACATCCTTCCATTATAGTAAATCCCAGACATTATGAGGCAGAAGGGGTTATGTGAGCTCTTCCTTGAAGTAAAAAAAACTTGCATTCATTTCAAGTACCTGGTGATCATAGGGTACAGCCAGGAAAGGTGCCATCCCCCTTGGGGGGAGGGTCGGTGAATGGGCTCCCACAGCCATGCACCTCCTGATGTACAGATTCTGGAGAAACAAAGGGCAGTCACACCGCAGTCAGCCTGTCAGGCTGTCGGGCCACTGGGCAACCACACCAGCCTGGAAGTGCCCCCATCAGTTGCTAAAAGCAAAACTCTGTCCCCGCTGTGAAGCTAGGTAATGTGGGCCAGAGAGTCAGAGGAGACCGGTAATCAACTCCTCCTCTCTGCTCACCTCCTTGGGGTTACAACAACCCCATCTCCAAACCCAACTCTGATCCTGGAGTGCCAAAGTGGGAATGCAAGTGGGCTCTGCCGGTGCTTCAGCGCCCTCTGGAGGTTGTCTGCTCTAATGGCAACTCTCAGCCCTTCCTCCTCCTCCTTCCCTAGTCCTGGGGGCTGCCTTGCCCTCTGCAGCTGCTGGCCTGACTTCATTCTGATTTTTTCTCCAATTACACTGAAGTTTCCTACAGAGGTCTGGAACCTCTTGAAGGAAGGTCTTTTAGTCAATACACCTTTACCGTGAGAAGTTGGTTTCAAGAATGAACCTGAAATACTGTATTTTTCTCCTAATGATTCCAAGGAGAGACAGCTCAAGTTTTCTAAATCATAAGAAAAACCAAGGTAAATATGATATTCTGAGCCAGAGATGAAAAAGCAGTTTTTAGCACCCCCTCCTCATGTCATATGACCGGGATTTAAATCAATCAACTGCCAATGGTTTTTAAATCACATGACCCAACTTTAAATCAATCACTCCTTCCCTATAACTCATGTGACTTGGCTTTAAATAGTAAGAAATGCAGAGGTATAAAAATGTTCTGAACAATAAATGGAAAAACAACATTTTAGAAAGTTCTTTTCTTTTCAAATGGACCATTCATTGCATACAGAGTAAAGGATTCTCTTCTGGATTTCTTGAGCTGTAAACACATACAATGTCTCCGCTGGCTTGACTGACTTAGTTTTTTGGGATTTTGTTGTTGTTGTTAACATCTTTATTGGAGTATAATTGTTTTACCATGTTGTGTTAGCTTCTGCTGTATAACAAAGTGAATCAGCTATTCATATACATACATCCCCATATCCCCGCCCTCTTGCGTCTCCCTCCCATCCTCCCTATCCACCTCTAGGTGGTCACAAAGCACTGAGCTGATCTCCCTATGCTATATGCAGCTGCTTCCCACTAGCTATCTATTTCACCTTTGGTAGTGTATACATGTCTATGCCACTCTATCACTTCATCCCAGCTTACCCTTCCCCCTCTATGTGTCCTCAAGTCAGTTCTCTACATCTGCTTCTTTATTCCTCAGCAGCGACTCCTGCGAGGGGTGGATACTTACTTTTATGCTCAGGAGAAATCCCCTAGTTTGTATTTCTTTTTTTTTTTTGCAGTACGCGGGCTTCTCACTGTTGTGACCTCTCCCCCTGTGGAGCACAGGCTCCGGACGCGCAGGTTCAGTGGCCATGGCTCACGGGCCCATCCGCCCCGTGGCATGTGGGATCTTCCCGGACCGGGGCACGAACCCGCATCCCCTCCATTGGCAGGCGGATTCCCAACCACTGTGCCACCAGGGAAGCCCCCTAGTTTGAATACGATTTCAGTTTGATCCTGTGAAATCATCAGAAATTCCCACCAGAGATAAATGAGGAGATTCTGGCCTTTATTAGTATGCACGGTGAACACGGTGGTCCTGGCTGTACTTGCCAACCCTCCTATTTTACCCACCTATTTTTATCCACCTTCTTCCCTGTGAGTACCTTTGACCAACCCTGAGCTCAGACTCCTGACCTATTACAGTGACTTTGTCAGCCTTCCTTTAAAAATGGACAGGTAGGGCTTCCCAGGTGGTGCAGTGGTTGAGAGTCCGCCTGCCAATGCAGGGGACACGGGTTCGCGCCCCGGTCCGGGATGATGCCACATGCCGTGGAGCGGTTAGGCCCGTGAGCCATGGCCGCTGAGCCTGTGCGTCCAGAGCCTGTGCTCTGCAACGGGAGAGACCACGACAGTGAGAGGCCCGCGTACTGCAAAAAAAAAAGGACAGGTAATAAAATGAATTTAACCTAGAAGCAGCAGCTCAGTAAGGGAAATAAAATCATCAGAAGTTATCTAATCACAGCCACAGCCATCCAGGGCTCTGTCTTATCCGCTGGGGCATAAGAATGGGACCTTCCTAAACTTGAAGGGCATCCAATCAAATAAGTAAAGGTGTCGCTCACCTCTGGCTCTTGGAGTGATTGCTAGGCAGTCTACCCAGTGTATACTAACTGCAAAACACTGTCATGGTTTTGAAACATCTATGTTCAAGGAAAGCTTTCTGGGGTACATGAGGAAGGTTTCTTTTTGACATCAAGCAGAAAATAAATCACCAAGCTCTTTGAGCACACGGGTGCTTAAGAGGGAAGTAGAAGGAAGGAATGGGCAGAAAAGACGATCTCCTCTGAAGTGAAGGTCGTTTTTCCAAAAGAGTAGAATTTAGTCTCAGTTTAAGGAGAACACTTTTAAATAGCTGGGACAGCTCCAAACTGCAGTTTAGGGAACGAGTGTTTCAAAAGAACAGTGCTTTAAAAGTCCTGGCAAGGCAGCAAGAGGATGAAGAGTTGGTTTTGCGTAGTTTTGAACACAGGAGTAAAGAAGCAGAGGCATCTCTGACTAAAAGGACCTGAGATCCTATGGCATCAATGGGTCAGCTGCAGGGGGCAAGGGGTGTGGGAGGCGATATTTCTCTCTCAACAACTCCCAGGGCAGCCACCCCTCCCTACCCAACCCCCCTACTCCCTTCACCCTTCCTCCCTCCACTGTAGGGTCCCAAGGGGCAGCACTTCTTAAGCGGGAGCCCTCAGGCACCATCTCTGCAGTCTGGATTCTTCCTGGAGCCTGGAAAGTTCTGGGACAGGAAGCCAGGTCTGCAAGGCCGCTGGGATGAATTTAGACCTGGAGGCCTGGAGGGAAACTGGAGCCCTGAAGTCCACCCACGTCCTTGAAGCCGAGGGAGGAACACATGCTCCTAACAGTACTTCTCAGGGATCAGCGTGCTCCCCACCCGACGGTGATTCATACTCACTTGAGGCAGCAAGGACTGCCTCTAACTGGCCCCCTCGATTCCGCCTTAAGGGTCCTCAGACATATGTGAGAGCACAGGCCCCGGATCTCTTTAGTCAGCTGAGGCCAGTGCTGCCGGGGTCCCTCCAGTCCCATCCCCCAGCCCCTCCCTCTGGGACTGTATCTAATAGAAGAAAGAGCACAGAGGAATTGGATGAATCAAGGGACCTGGGAGACTGGGTATGAGTTTGAAGACCGAGAACCTAAGGCGCAATTACATATTATTGGAAACTCTTGTGGGGTGTGTGTGGGTAGGTTAGGAGGCTGAGTCGACCTGGTGAGTCCAGCCCCAGAACAGCACACAGCCCCGCCCCACCTTCCCTGCCATCAGAGAAGGGGTGCCACAACTCCAGCCGGGACTCTGCACTTCCCCCTCCCTGATTCTCCTCCAGAAGAGCAGGTGGCCCCCCTCTGAGGGCAGGGGCAAGACAACTCACCAAGTCCCCCTGCACTAAGGCGCTACTGGAAGCTCTTCCTGAACAGCAGTGCTGGCTTGGAGCGAACCCGTGCACCCCCAAAGTTGTTCTCATCCTGCAGCTGAGGGACGCAGGGTTTAAGTCAGCTGCCCTGCTTTAAATCAATCAGCCCCCCCCTTTAAGTCAGGTGACCTGACTTTAAGTCACTGTGTGCCCCTCATGCCTGCAACTTCAAAAGTTGGGAACTTCACTTTGATCCCAGCAGCTCACCGAGCTGAACGCACACTGTACTCACCCCCAAGCCTGGCCTAGAGGCAGGATATAAGGTAAGGGGATGGGCGTGCACTCATGGTGATGAGAGTGTACTTCATGGACCAGAAGGGTCTAGGCACTCTGGGGTACAGCGAGCAGTGCACGATACAGCAGCTCCCTGGCAAAGCTGGTGATGCACAGGGAGAGCAGGCACACCCATGCATGCAGAGGGTCCAGGACGGGAGCTGGAGCACAGCCAGCTGGGAGGGTGTGAAAGCGGAGGATCTGAGCCTTCTTGAGAAAGGCAGACACAGAGGATGGAAGAGAAACAAAGACCAGATGAAATATGGATTTGAAAAACACACCCTGCTCTTGAAATTGGCGTGGGGGGGCACCCAAGATTTGAGTCTTCTTACTCCCCAGTACCTAGTGCTTTGGCCTTTGCCCAAATACTTATAAAATTTACTGATAAGATCTAGCCCATAGAATACTGCATTTGTACTGGTATCGCGTGTTAATGTTTCTATAGTGGAATAATCTTTTCTACAAGAATCACGTACACTATCTGACATAAATTAAAACCCCTCTTTATAAAGTACTATATCGGACTTCCCTGGTGGCGCAATGGTTAAGAATCTGCCTGCCAACGCACGGGACATGGGTTCGAGCCCTGGTCAGGGAAGTTCCGACATGCCGCGGAGCAGCTATGCCCATGCGCCACAACTACTGAGCCTGCAGGCCACAACTATTGAAGCTCGCGCGCCTAGAGCCGGTGCTCCACAGCAAGCGCAGCAAGACAAGCCACCGAAATGAGAAGCCCGCGCACCGCAACAAAGAGTAGCCCCCGCTTGCCACAACTAGAGATGCCCGCGCATAGCAAACAAGACCCAACACAGCCAAAAATTAATTAATTAATTTTTTTAAAGTACTATATCCGTCTGTACAACTTCTCTGGGAAGAACAGAGAGATGGTGTGGGAGAGTGAGAAAGACCAATATTTAGTGCACATCTCTCATGCAAGTGCTCTGCTGGCTCAGATACATTTATCCCCACTTTACAAAGGAGGAAATAAGCTCAGAGAGGTTTCGTAATTTTCCCAAAGCCAAATAGCTATTGAGTGGCAGAACCAGGATCTGAACCAAGTCTGTTACCTTCAAAGCCTAAGTCCTCATCACAACAAAACTCAATTCATATTTACATTTATCGAATTACATTGAAGACTGGGGAGTTCTTGGCACAGTCCTGAATAAGAGTGAAAAAGAAAGAAATAGCATTGTTCCTACAGTCAACCAAAATTTTTGGAGCAGCTGCTAGATGCCTGGCCCTTTTTGGGGTTCAGCAGTGATCACGACAGGAAGAGTCCTGCTTTCATGGACCATGTAGTGGGGAGGAGAGACGGGTGCAACTTGGGTGAGGGATTTCACCTTGCTGGGCCTCTGTTTTCTCATCTGGAAAATGGGACGGGTGTTCCTCATTTTCTGGGATTGTCCAGCCCTCACATTCTCTGATTCCATAAGAAGCATTTGTTTTCCTGTTTCTTTAAAATTCATTCAGGCCATGAGCCGTGATGAATGTTGTTAGCTGCTCCCCAAATCACTCTATTCCCACCCTTTTCCTGTGACCAGGTCTTTCCTGAAACATGACTCACAATCAGTCAAGTCACAGAACCTAAGGGGCACCCAGCAGAAAAATTCCAACCCTTGCTTCTAAGGAGCTCTGCGGTCTACCTGCCAGGTAAACTTAACTCACCTGGCACAAGGTGGTCATCTCCAGTTTCACATCAACGTGATCTCAGGCACAAACCTCCTTGTTTTTCCATTTTGTCTTTAAGTAACTTGTTGAAACAACTGTACAAATATGACAAAGATATAAAATCAGGCATCTTCTGCCCCCAGTGCCTACTAATAAATGATTTTCTGCCACTTTAATGATAAACATAGAACATTTCAACATTCTGCTGCCCTTATTATTTGTCATTTTTGTTGATATTTCTATTGAATACATCTTTCAATATTTTCACAATGGAACATTTATGTAGGTTGTTCCACACCCAGCCTTTAGTGGAAAAGGTTTTGTTGTTATATTTCTATTATGTTTCCTTTAAAAATCATTATCCTATTTAAATGGATTAAGTCAAATCTATAGGTATTTCTTATGAATATCGATGAAATGAATACATAGAGGGCAGCAGTACAAGTTGATGGGACTTGAGAACCTCTATTAGCACAGTTAAGTATAAATATAATCTATATGTAAACCAAAGTACATGCTGAATGAGATTCTCTGACTCTTTTTCACTGCCTGCCCCTCAAGCCTGTGAGAAATGGAATATTTCTTGCCAGCTCAGTAAACAAAGGATGTCACAGTCATTAGCACCTGCAGCCCTCCAGTGTGAGCCACGGGCGATGAGGAATTCAGGACATGCAAATACAGAATACAGGCCCAGAGAGCTGAGGTGCATATCAAAGGAAGGATTTCAGTGAGCCCAGACTCTGGCATCTTCGTATACAAAGAAAAGCGCTACATTCCTCACCTTGGGAGAGCTGGTTTTCCTTAGTTAACAATCACCTTTTGATGTTCCCCATTACCTGCGCCCGGCCCCTGCCCTGTCCCCTCCACCCGATACTGTAGCTCAGGGAGGAAGGAGCGCCGAGGGACTCAGCTGAATAAGGGGCCTGCGAGCCTCGGGAGGAGTTTTCATTCGCTTTCCCCGCAGTCGGGAGTAGGGGCGCTGACGCTGCAGCCGGACCCTGCTCCTCCCTTGCCCCGTTTCCCCTCCGAACGCTCAGGCCGACCCCCTCCCCACGCCCCACAAGCCCCGCGAACCAGGCCGAGGGCAGCGGGGAGAGGAGGGACCGAAGTTCCCCGGGACCAGACGCTGGGGGCCGCTCTTTCTACACAGCAGCGGCGGGTGGCAGCGAACCCCTACCCCTCAGAAGCTGGTCTTGCGCTGCCGCCCGGGCAGCGGACCAGGCGGAGGGTCGGCGCCCACTTACCCGGCCTGCGGTCCGCACGACTCTCGCGGCTTCGGCCGCCGGGGCCCGTCCAGAACCAGCAGCCTCAATGAGGCCGCCCTCCCCTCGGCCTCCGGGGAGTTCCATGACGGCGGAGGGAAGAGACCCCGAGCTGCGGCAGTTCCAGCTCTGAGGAAACGCGGGCTCCGTTCTGGGCGCAGGGGGTGGGACCGCTCTGACCCGAGGCCTTCCGGGAGGGAGGGGGCGCCGGGGGAGGGTGCCGCCAGGAGCGCAGGGCCCCGTCGGGGGTCCTGAAGGGGCGGCCCGGCCTGGGCCCCCCCCCACCTTGTGACCGCAGCCCAGGCCTTTTTCCTGGAATCCTACACAAAAAAGAAAGTTACACGGTCTATAGTAAATATTCACAAATGATTGTTGCTGCTGTGCTTACTATCCTATTTAAGGTGTGAAATCCATAAAACACTTTAAGTTCAAAATTAAATATGAATTTTTACCTTTCTAATTATATCTCTGCTATTCACAATTGTCGTTAATGGATCAGAGACTGTGGCATCACTGGTTAAAAATGAGCTTGTGAAAAAAATAGAACTCAGGCCCACCGGACCTACTGAATCACAATCTGCACTTCTACAATCTCCCCAGTGTACTTGTGTACCCATGAATAGTTGAAAGGTACATTTCTACCTCGACATGTCTTTTGTGTCTGAGAAATACACACATTTTATCCAATTTGATATAAATAAAACATTCAAAAATGTATATGCCTGTGTTGAAACCATCATTTTATCATTTCTTTTCCAGATAAGTATAGTCTCTATACTGGTTTTGTGAATCACATGCCATACTCTTTTCTTGTAGTTAGAAATAAGGTAGAGAAAGTTACTTTGTAATATATATATATTTGTGATAATTGAAGACACTCTTCTAAATTAAAACCAGTTCTCTTAACCTGCTGTTTTCTTCTTGGGTCACCTTATAAACTCTTCCCGTGACCACATGGCATGTGTACCTTTAATTTCAGGGACTGCTGACATTCCAGGATATGGCCATACATTTCTCTCAAGAGGAGTGAGAGTGCCTGGACCAACATCAGTGGAAATTGTACGGGGATGTGATGTTAGACAAGTATAGGAACCTGCTCTCCTTGGGTGAGGATATCTTCCTTCCAGAATTCCTTATCCAACCACAGCTTTTAGAGTCCTTCATTTGTAGAATGTCTCCTGGAATCTTCTGCTTCCTACAATAGGGTTTCAGATTGCAATGTTTCAGGAAATATTGGGAGTTGGTGGGTATAATTTATCTTATGCTTTTAAAATTGCAGCCTCCCTCAACCACATAGCACAGGGAGAGCAGCTGGGTGTTTTCTGACCACCTACAGGGTTTGGAAAGGGATGGTGGGAGGGACGGAGATGCAAGAGGGAAAAAATATGGGAATATATGCATATGTATAACTGATTCCCTTTGTTATAAAGCAGAAAATAACACATCATTGTAAAGCAATTATACTCCAATAAAGATGTTAAAAAAACAATAAAAAATAAAATAAAATTGCAGCCTCCCTTTTAATATACTTTGTAACTGCTTGGGATGTGTCTATATGAACTGTGTACTATATGCTTCTGTTATAGTCCTTACAATATTTTATTGTCTTATTTTCTGTAACAATTTCCCATGGATTCTTTGGGCTTAAGGTATATTAAAAGGGAGACAGCGATTCTGGGGCTTCCCTGGTGATGCAGTGCTTAAGAATTCGCCTGCCAATGCAGGGGACACGGGTTCGATCCCCGGTCCGGGAAGACCCCACTTGCCACGGAGCATCTAAGCCAGGCGACCACAACTACTGAGCCTGCGTGCCACAACTACTGAAGCCGATGCGCCTTCAGTCTGTGCACCATTTATTTTTTGGAGAATAAAACCACCTCTGAGTGATTAAAATTTAGACCAGCTAGTCTAAATGCTTTATCACCTGTTCTTAAAAACACTGATCAACGGAACGAGTTTTACTAGGGATAGCAGTGTAATTGTATTCTGGAGTTCATATCGGCAATATGGTTTATGACCTTGATGCTGGATGACGACATTTCAATGGTATAACTGCTATTAATTGTCTGTTTGTTCAACGATTAAAGTCTCACATGATCTGAGTTCAGACTGGAGTCATCCTGGTTGCTTTCTGTCTATTGCAGATTTCTTCCAGTATGAAAGGACAAGAGCAATATGGCTTACTTTACAAAATGTCTGCAAACTAAATGATGATATAAACTACATTCAATTAATTTATACATACCCTACTGTAAAACTGGGTTTGTTACGGTGGCAGAGCCCGGTAATTATGTAAAACTGAAACCTTTATCTGCACTGGTTCAAGTTCTCTTCCTAAGAATATGTTTATAATCAACATTCTTTCACAATTGACCCAATTTAATTCACCATAGCATTGCTCATATTAACTAAATGGAAAATTCTAGGCTATATACAAATCCAGAAAGGATTTAGATCTCCTGGAAGTGGAGTTCCTTTAAAAATCCTGCGTGGACTTCCCTGGTGGCACAGTGGTTAAGAATTCGCCTGCCAGTGAAGGGGACTCGGGTTTGATCCCTGGTCTGGGAAGGTCCCACATGCTGCGTAGCAACTAAGTCCATGAGCCACAATTCCTGAGCCCGCGCGCCTAGAGCCCGTACTCCACAACAAGAGTAGCCACCACAATGAGAATCCCGCCCACTGCCATGAAGATCCAATGCAGACAAATAAACAAACAAAAACACAAACAAACAAAAATCCTGGGAATATACTTTTCAGTAAAAGAACAAAGTGTATTCAGTCCTCATGATTAAAGAGAAAAATCAAATAGTAGTAGGAGGAAAGGTGGCTTTGATTCTCAGTTTGTGGGTTCTGAATCTGAATTAATTATTGTCCTTACCTCAATGAGACACAGAATTGTAACCAAAATCGTCACTACTACAGTTACATATATTGCCAAGATGACTTTGTTGTTATAGCCATATCCTGGAACTTCTTCTGTGAGCTAAAAAAAATAAGTAACAATTTTTTAAATACAAGGACATGGAAGGGATGAAAGCTAACTATTTTTAATCCTATTCAAAATGATAGTTAACTGTTCTTAAAATACTATAAAACACAATCCTTTCAGGCGAGTAGCTTCTATAAGAACAAGCCAAATTTAGTGTTATTAATCTTATCATTAGCATTTCTTCTACAATTTATTTATCTACACATTATTTATCTTGTGTTATGCCTTTTCTCGTCTACCCTAGGAATAGTGGCACACTCTCTAAACGAGCAAAATGGGAGATCACTGTCTTAGCCAGTTTCATGGCTGAAGATAAGATACAGACTAGGAGCCCATGGTATTCCTGCTTGGGCACGTTAATGGCATGTCCTAAACTGAGTAAAAGTCCAGCTCCCATGTGTCAGGGGTTATCCTCACCTCACTTGACTGCTGCTCTTTCTGCTCACTCTGGGCTTCTGTGCTCTCACTGATATAGTTGTCAGTTTTCCACTGGTCCGTATGCCATTCCTCTTTGGAAACATTTACTTCTTGCTGCTTGCTGAGAAGTTTCATCAGGAGGCCTGTTTTAAAGATGAGGTTGGCACAGGCCAGCTGCACGTGGGCCTCTGAGCAGTCCATTTTCAAAGTCTGGATAACATGAGAAATGAGCCTTCGCATGTCATTGCTGGGGATGAGGGACTGTAGCTGCTGGTTTAGCTGAGTTTCAACTTCATCACCTGGGGATGTGAGCCCTGGGAAAGTGAAGCCTGTGGGCTAGGGGATAATTCAGTGCCCGTGTTGTGGTACTCCCATTGTGTTTTGTTGGTGTGTTGAACAGTTGGCATACTATTATCTGCAGCAACAGTAGAATGAGCAGTGGAGACGTTCCTATGGGTAGTTTCCAGGGCCGTTTCCTCCTGGCAGAGTAGAGTTTCCTCTAGAAATAATTTCATCAGAAACATTTTGTGCAGTATTGTTTTCTGAACTAGTGTTTTCTGCAGAAGTGTCTGTAAAACAAAATAATGCTGGAAAAGGCTTTTCCTGAGAAGTCACTTCTCTTGAAGGTGAAACAGCCTCTCGTGGAGGGGAATTTATGAGACTCCTTGCTACAGAGAACGGAGAGCTTGCAAGCATCATTCTATTGAGTGAACTTTTCTTTCTGAACTTTCGACTCCTTTTGACTTTGGGTTTTCCGTGGACCCGATGAGACTGAGTTTTATGGAAGATGTATTTTTCACCAGAAGGTGAGATTAGTTCAGGAGCCTCAATATTTCTAACTCTAGCCTTTACAGCTTCTAAAACAAAAATACTGTGGGATAAGTCTTTTGATTTGCTTTTAACCTCAGATGGGGATTTTGGAGGGATGGAGGCAGAAGGCCTGCCCTTGAAGTACTGTTTCAGGGAAGAGGAGCCTGCTGCCTTGTGTTCCTTTATGAATGAAGACTCTGCATTGGACGACTTTCCCACCAGCTTCCTGGGCCTCTGCACCATGAGAAGCTGTTTCAGCTTTCTTGGGGATGGCCTCCTGAGCCTTCTTTCTTCGGCAGTGTTCGCCACAGATTTCTGGGCATTCCGTTTCCTCCTCACGCTCTCATCTCCCACTGCTTTGAGGTGCATTTTCTGTGTGCCCCTTGGGCCCCTGAGGACCCTGTTCACTCTCAGCAGCTTTTTCTCTGTACTCTCAATCTTTGCTAGGCTGTCTTTCTCTGGTTGGGCAGCTTCCAATTTCTTTTGAAAGATGCAGCGTTTAAACATGGCACCTAAATGGTTGGAACGCGTATGCGTGGCAGGTTTATCTTCCTTTTTAACCTCAGCAAATTTTTCTTCGGTTTCTGCATCTAACAAATTTTCCAGAAAGTGAAGTTTCTTCAATTTATTTTTATTAGTTGAATTGTTGGGTACAGCTTTAACAGAAGGGCTCCTTGTACTGATTTTCAAAATGCCCAGTGGCATATCTCCATCTTGTGTATTTGAAAAAAGAAGTTGAATGAATGGTAATAATGTTGATTCCACATCTCCTAGATTTCCCTCTGAGATAAAAGGCAGTATGTAATTCAGTGCACTGATAATATCACTTTTATTATTAAAGTCCAGCTGCTCATTCATGAAGCCTGACAAGCTGACAGCACTTTATCTGAGGATGCCCTCTCTGACTCAATACTCAGCTCGCTGCTGTTCTTCTTCCAGGCTTGCAACACCTTCATCAATGATCCTTTTGCATTCCCTATAGATGTTTCTTCATCTGTCAAAAATAACTGTTTTTGATCATTGAAGACTGATGGGACAGCTTTTAGTCAGTCCACAGCCAAATAAATTAGGAATCTGTCAACGTTTGAGTGCCACTTAGGAGAAAAAGAAACACACACTTAAGTCTATGACTGGCAACAGCAAAATGATATCTCTTGAAAAAGTGGCTATCTACTCAGAAAATTCTGTAGCGTGAAATATACTAACCGTATTCAGGATTACTCCACTGGTTCCCAGGGGCCAGTACTGAAGAAAATCCAAGGCTGGAAGACAAATATTCCCCTACTCAGCGGGACTCTCTGCAGATGTACTGTGACTCCTCAAATTTATATACCCGATCCTGTCCTTCCTCAGAGGCAGAGGAGTGTGAGGCTTCCTCTATCCACCTCTTTAGTGTGCTTGTGTCCTTGCTACTATCACAGATGACCACGACAACGACCCCTGTTAACAGGTCGTCATCTGGACATTTTCTTCTCCACCCACCCACCGAGTCCTTTGCTCACTCCCTGCTTCCATATGTCCCAGCCCTCATAACAGAAGGCTCTATACAGGAAAAAAACACTATGTCCGCCTGGGCTCATTGCTAAAATTTGGGCAGGGATCTGGGGTATAAGAGATTTGCCCAATTTCAGGCCAACGTGGAATGTTCAACAAATCAATGGAATAATACTTGAGGTCCAAAATGCAGAAAGGAAAAAGCAACTTCTGTCAGATGGCTACTTTGCTTTCATTTCATTTTACTTCTAAGATTTCCAACTTTACTTGGAGAACCATCCAAAGCTTCTGACTGTGTGAAGGTAATGTGTACCATTGTGTAGCTGGGCTTCACTTCCAAAAGGATTAAAAGTATTTTTCCTAAGGGTCAAAGGAGGAGGGAAGTGTCATGAGACAGGAGGAGCATGGGCTTGCAGAGAGCCCAAAACTAGAGGGAGGAGATCGGGGCACTAGGGTAATAGCACTTAACACCTCTCATTTTGTTCCTCCTCACCTGTAAAAGGAGACTAAAAATGCCTTTTCTGCCCACTTCTGGGGGAGAAGGGAGTAATACAACTAGTAAAAAAAAATTGTTTGGGGGAGTTCCCTGGTGGTCAAGTGGTTAGGACCCGGCACTTTCCCTGCTGTGGCCTGGGTTCAGTCCCTGATTGTGGAGCTAAGATCCCACAACTGTGTGTCACAGACGAAAAAAACAAATTGTGTTGAAAAATCAGCGATATTGTCTTTATATAACTAGCAAAGTGTTATTATTTATGATGTGCTCTAGATCAGCGATAGAGACCTGTATTCAAGCTACGTGGGCATGAAAGCACATTTTGGAAGTCACCAAGTTAGTGCCAATAAATCTAATATATAGAAAAATAGTTGAAAGCCCCTAAGTGTTTTGTGGATAGAAAAGCTTGATATTCAGAGCAAGTTCAGAGCTGGACAGTCTAAGAATGAACTAGCTCTCCATTCCATTAGAAGGGCTAGGTAGTAGCTTCTGGTTATGGAACCAGAAATCTCAGCCTCCAAATAGGACATAAAACAGCATCACTTGTACTCTTTATACAATTGCAGAAACAAACAAAATAAACAAAAACATATTTACACCTGTCCTATAACACAAATGGCACTTGTGACCTAATGTATATAAAATCAGTTTACAAACTGTGATGCACTCTATCAATAAGTTCTCATTTGCAGAGAGCATAGCATAGGATATGTGGCCATTAATGTTAATTCCCTTCCGGCTTCCATTCCTTTCTCTTGTCCCTTTATGTATGTGGATCAGTAACATTATTAAGCTAACAATGTAACTGAGCAACTATTAGCTTAATAATGTAACCAACACTCTGATTCTTACCAAGGGGGTAGTTCTTACAAACTTAGGGAGCTGGAACTCTGAATGAATGAATTAAAATAATGAAATTACATCATTGATTTTAATTTTAAATTAATTTTAAAAATTATCATCATTGATTAAAAAAAAATTAAATTAAAAATTTATTATCCCGCAGTTGAGACTCACCACAATGTATGAAGTCTGTCAGGCATTCACTGTCACAATGCAGCTTCACTCTCTTACAGACAACCTCAATGGTATTTTTAAATTGGCAGAGGCAGCAGGCCATACGGCTAGGTTAAGATCCTATAAATGGAAACACAGATAATTAAATTCATAGTAAAAGAGTTACTTGAGTAGGTAGAAGAGGTAGGCCAAGACCACCACAGACCAGTTAAAAAAGGAGTTCTTGGGGCATATGGACTGGAGAACTGAATAGGGGCCGGTTGGCCAATTGCTGCTCTTGACTGTTGTAAATAAATATAGAGGAGGAGAGAGGTGCCCAACAGAAGGATTAGAATGGCAGTAGATATGGTATGCCTAGAAAAAACGGAATACGGATTAGAATTGGGTGACACTGATCTGTACTTTAATTCAGAAGTATCTCCTTCCAACCCAAAAGCGTCACTTTGGGTTGAGACTATTCAGGAAGAAGGCACACTTCTAAGAAGAGTCTGAATAAGACCTCACCTTCTGGAATCCTTTTCTCAGTTCCTATTTGTGAGTAGTAATATATTAGAAGTTATTCTAGTAATAAAAAAGCATCATGTGGTTAAACAATAACAAAGATCGCATTGGCCAAATCTAGACAAAAGGAACATTCCAAAGAATAACATTATTATTATAATAAGGTATAACATAGTTAATTTTTGAAAAAGCACATGAGTTCATGGTGATACTCAAAATGAAGTGGGGGAGCTCTTCTGTATAGAATAATGTCAGCTAATAAATGGAAAATGGATGATAGAGTAGGAAAGTGTCATTTTGCAACTATCAATGTAATAATCGATTCAGACAAAGATTATCATTGATGCACAGTTGGGTGAAGAGTTGTTTGAAAGTAGGATCTTCACTGATCCCAAAGTATCACTCCACAGATTATTTATCAATTACTAAGGGGAACAATAACTTTACCATGGAGAGATATGGAAGAAACCACCTTAATCAAGTGATCAAACTTAGCACTGGGCCATCCTGCTGGGATGGACAAATTTCAGCTTCCTCAGGGGGTTCTGTAGGTTCATCTGGGCACCCCAAAAAATCCCTAGGTAGGCTGTCCTCAGGATAAATGGCATCCATACTGGGATCTAAATAATCACCCTGCAACTGTCGTTCTAGACCCTGAGTGTTTTTTTGAAATTGGCCTATAGTTCCAACAATAATTTTGTCAAGCCGTTGATGCTGAACTAGATCTTTCTTCAGGTTTTGGGGTGAAACAATAAACTTCATTGGTGTTGAGCTGTTACTACCTAGAGGTGGAACAAGTATGAACAAATGACTGGTGACCTTCAGCCTCGTCTAGACCTATGTGTTTAGTCTTACTTTTGTGTCGAGAAGGGAGAACCAAGGGCTGATACTGATCCCAGTCTAGCACTGGAACTGCCTCTGGGAGCTTTTGATGTTGGGTTTGCTTGTTATTCAGATCCTGATGTGGAACAGCAAACTGATCTGGCCCTGTAGACAGCTCTCCAACCGAATCCGTGTCCGGGTATGGAACCTCAGTCTCCGTCAACTCCTGATGAGGGGGGGCAAATATCTGGACTGGAGACAAGGACGTTAAGTAATTAAAGCCCACGGCTTCTGCCAGGGGTGTAAGGGCATGGGGCAATTTGGGAAGAGGTTCTGAGGACTGTGAAGACCAAGCCTCTGTCAGCCGCGGGGGGTTGGGGGTCACCTGGACGGGGCCCAGGGCCCACTTTGGAGGCTGAACTGCCTGGACTAGAAGCCACCGTCCTTGCCATGTGAGGAAGAGCCGAGGCAACCAATGGCACAGCCGGGACATAACATGCAGCGGCTCCAGGGGCAGTGACCCAGGCCAGTGAGGAGCCGGAGCCACAACCTGCATCTGAGCTGAACTGCTATGCCAGCGCCGAAGCGACGGCTCACGTTAGCAACCGCGCGCCCCGCCCCCGCCTAACGTCCCTCCCATTATTTATGACGTCTTTAGTTAAGCCACCGTTATTAGGCTCCTGTGGAGATCCAATCCGCGCCACCAGAGGGGGCCTTTCTGCCAGAGTCCCCAGGGCTCAAGTCATCCTTCCCCTTGCAAAGGCGACAATTACCTCCTGCCGGGCCCTCTTCCCAACCCCGCCCTGCCCTCCCTGGCCCCAAACAATGAGGCGGGATTTGGGCTGCAGACCCGAGTGGCCCCAAACTCCAGCAGCCCAGGGGTTGAGGGGGGAGGGAAGGATGCAGAGCTTCCCGAGGAAACCAAAGGACCTGGCATTCTGGGAAATTCAAAAGTGCTAGTCCAGTTCTGGCAATCTGAACTCTTCCTCCTCAAAGCTGAAGTCTGAGAGACATTCCTGCTCCCTTTGGCCACACGGCTGACAAGAAAAGTAGCTGACCTGCAAAATGAGCACCAGTTAGGGTGGCGGGAGGGGAACACACCTTACAATTATTCGAAAATGTTGACATTTCCTGCAAACTCTCAGTATTCACGTCTCATTATTCATACACCACTCTATTATTAGGGGTCACCACTGAATCAGGGATGACTCCAGAACTTCTGAAGGAGGAGTTTGGGCAGGTGAGCAATTCATTCTGGGAAATAGAGTCTAAAACCACGGCCCTTTACATTACTATGGAAAACATCCCCCAACCCAACTTTTCAAAACAGAGCCATTAATCTAGAAAAAAACTACAGTGTCACTTTTCAGAGGTCTACCTTGTGTGCACATATGGAGAAGACACTTAGAATATTAAAGTCAGCATGTTAAGTAATTTTCATGTTAAGTAATTTTCTTGAAATACTGTAACTAGCACTCAGTTTAATTTCTTCACAGTCCTTTTCATAATCTATTTAATTTAATTTTAATTGTCTGGTACACCTTTAACACCTAAACTCCAAGAGAGAAGGAGCTTCACCTTATCTCCACTGCCTAGCACATAATGGTTTCTAAATGGAACTGATTCCAAGATTGGCCTCATTTAGGAGTGGATCTGTTGTTATAATCAGGTTTCCAGAATCTTTAGTATCAATACAGAACCCTTTCCTCTCACATTTCATAGGAAGCTAGACTTCTTAAAGCCCAAACATGGATACGTTTCAAGTTTCCTTGACTGATTTAAATTGAATTTAAATAATTATTTTGTACGGGAAAAACTTTCAAAATTTTTACATTTTTCAGAACATAACCACCTTTTCTTTCTCTACTTTCTTCCCTTCAAAACAAGCTTTGCAACATTGGGGTGAGTTAAATAATCAGAAATCTAGCCAAAAATTAAGCACTCAGTGACATGAAACACATTTTTTGCTCCTTTTAAATAAAAATCCTATATGCAGTACATTAATGTTTTCTTTCAGAGACTACGTTGACCACTTAATCCCTAATTTGACGCATCCATATAACTGGTTTACAGGAAGGTTCTTTGGCAAAATATTTAACACAAGATATATATGAGATGCTGAGATCTGGGTAATATACCTTACTTGAAAGGCATGAATAGTTTTTAAACAGTGTAGCATAATCACACTTAAGACCATAGTTACTTTGTTTCCAAATCCCTGCAATTCTATTTGAGGGGAGTTCTAAAAGGCCTGTGTCTTCTCCTGTGTCCACAACCATAGACGTACACTGGTGGCCCTCAATCCTGCTCTCCAAACTTCAAATAAGGGGCCAGAGACAAGGCCCGGGACTTGGAAAAGTCCTAGAAATTCCCTGCCTCAAAAGCAGTTTCACCTTTTCCTAAGTAAGACAGAACTGAGTAGATATGCTGAAGTCTTCCACATCCTGCTGGTTGTTTTGAATTATGGCTACACTGGCTGTGTACCCCTTGAGATTTTATCTCCACATACTTGAATTAAATCCTGTAGTTCCTCTTCGGTTCTAGCATCTGTGACCTCTTCACAGGGTCTATATGCCACAGCCGTTTTACCACTTTCTGTAATAAAGTTAACAAGGATCAATTCAGAAGTTTTCTTGTTCTAAAACTTCCTATATACAATGGTAGCACCGACTAATTAGACATTCTTTTGACTTCTAAAAACAGAAAATAAGACCATTTTCCTAGAAGTTCCCTCATCTGACACTTCAGTTTTTATTATAATTATTTGTGAAGACATATATAAGAAGTATCAACTTTATGATAAAGTTTTCAAAAACTTTATGATCTTAGAAATAAGAACTAAGGGGATTTCCTGGTGGCACAGTGGTTGGGAATCCGCCTGTCAGTGCAGGGGACATGGGTTCGAGCCCTGGTCTGGGAAGATCCCACAGGCCACGGAGCAACTAGGCCTGTGCGCCACAACTACTGAGCCTGTGCTCTAGGGCTAATGAGACACAACTACTGAAGCCCACGTGCCACAACTACTGAAACCCCAGCACCTAGAGCCCGTGCTCTGCAACGAGAGAGGCCACAGCAATGAGGAGCCCGCACACCACAATGAAGAGTAGCCCCCACTCGCCCCAACTAGAGAAAGCCCGTGTGCAGCAACAAAGACCCAACACAGCCAAAAACAAATAATAAATTTATAAAAAAAAAAAAGAAATAAGGAATAAGGACATAGAAATTAAAAGCTGTGGAAACAAAAATGTTCAATCAAAATACAAATAAATAGGAAGGCATTAGGTGGGAGTCAAAGTGAGTTCAAACCTGGGAGAGATACCACTGGACTATAACAGATACTTCCTATTAGAAGCAAGGCAAGTGCCTACTCCTTGGGACCAAAATTCTACCAGATACAATGAACAAAGCTTTGGAGACAGAGACAGAGAGAGGGAGCATTTGAACACTCTACTGGTAGAAACTGGCCCATGTACCCTTTGGACAATACAGCTTTCCTCAAGGCAAGCTAGAGCCACCAGGCTTTTTGGTCTAAGGAGTTTTGGGTACATATAAGGAGTACCTTGGCATATTAGGCACAAACAACCCAGGAATTTAGTTTGGTTCTTAAAGGTTGTTACCCAGAGTTGACAGCTGATGGAGATTCTGCCTGACGACCAGAGAAGTCAAACTTCACTGGAAGGACTGCCCAGGCTGGAAGGCCAAGACCAATCAAGGGTCAACTCTTACAAGCCAATAAGGTCTCTGACAACTTAGCTAGGATTTCTCAGTCTCTAAGCCTGCAGGGCTGTGAAGCAGGGGAGCAATTCAGTTCCGGGAATCAACTAATCATAAAGTTTCCTTTGGGCACAGCCTGTGACATTCTCACCGCTGTATAACTCGATAGGGAACACAATCAACGCTATTCAATAGCATGACCAGTTTCAAGGCTCGCAAAAACATAGCCGATTATTATATAAGAATCACATTCACCCAATACATTAGAAATGAAAACTGAAATTCAACTGATTCCAAAAAGATAGCCTAATAAACACTTCAACAAGAAAACAACGGTAATAATAATAGTCAACATACTTTGTCTGCTTACTATGTTTCAGGCATAGTTCTAAGCTTTTTACATTCATCATCTCATTTACTCTTACAATATCCCCCATTTGGTGGTAAGCTGAATTACTAACCCTATATGCAGATAAAGAAATTGCAGCTTAGAGATATTAAATACCTTCAAATATCTCTGGCTAGAAAAACCTACAATAGGGACAACAACAACAACAACAAAATCTAAGAGACAATGTTAGGACTCAAACACAGGTGTCCAAGGCTTATAATCACTACACTACTCTGTATGATAAGCAAGCAATTGAGGAAGAAGTGGATCAAACACTTTCTGTATGAACTGAGGCAAGTCATTCTACATCTAAACACTGGGGACAATAATATTTGCTGTCGTTCTTCTCATAAATGCCACGAAGAACAAATTTAAGACTGTTGCTGTGAAAGCATATGGGGAATGAAAGAATATGTAATGTTTTAGATAACCATTATATTCATCGAATTAACTTTTCAGATAAGTTTATTTGCTCACTGAAACTGAAGCACTTCAACGACAATCAAAAAAGTCTTACCTAAAAGCACAATCAGTAATCTCTGAAATGCAACTGTCATAGCTTTCTGAATAGCAAGCTTCTGGGTTATCTTCCTTTTCATAAAGAACAATAATGACCCTAAATCCAACCAAAACAGATGAATTTAAAACGCCTATATGAATAACTGATTTCTAGATTATATGTTTAAAACTAAAAATGCATCTGTGATTCTTAGATCATTACCTTAGTGATTAAGGGCAGGCACAACACTGGGCTACGGGTGAATGTCTCCGTTGCAGGTATACCCTGGCATGGCATATTTTTACAGCTCAGATCTATTCTGGAAGTTCCTAAAATACTAGACGGGAAATGCAAACTAAAATCGTGGCAGAAATCTCATATTACAGATTTCAAATGGACAAGCTTAGGCTGCACTGCTACAGACACTGCTCTCCTCTGCGTAAAGGGCTGGACTCATACAGTGAGATAGATTTGGTTGTAGTGCAGATGATCTGGCCTCTCCTCCACCATCACCCACTCACGTGAATGGTGGAGCCTCCTCCACCCCATTCGATAACAGCCCTGCCTCTGACTTAAAACCGTAAGCCCAAGTGCCATGGATTCTAGGAAAAAACTCAGTAGCAATTGGAATCCCCTTTCTAGGGATCTACATTTACTTTTTCCGCTCAGGCCATTTTATAGGAGGCAAAGGACTGAACATTTACACATGAGTTTATTTCAATCTTCAGACAATGATTTTGTTGAGATAACTGAAGGCCAGATTACATGTGTATTTGAAGAATTATTTTAGCACAAAACAAATTATTAACCAAACAAATAATAATAATAACTAATTTTCCCCCCTCCTAAGCTTCTTGGCAGGCAGTGAGTTCTAAAATTCTAAAGTTTAAGGTGCTGTCAGGTATTGCCTAAGATAAAAACCTATAGGGCAGAAAAGTTCTGCCCAGGGCTTTAGTTGCTTAGAAAAGGTGATGATGTATCTGAAAAGTTGAGTTTCAGAAAGAAAGGAAAAAAGAGAAATCCCACTCCCTCACCTCCCCCCACACACACATACTGGAAAACAGACCTTCCTCCAACTTATCCAAAGGTTCCTCAGCCATTCCAACTCCAGGACTCCAGCACTCGTGGGAGGGCAACACCACCTCTAAAGCACAGAAGACCTTCAGGCTTTGCTTCTGAAGTGGTGTCACAGTATCTTCATTTTCCCTTTCTTCAAGGTTAGAAAGATCCTGAAGCTGTTAGGATTTTGAATTAAAGGCTAGACTTCAACATATTCTGTTGTTAGAAATAAATACCAAACTCCAGCAATCCCAGGTAATAGTTTAGGTATGCTATCCCTTCAAAATCAACTGAGACTTGCAAAGGAATGACTAGATATGGACAACTATTTTTTATGATATACCATACAAATACTGGAGAAAGTTATGGACACCACCATCCAAGTCATTGAGATTATCACTAATTCTAGGTGGAAGGCCAATGCTCAGATACTTCCATGTGGAAGTCTCTCACATCTCCTCCCCATAGCCATGTTCTATTCTTCTCTGTAAAGTCTAGGAGTTCGATGTTGAAAAGAGTCTGCTTAGTCAAAGAAAGTCTACAGAGTTTACCTTAATGATCCTTTTTGACCACTCATGGAAAACAAAAATGTAATTTGCCAATTCTTGGCATCTGGAGCTGTTTACGGCAAGCGTATTATGATGAACCACCTTATGTCTGGTGCCAAGACGAACCTAAAGACATAAAAGACTTAAAACTATCACAACCCTACATAGAGATTTATTTTGGATATACCTGAGATTTATTAATTCCAATTTCATAGAGTGTTTGTGAAGATTAAGTAGGACATTTTAAGCAATGAGTTCACAGTGAGTCCTAAATAAATGTTATTTATTATTTTTAAGTCAGTACTTTTCTGCATCATTTCCAGTGCCCCTGATTAACAGAAGGTTCCCTGACATCCGGTGGTGAAAGTGATGATGAAGGCATCCAAGGAAGCCCAGCAGAAGCCTATTATGGGCCTGGGGGTAAGCAAAGGAATGGACTGTTTTACTCGTCTCATCCTGTAGCTCCTGCTTGAGAATATGACCTGAAGAGGAGACAAGATGGACCTGCCACTGAATTAGGACCTGAATCTGTAGCACCCCCTCCCCAAGTTACTAAGCCCTGTTAGAAGAGGGAATATGTATACCTCTATAAATGTAAATGAAGCAACCAAAAGAATTAGAGGTTCATCTGCATTAACAGGCTTATTTGACAGTGCAAATATTTCCAGTCTTAACTCTCTAAAGAACTTACATATTACTGTGGAGTTTTTATATCACTAGTTCTTTCTTAGATGTCCATTACCATTTTGAACAGAGTGTAGTATATAAATATAGTCATAAAAATTCAAATAATACAAATAAAATCACAGCATTGTTAATTCTTTATGGATTTGTTTGTGCATCTTCCTCTGTCACTAGTTTATGAGCTCCTCAGTGCTTGAAGGAACCACATATTATTCTTTCCTTCTTACCAGAAAGAAGAATACATATTGGCATATAATAGAGGAGTGATGGTCTGTTGACTGAGTGAATGAATGAGTACATAAGAAAATGAAGTTACTTTCTCCAACTGAAGCTGCCTGCTGGGAAGGAGAAATGAAGATTAATTTTTAAATATTGAGTGTCGCATGGGATGCTAGGCCCTGTACGGTGAGTCATAATGGAGCTGTCGTGGACAATTAGGAAGCTTCAGAAGGGCTTGAGCCCCTGGGTAGTAGAGACAGCTGACATCTGGGATAACCTTGCCACAGGTCTTGCTGGCAAACCTTTCCCTTCATGCTACTAAGAAAAGCTCAGATACATTAGGCCTTTCCTTGGTTTTATTTTAAGATGTTATTCACTTTTCTGTATTTATAAAAAACACAGGGGAAGTAAGATAAGAAGTATGTATACCTGCCAATGAATAAAAGAACACATAATTGGAACTTCCGTGCTGGTGCAGTGGTTAAGACTCCATGCTCCCAATGCAGGGGGCCTGGGTTCGATCCCTGGTCCGTGAACCAGGTCTCACATGTATGCTGCAACGAAGAGTTTGCACACCAAATTTCAGGAGCCTGCAAGCCACAAAAAAAGGAGCCTGCCTACTGCAAGTGGGGAGCCCACATGCCACAACTGGGGAGCCCTTGAGCCGCACCTAAGGAGCTATCTGCTGCAACTGAGATCCAGTGCAAGCAAATAAATAAATAAAATTGAAAAAGAACGCATAAGTAAAGTAGGGAAAAATTTCGGGATTGTGGGTAGTAAACTAAGGCTCTGCATTAAATATACAAATCTAATACGAATGCCCTTTCCTCTCAACTCTATAGTGACTTGGAGAACATTTTCTTCATTACGCTATCAGTGACGGGCTATATGCTGTGAAAATCTCACAACCTACGCTTATGGAATGGTCTTTATGTGCAATATAAGAAAAGTACTCATTACTCACAACTGATACTAAGTAACTGTTTCATAATCTTTCCAGGACCATCTGTCATATCTGAGTGGTACGTGAAATGGTCGCAGGGTCCGCAAATAAAAGCATGTCTGACAAAAATCATTTCAATCCCAGGGAGTACAGCCAGGATTGAAGAGGGTGTTAAACAGGGTACAGAACTGAGAGTTAGTGTACCTGGAGTCACATCTGAGGAGAGTTCTCAGATTCAATAAAGGTGAAATCAGTGAGTACAGAAATATGGGTGAGAAGAGGCAGCAAGGTCAGTAGGAAGTAGCCAGAGCAAGAAGCCAATCAGAGAAGACACACAATTATAAAGGGAAAGGTCTGGGAAGTCTAAGCCTCACTCCCTTATTCAGAGGAATTGAAAAGGCCCTGAACATAATGAAATGTTAATTCTGGGGAGGTAAAACTGGACGGCATGTTAATATGGAATAAGGTTTCTACAATGCACTAAAGAATATTTACCCATTTTCTGGAATCTGAAGTGAGTTCTTAATAGGCAGTTTGAGAGTGATGATGATGATGAAGCCTCCTTTATCTTACATCTGACAAAAGTTTGTCAAGCTTGGGACTTCGCTGTTGGCACACTGGTTAAGAGTCTGGGTGCCAATGCAGGGGACACGGGTTCGATCCTTGTCCGGAAAAATCTCACATGCCGCAGAGCAACTAAGCCCGTGTGCCACAACTACTGGGCCTGTGCTCTAGAGGCCGTGAGGCACAACTATTGAAGCCCGTGTGCCTAGAACCCGTGCTCCACAACAAGAGAAGCCGTCGCGATGAGAAGCCCATGCACTGCAACGAAGAACAAACTCCGCTCGCCGCAAATAGAGAAAGCCGGCATGCAGCAACAAGACCCAACACAGACAAAAATAAATAAATAAATTCATTAATTAATTAGAAAAATTTTTGTCAACTTCACATATTTAAAATCCACATAAATGTATATATAAGTAAGATTCTTGTGAAGATTTCTTAAATTAAGGGGCAGCAGAAAATGCCATGGGGTTTAACATCAGTTAAGTTTGGGTTTGGCCTCTAGTTTCCACGTTTACTGTCATGAACCTTAAGTAAGTCACTTAAGCATCCTGAGTTCGAGTTTCTTCATCTAAAAAAAAAGAAAGAAACAACTGGGGAACTGGGGGAACAGTGGAGCAGTGCATGTGAGAGCATTCTGTACACCACAGTGCTGTACAAACGCTGGCCATTATTTTTGTTTGTCAGTTTGTTTGTTTTTTCCCTGGTATCTTAGTTCCCAGACCAGGGGTTGAACCCGGGCCCTCAGCAGTGAAAGTGCAGAGTCCTAACCAGTGGACCACCAGGGAATTCCCGATGGTCTATTAGTTTTAAATTCAGCACTTCATCCCAGTAGAGCGAAGAATTCCACATTTGGACCCACCTTCACTGGAGATGTGTGAAAAAGCTGCTTCTGGTCGCATGGCTTTTGGGCTCTGTGGGCATCCCTTGCTGAGTAAAACTTGATGATGGCAGAGAACCCAGGACCTCCCACTGCTGCGTTTGGGAAGAGTCGGACCGAATACAGAAGGCCAAACTGAGAGAAGACTGTAAACAGAGAATGTTTTAGGGTGGTCTCACACTAAGTAAGTGCAGTAAATTTCAGGCCTAGGAAACCAAACCGCCCATTCCTTTATATTCCCCCAGCCCTTCACCACAGGCAACTGTGGTGAGCCTGTAACTCCAAACACTTCTCATTTCATGAACAAGGTTCCGTCTGAAATCCTAAGCTTCGAGAAGTATTAGGAGGCAATTCCTTCTGTTGGGGACTAACTCTCAAAAATCTATGGGGGTGAGCTGACTGCTCAGGTCGTCTCTAGGACTAAGATTCCTCTCAGCAGAGACCACAGGCAGATGAGGTACTGAAACAGTACCCCGGGGCGCCCAGTTACTGGGGCACGGGGTGTCTTCCTCCACCCTTCCCTCCCCTCCGGCTCGGCTCAATTGCAAAGTCTCGGGGGTGGGTCCAGAGCTCAGCTCCCACACCAGCAAGGTTTTGTCACCCTCGATGGGAACCGCAAAAGGTACCAACTGCACCATCCCACCGTCACCGCACGTGCGCTGCTCGGGGAGCAAGTGGACTACGCTTGCGCACGCGCACCCGTGCTTTTTAAATACTTAGTGGCAATAAATCTAATATATAGAAAAATAGTTCAAAGCCCCTGAGTGCTTTGTGAATAGAAAAGCTTGAGATTCAGAGCAAGTTCAGAGCTTGACTGTCTAAGAATAAATTAGCTCTCCATTCCATTAGAAGGGCTAGGTAGCAGCTTCTGGTTATGGAATCCGAAACTCTCAGGCTCCAAATAGGACATAAAACAGCATCACTTGTACTCTTTATAAAATTGCAGAAACAAACAAAATAAACAAAACTATATTTACACCTGTCCTATAAGACAAAGGGTACTTGAGACCTAATGTATATAAAATCAGTTTACAAACTGTGATGCACTATATCAATAAGTTCTCATTTGCAGAGAGCACATCATAGGATATGAGGCCATTAATGTTAATTCCCTTCTGTAGGACATGGAAAGGAGACGTGACCCATGAGCCCCCCCCCCCCCCCAGCAAACTGAGGGCTGGCGAATAAGCCAGAACTGCAAACAGTCCTGATTGCTTTGAGCGCCCCCCCATCCCCGCCGCAAACCGGGGGCATGCAAATAAGCCAGAGTTGTGAACAGTTCTGAATGCTTCGAGCGCCCCCCCCCCCCCCCCCGGCAAACCGGGTGCCTGCAAAAGAAGCATTGAGTGCTTTGGGCACTGATCCATGAGATGTCCTCAGTATAATCAGTGGTGGGAACGCAAGGAAATGTCCTTGTGCTACTTCAGTATAATCAAAATAATGGTGGAAACTTTGTGCTGTTCTTGTGCTCAAGGACGAAGCATGGCAAGTGCTCACGAAAGCCAATTATTGCTTGTATAATTAATAAAAACATAGGTTGCTGCTTTGGCACTTCTGAAATGTTAAGAAAACAAGTCTTAAAGTGTAAATCTAGATAATGCTTTAATAAAAGTTACCACAGCAAGACAGACGGCGCTGTTTTGCCTGAGCGAGCAGCAGCCCTCTCCTGCTGTTTGGCACAATTCATCTCGTGTGATGAGCTTACTTTCGGCCCTGTCCTAAGAAACTACAATATTTGACGCCCGAACAGGGACCTGAAGGTAAGTAAGTAATCGCGTGATCGCGGGACCGAAGGGGAAATTGGTCTACTCAGAGTAAGCGAAACCTTTGGCAACAGTAGAGTAACTGTAATGGGGAATTCCCATTCAGTAGAATTCCAATATAGTAAACTCCTGAAACAGTTATTATGGAGTTCAGGAGTAAAAGTGAAACAGGAATCTTTTGATGAATTGTTTGCACTGGTACGTAAACATTGTTACTGGTTTCAACCTACTGGTCACAACCAGTTAAATTTAAAAGTTTGGAAACAGGTTATGCGAGCCTTAAGAAGAGCTCATCAACATGGAGACCCTATATCTGTCCGTGTTTGGTCTCTTTGTAAATTAATTTCCCTTGCCCTGAAACCATTACAATCGGAAACGAAAAGTGACAATGGGGCGCGTCCTCAGCGTCCGAATTCTGCTCCCCATCATTCTGCTGCTTTTCGTACTTTGTTTCGTGAGTCTCCTATAGAGGACCTTCCTCCGCCCTCTCCTCCCCTTGTGTCTGAGACGAGAGAGAATTTTTCGGATTCCAGTGATGAAGGGGCTTTTTATGATGGTAATAAAGATCGGGAGCAGGTTAGCAAACAAAATGAAATGCCACTTTCTCAACAGAATGAGATTTCTGACATACCTTCAAATTTAAAAAATTTGATGACTAAACTGGGAGAAAATAAAAGCAATACTACTACTCCTTCATATCACGAGCCATGTCCTATTATTCCTTCGGCTCCTCCTTTAGAATTAGCAGCTTATCCTGTTGGAGTCTCTCGTCAGTTTCGCTTTCCTCTAAAACCTGAATCTAATAGAATATTGTTGGAAGAAGAGATGAATAAACAAGAAAAGCAATATTCTAAATCATTTTTTGCTTTCCCTATTGTTAGACAAGCTATGCCTGCTAATGATCAATTTCCGAATGGATGTGTAAATGTTGATTATAACCATCATGATATAAAAATTTTAAAAATGTTAAAAGAAGCCATTAATGCATATGGGATGCATTCTAATTATGTTCAAGGACTTTTGTCTGGGTATGCTACTGAAAACATGTTAATTCCTCATGATTGGGAAGCGATTGCCAAAACTGTTCTTGAACCTGGACAATATATGCAGTTTAAAACTTGGTGGAGAGAGGAAACTGAAACCATGGCAAGGACTAATGCGGTCCGCAATCCTCCAGGGCCACTTTTAGATGAATTAATAGGAGCAGATGCATTTAGTAATCTACAAGCTCAAACTCAATTTGATGATTTACGAATCATTCAAATACGTATGTGTTCTTTACGAGCATGGTTACGAGTGGAACCCCCTAGAAAAACAGCACAATCTTTTACTAAGTTAATGCAAGGGCCTGGTGAGCCTTACACTGATTTCTTGTCTAGACTGCGTGCAGCCATTCAAAGAGCTGTAGCACAAACAGACATGCAAGATTTATTATTACAATCTTTGGCTTTTGAGAATACAAATTCTGAATTCCAGAAGGCATTGCGGCCTTTACAACTGGGCTGTAAACGCTCCAGTTGAGGAGTATATAAAAGCTTGCCATGATATTGGATCTCCTACTTATCAGGCCAATTTACTTGCAGCTGCCATAAATGAAGGGTTGAAAGATAATCGTATTAAATGTTACAATTGTGGAAAGTATGGACATGTGATGCGAGATTGTCGAAAAGGGCAAGGCCAGATATCAAAACAGGTTAAGAATGAGCAGCTACCTGGTATGTGTCGCCAATGTGGTAAAGGACGACACTGGGCTAATAAGTGCCGTTCAAAAAGGAATAAGTTAGGAAATCTTTTGCCTCCACGAGATAATGTCTCGGGAAACGGGAAGCTAGGCCCAATCCAGGGCCACAACAACAATACGGGAAAAGTGACAGTAAACTCTCAACAGTATCCAGTAAGCAATGCCAGCTTTTATCAGACATTACAGGACAGTCTCAACCTCGGATCTTAGTTACTGATCTCATGCACGCTACCAGCGGCAATGCTGCCGTTGACTTAATTGCTCCTCGAGATTGTATCCTTACGCCAGCAGGAGGAGTACACAAATTAGCTACAGGAATTTATGGCCCTATACCTGCAGGAACGGTGGGACTATTATTAGGACGAAGTAGTTTGACTCTGCAGGGTGTAACAGTTCATACTGGAGTTATTGATGAGGATTATAATGGAGAAATTTCTATTATGATTTCTGTTTCAAAATCTATAGAATTTAATAAGGGACAAAGAATTGCTCAATTGTTATTGTTACCATATGTAAAACAAGCAGCCGCCCCCGTAAAGCGTACAGGGGGGTTCGGCAGCACGGGAAAAAATGTTTTTTGGCAATCCTTTCTCAATGACCAACGTCCTCAATTAACGATTACTTTTAATAATAATGTAAAATTTACGGGTCTTGTTGACACGGTAGCTGATGTGTCTATAATAAAACAGTCTGAATGGCCTTCATATTGGCCTTTAGAAAAGGTGGAAGTTACTTTTACAGGAATAGGAACATTGCATATGATTTGGCGCAGTAAGGAATTCTTGGGATGTAAAGGCCCGGAAGGACAAAAAGCTGTGTTGCAACCATATGTGGCCAATATTGGAATTAATTTATAGAGAAGAGATATACTACAACAATGGGGAACCTCTGTCTCCATACCAACAATTTCCCCTGAAACAATGCAAATGATATCAAATAAGGAATATGATTATTCGCAATTAAATGCTACTGAACCCCAATATGTAACTAAAATGGGAAAAGATTATACTGGGCTTGGATATCCAAATTTAGTGTAGGGGCCACTGCTCAAAAATTTGCATTACCATTAAAATGGTTGAAAGATAACCCTATATGGACGGAGCAGTGGCCCTTAACTCAAGAAAAATTACAAGCATTACACCAATTAATACAAAAACAATTAATAGCAGGACATATTAAAATATCCACTAGCCCTTGGAATTCACCTGTTTTTATAATTAAGAAAAAATTAGGTAAATGGAGAATGTTGACAGATTTACAAAAAATTAATGAGATTATTCAACCTATGAGGGCATTGCAATCTAGAATTCCATCTGCTGCAATGCTCCCTCGCAATTGGGAACTTATAATTATAGATTTAAAAGACTGTTTTTTTACTATACCATTACAATCTCAAGATTGTGAAAGATTTGCATTTACTGTACCAGCCTTAAATCAAGAACATCCAGCTCAAAGAATTCAATGGAAAGTTCTCCCTCAGGGGATGTTAAATAGTCCAACTATATGCCAATTTTTTGTTAATCAGCCTCTGGAGGAATTACGTCACATGTATCCTGAGGCACGTATTCTTCATTATATGGATGACATTTTATTTGCTCATCCTCATCAACAAACATTACAGCAGATGTTACAACAAGCAGAGTTAAAATTTAAAGAATGGGGTTTACAGATAGCTCCTGAAAAAATTCAAAAATGTGCTCCCTGACAATATCTTGGACAAATTGTAACCAATACTCAGATTATTCCTCAAAAAGTACAAATTAGATGAGATTCTCTTGTAACATTAAATAATTTTCAAAAATTATTAGGAGATATTAATTGGTTACGTCCTAGGAATTCCTAGTAGGAATTCCTACTTATAAGTTACAAAATTTATTTCACACCTTAGAGGGTGATCCAACATTAAATAGTTACCGTAAACTTTCTCCCCAGGCTGAACAAGAACTTAAATGGACAGAAAAACATATACATGATGCACAATTGGATCAGATTGAGTCTCTGGATCATTTACGACTTATTGTATTTCATACTCCTCATTCTCCTACTGGTTTACTACAACAACAAGATAATCTCATAAAATGGATATTTTTAGCTCATAAAGCTCAAAAGAAATTGCAATCTTATGTACAAAAATAGCTGATATTATTATTAAAGGTAGGTTACGATTAAGGCAACTATGTGGTCAGGACCCACATAAACTTATAGTCCCTTTTTCAAACAAAAAAATACAAACTCTTTCAACTAGAGGATAACTGACAAATTGCCTGTGCTCATTATATAGGTAAAATACATAATCATTATCCTTCTGATAAACGTTTACAGTTTTTGAAAAAGACTAATTGGATTTTGAAAAACATAGTTCAATTAGATCCTGTTATAGGACCAACTTTTTTTACTGATGCCAATAAAACGGGAAAAACAGGATATGCTAACAGTCATGATCATAAGGTGTTACAATCTCCATATGTTTCAATTCAAAAAACAGAACTATTTGCTATAATACTATTGTTACAAGATTATCCAATTGCTCTTAATATAATTACAGATTCTCAATATATGAAATTTACAGTTAAAAGTATTAAAACAGCTTTTATCCCAGATAATGGATCAGAACTGCATTCTTTATTTTTGCAAATACAACATATAATTAGACTACGTACTACACCACTTTATATTACTCATATTCGTGCTCATACTCATTTACCCGGTCCACTGGTAGATGGAAATGATTTTATTGATACTTTAGTGAGTACTATACAATTAGCTACAGCAGAACATCATAGATAACATACTAATGCCAGAGGATTAAAAAATAAATTTAATCTTACATGGAAACAAACAAAAACTATTCTCCGTACATGCCTGCAATGTGCTGCTATTAATCAACCTTATTTGAATATTGGAGTTAACCCTAAAGGCTTATCTGCTAATACTATCTGACAAATGGATGTAACTCAATATCGTGGTTTTAGAAAGTTAAAATATATTCATAATTCTGTAGATACCTACTCTCATTTCTCATGGGCAACTCCATTATCTTCTGAAAGCTGATGCTGTAATAACTCATTTATTAGAAGCTTTTGCTGTTATGGGAATTCCCGACAGCATAAAAACTGATAATGCTTCTGCATATCATTCTCAAAAATGTCAGACATTTTTGCCACACATAATATACAACATGTTACAGGTATCCCAGGAAACAGTACGGGACAAACGGTTATTGAACGACAAAACCACACTTTGAAAAAAAATGCTTATAAAACAAAAAGGGGGAGATGAGGTACAAAGACTTGCTTTATTTACTCTTAATTTTTTAAATCATGGAGAAGATGATGTTAGTGCAGCTGACAGACATTGGACAAAAACAAGTACACAAGAACTTAGACAGCCTGTTTTTATATTAAATGAAAATACTAACACTTGGGAACCTGGCGAGGTTCTTCGTTGGGGCCGAGGATATGCTTTTGTTTCTAAAGGAGCTGAATCCTATTGGGTGCCAGCTAAGAAGATAAAGCTTCGGGATGGCAACTAAGCGTAGCCTTGATGTGATGGGAATGACGAAGGGATGTGCGGAGATGGATGTGAGCAAGAGAGCATTCCGTGTGCCGTTGGATCAAACAAAGAGGGCGTCTCCATTGACTTGGGGGTAAGTGAAAAAGTTTGCAGACACTGCTGAAAATCTTGTCATTTCACAGGGTAAACCCCTCACTAGCACCAATCTTTCTGTAGCTATATTGGCAATGTTGTCTGCACAGGTAATAAGCATATCAGCCAATGAGATAAATTGTACTAACTACACTTATTGGACTTATATACCTAACCCTCCTCTTAATATGGGGGTTACCTGGTGGGATGCCCTAATTCTTGTGTATGTAAATGAGTCTGGATGGTTGCCTGGTCCTTTTGATGATAGAGGCCCTTTGAAGCCAGAAGAAGAAGGAAGGATAATAGAAAATTACACTGTGGGTGTTAATGGACCTCCTATTTGTATGGGAAAGGGAGATCATTGTCTCAAAATGAATCATCAGGCATGGTTAAGTGTTGTCAAAAATGAAAGCAGATATCATGGGTTATATCTTTTGAGTGCTTATAGTTTTAAAATTTTAATTTCACTCTTAATGAAAATGTTTCCACATCTTACTTGCCTCCATGCCAGGTGCCTCTTGTGGATCGATTATCGGATTGGGTCCATTGGACTCAATGCCGAGGAGAAATGGCTCGGGTTCTTGTTAATACTTCTTGGGGAAGCGTCACTGATTGGAGCCCTTTTGGCTCCGCCCAAGGAAAAAAGGGTTTGAAGGATTTATACTGGCATAAAGAAGATAACACTATTTATAGCGATACTATTAATGATACCATAGTATGACATGCTGGAGGGTTTTCTCCTCCTGGTCCTCATTTAAATGGATATCCTATCCAAAAGAACTTGTGGAAGCTTATGGCAGCTCTGAGAAAGATTAATGCCTGGGTAGGACATATGGTTAATAAATCTGAAAATCATAGTTTGATTTTTCATAAAGATGTTACTCGGTATACTCGTAGTTGTGTGAAATTACCTTATATATTGTTAAAGGGACCAGCTGTATGGAATGAGACTCAAGGTATTATAATGTGTAAAAATTGCTCTCTGTATACCTGTATTAACTCTAGTATATCTTTTAACATATCTACTGAAAGTTTGTATATCTTAGGAGCTCGGACAGGTCTTTGGCTTCCTGTCAGTCTTGGAAGGGAATGGTAAAAATCTCTTCCTATGGCTGTTTTGCAATATTTAGTTGATGCATTAAAAAGAAGTAAAAGATTTGTAGGAATGTTGATTGCCGCTCTCATGGGTATTATAGCCATGACAGCTTCTACTGCAGGATTGCTAATGCTCATTATAATAATAATTATATGTTTAATTGTAGTTCGACGACGAGTGAAAGCTACCCGCCATGCAACATCGCAACAAGCTGCTGTGTTTTCCTTGATACTGCACAAGCTGCAAATAATTCCATGTAGTTTAGTACCGAGAGTAATGCTGCCGTGTTCTCCTTGATGCTACAAAAACTATAAAACAAAAAGGGGGAAATGTAGCGGGATAACTGAGGACATGGAAAGGAGACGTGACCCATGAGCCCCACCCCCCAAGCAAACTGAGGGCTGGCGAATAAGCCAGAACTGCAAACAATCCTGATTGCTTTGAACCCCCCCCCCCCGGAAAACAGGGGGCATGCAAATAAGCCAGAGTTGTGAACAGTTCTGAATGCTTCGAGCGCCCCCCCCCGGCAAACCGGGTGCCTGCAAAAGAAGCATTGAGTGCTTTGGGCACTGATCCATGAGATGTCCTCAGTATAATCAGTGGTGGGAACGCAAGGAAATGTCCTTGTACTACTTCAGTATAATCAAAATAATGGTGGGAACTTTGTGCTGTTCTTGCGCTCAAGGACGAAGCATGGCAGGTGCTCACGAAAGCCAATTATTGCTTGTATAATTAATAAAAACATAGGTTGCTGCTTTGGCACTTCTGAAATGTTAAGAAAACAAGTCTTAAAGTGTAAATCTAGATAATGCTTTAATAAAAGTTACCACAGCAAGACAGACGGCGCTGTTTTGCCTGAGCGAGCAGCAGCCCTCTCCTGCTGTGCTTTGGCACAATTCATCTCGTGTGATGAGCTTACTTTCGGCCCTGTCCTAAGAAACTACAACACCCTTCCCCCATCCATTCGTTTCTCTTGTTCCTTTATGTATGCGGTCAGTTACATTATTAAGCTAACAATGTAACTGAGCTATTATTAGCTTAATAATGTAAACAAGAATCTGATTTTTAGCAAGGGGGTAGTTCTTAGAAACTTAGGGAGCTGGAACTCTGAATGTATGAATTAAAATAATGCAATTACATCATGAATTTTAAAATTTATCATCATTGATTAAAAATTAAAATATTAAATTAAAAATTTATTATCCCGCAATGGAGACTCACCACAACGTGTGACGTCTGTCAGGCATCCACTATCACAACGCAGCTTGACTGTCTTTCAGACAACCTCAATAATATTTTTAAATTAGTAGAGGCAGCAGGCCATACGGCTAGGTAAGAACCTATAAATGGAAACACAGGTAATTAAATTCGTGGTAAAAGAGTTACTTGGGTAGGTAGAAGAGGTAGGCCAAGACCACAGACCAGTGCAAAAAGGAGTTCTTGGGGCATATGGACTGGAGAACTGGATAGGGGCCGGTTGGCCAATTGCTGCTCTTGACTGTTGTAAATAAATATAGAGGAGGAGAGAGGTGCCCAACAGAAGGACTAAGATGGTAGTACATATAGTATGCCTAGAAAAAAGGGAATAGGGATTAGAATTGGGTGACACTGATCTGTAGTTTAAATCCAAAGTATTTCCTTCCAACCTGAAAGCCTCACTTTGGGTTGAGAGTACACAGGAAGAAGGCAGACTTCTAAGAAGAGTCTGAATAAGACTGTTCCTTTTGGAATCCCTTTCTCAGTTCCTATTTGTGACTAGTAATATATTAGAAATTATTCTAGTAATAAAACAGCATCGTGTGGTTAAACAATAACAGAGGTCACTTCGGCCAAATCGGGACAAAAGGAACATTCCAAAGAATAACATTATTATTATAATAAGGTATAATATAGTTAATTTAAAAAAAGCACATGAGTTCATAATCATACTCAAAATGAAAGTGGGGGGTGCTCTTCTTTATAAAATAATGTCAGCTAATAAATGCAAAAGGAATGATAGAATTTGAAAGTGTCATTTTGCATCTAACAATGTAATAATAGATTCAGACAAGGATTATGACTGATGCACAGCTGGGTGAAGAGTTGTTTGAAAGTAGGATCTGCAGTGACCCCAAAGTATCACGCCACATATTATTTTTCAATTACCAAGGGGAACAATAACTTTACAATGGAGAGATATGGAAGATACCACCTTAATCAAGTGATCAAACTTAGCACTGGGCCACCTGAAGTGATGAAGTATGAAGACTACATCACCTATATAGTATTTTTCCCCCAAAAGTTTACTTTGAATTTAATGAGGAAACGGACAAATCCAGACTGTGGGGCAATTTACAAGACAACTGGCTTAGACTCTTCAAGAATGCCAATGTCATAAAAGACCAAGAACAAAAATAGAAGGGAAATATTGTAGATTAAAGGAAACAAAGACAAGACATGCAATGCCTAATCTTATTTGGATCCTGTATCAAAGCAAAACACACTTAAAGAATGTTATTGGATTCTGGCCAAGAAGAAGTAACAAGGACCAATTTAACCTTGCACCTGAAGCAATGAAAAAATAAGACAGAACATATGAAAAAACACTTTTCAAGAAACTGGACCTCAGGCAATAAAGTTCAGTAATCCCCAGGAGATGGGAAATAAATGAAATGATCCCTATAATTGCCCTAATTTACTTCTCTGAGAGAGTTTCCAGGTCACAGTACAGGGAAGAGAAGTCCAGGCAGAGACGGGTGGACTCCCTGACTGAGGAAATGGAGCTGAGATTCTGGGAAAACCAAGGTAACTAGAGTTCAAAAAGCAGAGTATCAGAGACAAAAGAAGTGCACAGACAAAGAACTCTGGAGATATGCAGAGGGATCTCTTGAGAATTCAACAAAGTATTTGTCAGTACATTTGTGTGAGGAATTACTTGATGCCAGGAAAAGAACCACATGAAAGGATTAATAATAAGAATAACTGGATATCACACAGGGTTGTAGGAATAGTACCTGTTCTTACAAGTCAGACTGGAAAACCTCATGATACTCAGAAAGGACTTGTCTCAGTAGTTGCAAATAATGAGCTCCAGACTGAAGGCTACTTGGACTCCTACCCAACGAATCTTAAAAGGTAGACCTAAAAGAATAAAATTGTTTTGAGTAACTTAATTTCACCTAAAACAAATCCCAAGCATTTTACAGGAATATAAATATATATAGCACACAATAAACTAAAACTCACAATATCCGGGATCATATGAAAAATTGCCAACCATGCAAAGAAGTAGGAAAATATGCCCCATAGTGAGGAGAAAAGGCAATCAATCAAAACTAACCCATAATCTATACAGATGTTAGAATTGGCAGAAAAGAACATTTAAAATGTTATTATACCTGAAGTAAAGTTATTATAACTGTATTTCATATGTTAAAAAACGTAGACTAAAAACTGAAAATGTTAAATAAGTACAGGCATGGAAAAGGTAAAAGATACCAAAATTGAGCTTCTAGCGATTAAAAACAATGTCTAAATTAAAAATATATTGAACGAGGTTGATGGCTGATTAGACACTGCAGAAGAAAGTGTCACTGAACATTAAGGCATAGTAATAGAAACTATCCAAAATGAAACAAAAAGAGTAACAAAACTCAACAACAACAAAACTGAATAAAGCATCAGTGAGCTGTGGAACAACTTCAAGTGGCCTAATACATGTGTACTTAGAGTCCATGAAGGAGAGGAGAAATGCAAAAATTTGAAAAAATAATAGCCAAAATTTTTCCAAATTGGTAAACACTATAAAGCCTCAAAGTCAAGAAGATCAATGAACTTTAAGCATAAGAAACATGGACAAAACTACACAAAGGCACAAAAAATAATCAAATTGCTCAAAACCAGCAATAAAGAGAAAAATTTAAAAGCAGCCAGAGGAAAAAACTACACAATACATGCAGAGGAAGAAAGAAAACAAAGACAGCAGAATTTTTGTTGGAAACAATGTAAATGAGATCTCAGTGGAATAACATCTTTAAAGTAGTGAATTGAATTCTATCAAGCTAGAATTCTATACCCAGATCTGTCAAAACAAAAGCAAAATAAAGACTATCTCAGACATACAACAGCTGAAAGATTCATTACTAGTAGAATTTCACTATAAGAAATTTTAAAATAAGTATTTTTAAGCAGAAGGAAAATGACACCAGATTGGAATATGGATCTACACAGAAGATTAAGAATACAGGAATAGGAACTTCCCTGGTGGTTCAATGGTTAAGAATCTGCCTGCCAATGCAGGGGACACAGGTTTGATCCTTGGTCCGGGAAGATCCCACATGCCGTGGAGCAACTGAGTCCGTATGCCACAACTACTGAGCCTGCACTCTAAAGCCTGTGTGCCACAACTACTGAAGCCCACGCACCTGGAGACTGTGCTCTGCAACAAAAGAAGTTATCCAATGAGAAGCCAATGCACTGCAACGAAGAGCAGCCCCTGCTTGCTGCAACTAGGGAAAGCCCAGGCGAAGCAACAAAGACCCAATGCAGCAAAATAATAAATTTAAAAAGATACTTAAAAAATTTTTAAAGGATTTTAGTCATTCAATATATGTCTCTGAACACAATGGAAATAAATTAGAAATTAACAAATCTGAAAAAGCTCCAAATATTTGGAAACTAAACAACACTCTTCTGAGTAACTTTGTGGTCAAAGAAGAAATCAAAAGGGAAATCAGAAACTATTTTGAACTCACTGAACCTGAAAACATAATATGTCAACATGTGGGATATTGCTAAATCTGTACTCAGCTTCCTCAACTTCCACCTTAATCTGGGAAAACGAGAGCAAATTAATCACAGAGTAAAAGAAGAAAGAACACAATAAAGATCAAAGTAGAAATAAAATGGAAAACAGAAAAATACTATAGATATTAAAAGGATAATAAGAGAATATATAGAATAAACCAATAAATTCAAAATGAAATGGACAAATTCCTTGAAAGACAAGCACTACTAAAGTTTATTCAAGAATATAAATATTAGGGCTTCCCTGGTGGCACAGTGTTTGAGAGTCCACCTGCCGACGCAGGGTACATGGGTTCGTGCTCCGGTCTGTGAAGATCCCACATGCCGCACAGTGGCTAGGCCCGTGAGCCATGGCCGATGAGCCTGCGCGTCCGGAGACTGTGCTCTGCAACGGGAGAGGCCACAACAGTGAGAGGTCCGCAAAAAAAGAAGAATACAGTTATTAAAGAAATTGGATGTGCAGTTTAAAACCTTCCAACAAAGAAAGCTTCAAATCCAGGTGGCTTAACTGATAAATTCTACTGAACATTTAAGGAATAAAATAATGTCAATTCTACACAAACTCTACCAGAAGGTTGAAGAGAAGGGAATATTTCCCAACTTATTTATAAGGCCAACTTTCACCGTATCAAAAATAGACAATAACATTACAAGAAAACTATAGACCAATATCTCTCATGAACACAGAGGCAAACAGTTTTAACAAAATTTTAACATATCAAATCCAGTATTGTATAAAAAGATGATACATCATGACCAACTGGGTTTATCTCAAGAATGAAAGGTTGGTTTAATATTTGAAAATCAATTTACCCAACTTAGTACACTAAAAAAGAAAAATCAGGACTTCTCTAGTGGGGCAGTGGTTAAGAATCCACCTGCCAGTGCAGGGGACATGGGTTTCAGCCCTGGTCCGGGAAGATCCCGCATGCCACGGAGCAACTAAGCCCGTGCACCACAACTAATGAACCTGCGCTCTAGAGCCTGTGAGCCACAACTACTGAGCCCATGTGCCACAACTAGTGAAGCCCATTCACCAAGAGACTATGTCCTGCAACAAGAGAAGCCACTGCAATGAGAAGCCTGCATACTGCAACGAAGTTTAGTCCCTGCTCGCCACAACTAGAGAAAGCCTGTGTGCAGCAATGAAGACCCAAAGCAGCCAAAAATAAATAAACAAATTAAGAAAAGAAAAGAAGGGAAAAATCACATAATCATTGTAATAGATGCAGGAAAAGAATGAAATAATCTAACATTCATTCCTGATTAAGGAAAATAACAGCCCTCAGTACACTAGGAATGGAAGGAGACTTCCTCAACTTGATAAATGACTTCTACAAAAAACTTAACATCATATTTAATGCTGAAGGACAAAGTACTTTCTCTCCAGAATCACGACAAAAGCAAGGATGTCTGCTCTCATTACTTCTATTTGACATTGCACTGAAGGTTCTAGCCAGTGCAACAGGGAAACAAAAAAAAGAGATATTCAGAATGGAAAGGAAGAAGTAAAATGATCTTTATTTGCAGATAACATGATTATGTAGAAAACCTGATAGAATCTACAAAATTGCTACTGGAACTAATAAATGAGTTTATCAAGTTTGCAGGGTACAAGATCAACATTCAAAAAGATTAAGTTATCTCAACAAACAGAGATCAAAGTTTTAAAATACTACTTATAATAGAATCAAACATATAAAATACTTAGAATAAATCTGATAAAATATGTAAAAGACTTGCACAGTGAAAACTGTAAAATATTGCTGGGGGAAATTAAGGAAGACCTAAATAAATGGAGAGATATAATGTATTCATGCATCAGAAGATTCAATATTGATAAGATATCAATTCTCCCCAAATTGATTTATAGATCAAAATCCCAGTAGGCTTTTCTATAGAAATAGACAAGCTAATTCTAAATTTTATATGGAAATAAAATTTAGAATAACTAAAACAACATTGAAAAAGAACAAAGTTGAAGAACTAACAGTAACTGATTTCAAGGCTCATGAAGCTACAGTTTCAAGACATTGTGATAGTAGCGTAAAGATACACAAAAAATCAAAAGAACAGAATAGAAAGTTCAGAAGTACAGAGACGTGGACAACTGACTTTCACGTTCAAAGGCATTTCAGAGGAGAAACGATAGTCTTTTCAGCAAATGATGCTGGAACAATTGAATAGCCAGGTGCAAAAAAAAACAAAAAAAAAAAACCAAAAACAAAAAAAACAAAAAAAAACTTCCATCCAAACCATATACAGAAATGAACTGAAATTGGTTCAAAGATCTAAATGTAAAACATAAAACTTCTAGAGCAAAACAAGTGAAAAATTTTATGACCTTGACTTACGCATGATTTCTTAGATACAACACCAAAAGCATAATCCATAAAAGAAAAAAATAGATAAATTAGCCACCATCAAAATTAAGAATTTCTACCCTGCAAAAGACACTACGGAGAGAATGAAAAGATGAGTCCCAGAATGGGAGAAAATACTTAGCAACTTATACATTGGATAAAGGACTAATTTCAAGAATATAAATAAAGAACTCTCAAAACTCCAGAAAAATATAGATAAGATTCAAAGATATACATATGGAAAATAAGCATATGAAAAGACGTTTGACAAGATTAATCATTAGGGATTCTAGAGTGAGAAAAAATTACAAACCTATTAAACTATCTAAAATTAAAAATATTGAGCATAGCAAGTGTTGGCCGCAACGTGAAGAAGATGCAACTCTCATACACTGCTGGTAAGAGATGTAAAATGATCAAACCACTAAGGAAAATAGGTATTTTTTAAAAACTTAAACATACACTTACCAGTGATCCAGCCAATCTACTTGCAGGTATTTACCCAAGAGAAATGGAAGTATACATCCATACAAAGACTTGTACACAAATATTCATAGCAACTTTATCTGTAATAGACAAAGACTGAAACAATTCACATGTCCATCAATGGTGAATAGATAAATTGGGATACATCCGTATAATGGAATAATATTCAACAACAAACAGAAATGAATTACTGATAAATACAAAAATATGGATGAAGATTAAAATAATCATGCTGAGCTTAGAAGCCAGTTAGAAAAAAGTATACACTGCATGATTTCATTTACATAAAATTCTAGAAAATTAAAACAGAAAGCACATCAATGGTTGCATGGCGATTGGAAAGGGCAAGGAACGATGGGAAGCAATAATTACGAAGAAACGTTAAGAAACTTTCTGAGGTGATGGACATTTTGATTTTGGTGATGTCTTCATGGTGTGTATGTATGTGTGTGTGTGAACACAGATTACTGTATGTCAATTATACCTCAAAAAGCTGTTAAAAGACATGATATATGAGAGAGACACTTGGGGAAAATTGAACAGCAACTCTTTATTAGGTAATATTATTGTGCAGGAATTTAATTTCTTCAATACTGTGTGTTAACTGTATTGTAGTTACATAGAGAAATAATTTTTAATATCCAGAGAGGAGGACATCTAGGTGACAAGAGAGGGATCGCAATTGTGGCAGATGCTGTTGGAGGCTGAAGAAGATGAGGCTAGAGCAGTGACCAATGAGTGATGGCGTGGTGAAGACACTCATTTGTCAGCTGACCTGACAAAGACAGTTGGAACAGACTGCTAAATGCAGGGTTCTTTCCGCATACTAATCTCACGCAATCCCCTCACCTAGCCTTGGCATAACAGAAAGTTTCTATTAGCTTGCCATACTGGACGGGGGATGGCACAATTTAAGGTGCAGTAAGTTGTGTAATAAACTGTCCCAATAGGGTTCTACATAAATAGTTTTTTTTAAATGGCAAAAAAAAGAAACCTGACCCTTCCCTCAAAACATATATGAAAATTAACTCAAAATGAATCATAGACCTAAATGGAACTATACAACTTCCGGAAGAAAACATAGGAGAAAATCTTTGTGACTTTGGGTTACACAATGGGGTCTCAGGAAAAGATTTCTTAGATAAGACACAAAAAAGCACAAACCATCTAAAAAAAATTGCTAAGGGACTTCCCTCGTGGTTAAGACTCCAAGTTCCCAAAGCAAGGAGCCCGGGTTCGATCCCTGGTCAGGGAACTAGATCCCACATGCATGCTGCAACTAAGAGTTCACATACCACAACTAAGAAGCCCATGAGCCGCAACTAAGGAGTCCATCTGCTGCAACTAAGACCCAGCACAATCAAATAAATAAATTAAATAAATATGAAAAAAATTGCTAAATTAGAGTTCATCAAACATTTAAAACTTCTAGTCTTCGAGACATTTTAATACAATGAAGATAAGTCATAATCTGGGAGAAGATATTTACTAAACACATCTGAGAGAAAGGACTTTTTCCATTGCTTTTTATATAAAGCACTCTTAAAACTCTATACAAATATCCAATTAAAAAATGTATTTTAACAGACACTTCATTTAAAAAGATGTTTGCACATGAATAGACACTCAACATCATCAGCTATTACAGAAATGCAAAATGTGGCACAAACCACGAGATGGAACTATACACCTACTAGAAAGGCTAATTTTTTTTAAAAAACAAATATAATGATCAGGTGACAAAGTGGAGAAACTGCAACTCTCATAGACTGCTAGTGGGAAAGCAAAATGGCACAGGCACTTTAGAAAAAAGTTTAGCAGTTTCTTAAAAAGTTAAATATGCACTTAGCATACGGTGAAGCAATCCCACACTTATGTATTTTACCCCAAAGAAATGAAAACATATGTTCACACACACATGTGAGTGTTTTCAGAAGCTTTGTTTATAATAGCCAAAAAACTAGAAACAACTCAAATGTTCATCAAATAATGAATGCATAAACAAATGTGTATCCACACAACTAGAATACTACTCAGCAATAAAAAGGAATGAAATACTGACAGGTGCAACAAACCAGATGAATTTCCAAAGAGACTGGCTAAGTGAACAAAGCCAAAAACAAAAAGCTACATTCCACATGATTTCATTTATTAGATATTCTGGAAAAGGCAACATTATACAGACAAAAATCAGATTGGTGGTTGCCAAGGGGTGGTAGTGGGAGGAGGATGGATTGACTAGAAAGGGAGATAAGGGGTCTTTTGAGAGTGCAGAAGTTTTCTTTACCTCAAATGAGGTGGTGGCTACAGAACTATACGTTTGTCAGAACACATCACACTGTACATTTAAAAATAGTGAATTTTGTTAAATGAAAATTATAAATAAATCTGACTTAAGAAAATAATAAAAGAAAACTAAAAAAAAATAATTGAGTGAAAATAAATGTCAGAAAAATCAACTTACAGTTTTTCCAATTCAAGGGTCATCATGAGGATGCCTTCAATTGTTGTAAGTGACACTTGTGTTGTTCCCATGTCTCCGAAGGAGAAGCCCAAACATGCTTGATATAAAACCCAAAGACAAAAATTCTAAACTTAAAAAGATACTTAACATGTGATTACTTCAATTTTGGCTTCTGACTTGACATAGATGATAATTCCAAAGAGCTCGTATTCAAGAAATTTAAATTTGCATCATCAAATTAATGACCTTGGTGCTGAACAGCAGAATAATTTTTTTTATCCGAACTTCTCATTTTCAATTGCATCTACCTCTTTGATCACTCTTTTTAAAAAATAATGTACCCCTTATTCCTTTTTGCTTTCTGGGATAAATAATATTCCTACATGCACCTACATCTTCCATAACTATATGTGTTCTTCAACACTGTTCTCATTCTCTGCTGGCTGTCTTATTCATATATAGTCTTTCTTAATCCTTTTCTTTGCCAATAACTCTTATTTTCAATAACCCAGTTAAAATCTAAATTATGACATTTCAGCCAAAGTACTCAGTCTTTGACGAAAGCAAAAAAGAGCAGAAATTATTTCATGAGCCATGAAACTGTTGCAATACTTACAAATATTTTAATGCTGGCAATTTAAAAAGATAAGAATCTTCAACTGTTGTCAAAGGATTACGATTGAGAATTCTGAAAAATGGAATGGAATTAAAATTATCTGCATTTTCATTTACTTCCATGAAAGCTTATATTCATTTTTTTTGGTATGGAACTTGAAGGTTAAAAAAAAAATCATTTTCTGTCTTTACCTATAAATCACCCTTAGAATCTGTAAAACACTCTTTCATTGGGAAGGACCCAGGTCTCCAGATGATAAAGTGGAGAAGAGAAACAAACAAACAAACAAAAATTAGAAAAAACATGGCTAGCAAAGAAAAAATATGCCAAAGAACATTTCAGGTTCAAAAGCCTCGAAGTGACTATGCTGGTAGGAGGCTCTTGCTCTGTAAAAAGTACTATTCCTAGTGTCCTCCATAATTCAAGGGGTTTTTCTTTCATCTCTACAAATTTTTTAAAATTTCATGATTTAAACTACCCAGTTAAAGACAAAAATAGGACTAATTCCTTGGTTCTGGAGCCAAAGAAGCAGAGATAAATCCAAGAGGAACTGGTAAAAGCCATACTCCCGTCACATAGTTCCACGTGTATCCTTGTCATACCCTTTGTTACTGTGTATGTAATCACCTGTTTACTTGTCAGTCTCCTAGATTGTCAGCAACTTGAAAGCAGGGACCACACATTATTCTCATTATTATTCCTGTGCCTGACATAGTGGCTAATATTTACCAGGTATTTAATAAATGTTTGCTGAATAAATAAATAACATTTTGTTTATATATCAATAAAATAAACAAATTAATCGTGGGGAACAAAATTGTATTCCAAAATGCTGGAATACATTTTCTTCTTAGTTCTTTCTTTCTTTTTTTTTCTTCGTAGTTCTTTACAACAAATACGGGGGGGGAAGAAAACAGAAACAGGAAGAAAGAAAAGAATATCTGACTTTAGGTTAACACTACTCAAGAATTATTAGCATATTTGTGCACAATATTATAAAGATAATTATCAAAACTAATATATTTTGGGTTGCCAGGCACCTGTGATCAGCATTTAACAGTTAATCCTCACAGTAACCTTATGTGATAGATATATTACCCCATTGAACAAATGAGGAAACTGAGGTCCAGCGAAGTTACATAACTTGTCCTAAGTCATCAAGCTAGTAAGAAGCAGAGCTGGAATTTGAACTCAGTTCTGACGCTAAAGCCTGTGTTTAACCTGAATGAAAAAAAAAGGGGCGGGTGTTAATACATCTGTTACTTGAACCTTAACTTTGAGAGCACTAAACATATAAATACCATTTCAAACTCATCTACCCATCTGGGAAAGCCTCTATGAGAATTCTATGTTCTCTTTTTATTTATTATTTCTCCTTTAATTTATTTTTTCCTTAATCATCTCCCATCATAAATATTTAATTAGCCTATGGTCATTGAGACTTTAGAGATTTTTAAAAATATTGCACTAAAATCAGTAAAAATGATGGAGGAAAGATATCGGAAAATTCATCCCTCCATAGAAGTCACAATACCAATAACAACAAAAACAACAACAAAACTGGCAAAAATCAGAATCAACTTCTTCTGAACTCTGGAAATTTAACCAACAGGCTTGCAGCACATGGGGGAGCAATTTCTTCAAGGAAAACAAATTAATTTCGGTAAAAACAATGAGATTTGTGTTGCTTTAACTTGTTCTTGACCTTTGCTCTCCATACCAGTGGTAGCCTTGGAAAAACAGCCCACATCCCTGGTACCAGAAGGAGCAGCATGGACTGGGAGGGCCTTTTGTCAAAGCCTCATTCCCAAAGAACTGTCATTGTTTTACATGTCTGGTGGTCCCCTGGAAGACATCACTTGAAAGGCTTTCCTTTGACCTGACCGAGAGCTGTCTGGTGAGAAAAGCCGCTCCTCAGGTGGCATTTCTGGAAAACATTTTCAAGCAAATATTTTAACATGGCGGTTGCATGAGGCAATGGATAACAGTTTGGGGCAATAAACAGCCCAACCGAGAAGCTTAAAGAGAAAAGCTGAGGAATGAGATGTCCATGGAGACTTTGAAATGTTCCAATGTATTCCTGGGAAACTGGAAGACCACAAGACATATTCCTGGGAAACTAGGAAAATAACTGTTAGCATTAATAAAAGAATTCATCAAGGTTGTAGGATATAAGATCAATATTATTTCTAGACACCAGCAATGAGTAATCCAAAAATGAAATTAAGAAAACAATTCTATGTGTAACAGCATCAAAACAAGTAAAATACTTAGGGTAAAATTTAACCAAGTAAGGGCAAGATTCACTCTGAAATGTACAAAACTGTTGAAAGAAATTGAAGAAGATCTAAATAAATATAAAGGCATACTGGATTCATGGACTGGAAGATTATCTTATTAAAATGTCACTCTTTCCCAAATCGACCTATGGTTCCATTGCAATTCCTATCAAAATCCCAGCTGACTTCTTCACAGAAACTGCCAAGCTAATTCTAAAATTCATATGGCAATTCAAGGAAACAGAATAACCAAAACAATGTTGGTAAAGAACAAGTGGGAGGACTCACACATCCTGGTTTCAAAACTCAGTTCAAAACTACTGCAATCACAGTGTGGTACTGGAATAAGAACAGACATGTAAATCAATGGAACACAATTGGCAGTATAGAAATAAACTCTCATGTGTATGGTCTATTGATTTTCAACAAGCGTGCCAAAACAATTCAATGTGGAAAGAACAGTCTTTTCAAATAATGCTGGGACAACAGTACATCCACACACAAAATAATGAAGCTGGATTCCTACACTTCACACCATACATGAAAATCAACTGAAAATGGATCAAATATCCAAATGTAAGATCTAAAGCTATAAAACTCTTAGAAGAAAACAGAGGGCTAAATCTTTATGACCTTGCATTACACAATAGTTTCTTAGATATGATACCAAAAGCACAAACAACCAAAGGAAATATAGATAAATGGGATTTTATAAAAATTAAAAAGTTTGTCCTTCAAAGGACACTATCAGGAAAGTGAATAAACATATAGAATGGGAGAAAATACTACAGGTGGGAAGAATAAGATGCAGTTGGGAGAAGAAAAGTATGGTAGTTTCTAGGTGTGACAATCTCAAAATTTTGAACTATTACAAATAAAACAGCCACCCTGAATCACCCCGAAGGGCAGACCCAAGTTATTTTTGTTTTTAATGTTTATGCCTTTCTAAATTTGAGAAGCTGCCAGGATACTAGTACATAGCAAAAAGTGATGACAGCACACTGAAGTGTGTAAGCTTTTGTGTGTACATAGCTATCTAAAGGAAACCAATACTAGTTGTCGGGAGGAGCATTACGGCGGCTCTGTGACCGCAGCTCAATTTGCCTTCATAGTGTGGCCACACCTCCCTCACTGATATTCTCAACAACGGGGTAAATAATTTAATAGGGATAAGGCTTTGATCTTCCTCTTATTCTCCCTTAGTGCTTATGTTCTAGGTACAATATTGATGTACCACAGAAAAGGAAGCATGTGAATGTGCTCTGTCTGGTTAAGTTATATAGCCTTTGTACATTGTAGAGTCCTTCAGTTTCTAAAATCATGGAGCTTGTATTGTTAGAACCAATGAAGTGACTAAAAGAATTTTTAAAAATAAGTCATCAGTCGGGACCTGCATAGGTGAATGAAGGAGAAACAATTTATAGTCAGAAAAAAAAGTAAAGTTAACATTTAGGATTATCAACGACTGCTGGTTTTCCATAATATATTTCATTCCTGATTTTATCGGAAAGAGATATGATTACTACCACCATTCAAAAAGTGGTACTTTATTAATTAATAAGCTCTTGGCTCATCTTTGAGGTAGATTTCGGATTTAAAATAGACTACCACACTGCTAACTACTTCACCTGATGTTTGTCAATATCATAGATGCTTGATTCTAGAAACCTACAGACTTATAATTACCTGAAAACTGGTGATGAATCAAGGTTTTGTGGGGCCTGTACCTCATGTACTTCGGGAAATTCTATCTAATAAAAACATGCAAAGTTATGAATACAAAAATTGCTAGGACCCCGCTCAATATCTTGGAAGGAACCTATGCAAGTGAGGAGCCCTGAAGCCTAAGCCTCATTGTATGCATGATAAATCCACCTCATCTGGGGCCCTTTTTCAAACTTATTTAATACAGGCAACTTATAAACACCCCAGTAATATGTCATAGTAGGTAGTAAAATGACTTAACTCGAGGGTGGCATCTTCCTTTGGTGGCTTGCCTTTGGAAAGAGATGCAATAAAGTTTATATATCACTATGGCAAATATTTCCTGAAGCAAATTACCTTTGTCTATTAGAAAGACTTAGCCCAAAACAAAGACTACTATACTGTGACAATCTTTTTAAAGTAACTGTGAACGAGTTTTAGGAGTACAGTACTAATTTATTTCCAACACCAGACAGTTCTGATTCTTTCACTAACTTTTTCTGTCATTTAAGAGGAACACAAATTCAAAAGGAACAAGTTCCTGCCTCTTCCATTACAAATCTTTTCTAACCTACCACCCATTTTCTACTTCATCAACCCCCTCCCTCACCTTGTTACCCCGCTGCATAGATGCTAGAATGGCTCTCATATATGTCTTCCCATCAACATCCGTCTTTCCCCTCCCAGTATGAAAGCTTCTTGGGGACAAAGTCCCTGGCGTATGCATGTTTGTATCCGCAGCACTTAGGACAGTGCTGACACACAGTGGGCATGGCACTCAGTGAATGTTTTCTGAATGAATTCATTAATTTTTAAACTGTGATTGATTATTTTTTTATTTCCACAATGTATTTTGCCGTGTTGCCTACATAACTATAGTGAAACTCTGATTCTTATAAGGAAGTCTTGATGTTATAGGATGTTTAGGAAAGGTGGTGAGGTTATGACGTTATATTGACGCTACTAAAACCTCCTGGTGAAGGGACCTCATCAACCTGCTCCCCTGTGTGCTGGCAAAAGAAAAACTGACCCTTGGTACTCTCTCCCCAAGGTAGGCATCAGCAAACTAACAAGGGAAAGGAAGGAGGGCGCTAAAGATAGGCATCTGCAGGAATTGCTAATCCAGCTCCAGACACGCCTCAACACCTTCATTCACCCAAAATGTGTGAACTGTGTGAAACTGTTCACAAGACAGGTTAAGAGAGTCTTTTCCAAAGTCAGGTGTAGAAGAGCTCTTTTCCTTGAGTCTAAAATCAACTTCAGGCCATTGAAAGTACCCACTATCATTTCCCTGTGTCAAGAGAAATCACAGAATTTTTGAAATGAAGGGGTGTAAAACCCACACTTCTTATTGAAGAGTAGTCAGCAAAGAAAGTATATTGAATTAGGCTACAGCAATGTATTTTCTTCGTATTTTTCACACTATAGCTGAACACAAACAATGTCTTTTCCCATACTACAAACGTTCCTATTGACCACAGATAATTCACTTCAGAGATATATGCTTTTTGAAAAATAATGTTCTGGATGGCTGGGGAGAGCCTGTGGTGGGTGTTCAGGAATTCTTTCTGCTTTATCATTTAAAAGAGCTAATAATGGTTGGAGAAGCACCCTCATCTTTTGCTCCCTGAAGAATTCGGTGCTAATAGTTAGTTCTTTGCAGCTCTGTGTTGCATACATTTTAAGCAGTTAGGAACTTTGCACATGAGCAGGAATCAAAGTTAAATTCAAAAGTGGAACCTCATGGACCATTCGCATATTGGAGAGGCATCAGTTGGATTCCATGACAATGCTAATTTGAGTGTTTTTGCTCGGTGCCTTTTATTGCCTGTACCAAAGATCAGTACTATGGAAAGCAGGGTGTTTCATATATATGAGTTAAACAAGTCTCTTGGCCTCTTTGTACCTTAGTTTCCTAATTTTAAAGGAAAATAAATTGCTCTCAAGACACATTTTCCAGAATTCACACTGAGCTTACACCAGCTAACCAATAACTGCATGATTTTTTTACAGTGTTTTTTACATGCATTCATCTTCTATTTCACTTACAACTTGTATAATACCTGTATTCCATGCCAGGCCTGAAACTTTCCAAATCTAAGTTCTGTGAGTAAATTGCAACCAAGATTTCTACCAAAAAAGACACCAGCAAAAGAAGAAGAAAAATATGTATTCTTTCAGAACATTTATCCTTTGGCAAATATTCTAATTTATATATGATGAAACATAACATCAGTACTCCCTCCATACACTAAAGTAATCTCACTGTGGAAGATATTATGATTTATACTTTCATGATTATATATGGGGTGCATTAGATACAAACTAGTAAATGCTCATTAAATACTTGTGTTAAGTGATCCTTATATCTCTAGAAAGGCAGCACTATTAACATTTTGGGCTGGATAATTCTTTGCTGTCGGAGGCTTTCCTGTACACTGTTGGATGTTTGTAGTATCTCTGGCCTCTGTCCACTAGATGCCAGTAGCATATACAGTTCTGACAAGCAAAAATGTCTCCAGACACTACCAAATGTCACCTACGTGCCAAATCACCCTGGTTAAGAACCACTGCTCTATGATTATTCATCTGACCTGTGTAATATTTCTCACATTAATCTTTGCTAGAGAGAAAAAGGATTTGCTACAAAATTTTAGCAGCAATTTTAATCAAAATGAGTAATAAATTAATTTTATAAATAATTAAGCTTTATAAAAATTTCAAATATAATGAAGTTATATTTGTAACTTACATAAACTGCAAAAAAGGTAGTGGTTCAAATGTACGTTGTACAGTAGACGGTATTTTATTGCAGGAAAAATTTCTAGGAAATGTAAAAGGAAAATATTGCCTCAATTAGCTATTAGATATCTAATTAGTAGGAATAACTAGTAGAGGTTAGAATGATAATAATAAATAAGAAGCTTTGGTCTAAACTCCAAACCTTAGGAATTACTATTTGAATCTTCCAGAGCCCCTAACCCTGCCTTCACCTCTCTTAAGTGTCTCACCTTCAGGATGTTCATAAATTAAAAATACAACTATAGATCAATAAATTTTGGAGGTAACCTTTCCTGAGAGCAGAAGCATTGATTAGATTCCACCTTTTGTGGTCTGATCAAATTCTAGATTATGAGCTCAAAGATTTTATCTCTATATATCATTATAATTTCTAATATTAAAAGGAATATTCTTATATTTACACACTTCCCAGTATAGTTCTGTTTTTCTAGGCCAATTCATTACCAAAAGAAATAAAAGATACCCTTTCACACAACTTGAAAGGAAGTTACTCCTATGATTAATATGTAAATTTAATTCCGTATTACACTTTCTATCATATGGACTTTTATTCGAAAATACCTACTCTTGACTATAGCTGACTATCTTATTTCCATTGATTCCAGCTTCGTCGCTCATTTCACCTGGATGGGTATAACTGTCTTCTGACTGATATTTCCATCTCTACCCTCTCCCTTTCTAAGCCATCCTACATGTGATCGCCAGATTAACACTCTGTAAGTGGTTCTCAAATACCAGCATCACTTGTGAATTATTGAAGATACAAATACTCAGCCCTACTCTGGACCTCTTGAATCAGTAACTACGGGGGTGGAGCTTGTGTTTTCACAAGCCCTCCAAGTGGCTGGTTCTGTTGCAGGCTAAAGGTTGTCCTAAAGCACTGCTGTGGTAACATGCTAGCTTGGCATGTTATCCTTGGCTTGGCCTCCAAAACTCTAGATGCTCTGGCTCTAATCTTCTACTCTTCCCACTTGTACTCTACAGGTACTCAAGAGTATTTCTCCTGTGCTTTGTCTTTCTCCCACTTTCCTTTTGCAAGCTTATTCTTCCCAAGATGTCTGTCATTGATACCAAATGGCCCTTCAAGGTCCCGTTTAAACAGCATTGCTCTAGTAATATATTCCCTGATCCAATTTGAAGTATTTTTTCCCTATTTTGTGCTCCAGTACCAACTTATAGTACTCATTGCACATATTCATTTCTTTCTTTAAATATAGCTATTTTTGCAACCCATTTCCTCTGAGCATAAACTCCTTCAAAGTATGGACTAGATCCTGCTTATGTGCATCGTCTATCATATTTAAAGCCAACACGTGGACATAAAGCAAACTCAAATATTTATAAAATCAACGAATAGCTGGGGAGTGGAGAGAAGGAGGAAATGACTGTTTTAAAATAAATGTAGTTTTATTACTTCATTGTGCCTCCATAGCATTTTGTGATTATGGTTTGAGCTTATTATATGTTTTTTTCCCTGTGAGATCATGAGTTGCTAAAAGGAATCCTGTCTTACCCATTTTCATGTTTACAACACTAGGCATAGTGCGTATTAGCATATTCTTTCTTCGCTTTTTTATTGATTGGCATTTTTTTTAAGAATGAGAATACTTATGTTAACATGAAATAATCAGATTATAAAGTATTTCATAGTAGAAGTAATGAAGGGCTTAGCCCACTGAGCAGTTATTTTATTTGTTCTTCTCCAAACTGTGTTTCTAAGGTTTGGAGCCCAGATGGCAGAGAAGAGACTAATATAAAGGTGATTGTCCCTTAAGGCTTAGAAGCCTTGATAATTAAACGAACTATTTTTAGGGTCATGTGGGGCTCTTTATACCCATTTCCCTTAAGCCTTTTATATTTGCAAGAAGAATCGATTTGCTAAAGAGGATCATTCATTCGCTTAATAAAGATTAATGACATACACAACTTTGGATGCCATGGACAAAGGACAAAAACTGAGGTTTTATAGCAAAAAACACAGTTATCTGTTTATCCCTAAATTAAAAGAAATACTAGGCAAGCATTTCCTCTTTGATAAGGAAGCTGGAGAGGGAATTCCCTGGTGATCCAGAGGTTAGGACTCGGCGCTTCCACTGCTGGGGATCTGGGTTCAATGCCTGGTCAGGGAAATAAGACCCCACAAGTTGTGTGGCATGCCCAAAAAACAAAACAAACAAACACAAAAAACAGAAATAAAAAGGCTGGAGAGATTTTTGTTAGGGGCATTTCTGAGATGCTTATTTAGTGTGAGCATTTCTAAATATACCACTTAACCATCATCTTAAACATTCTTAATATTAATATCACACTTCCTGCATTAAAATCCTTAACAAGTGTTTGTTATTTTGGTAACTTAATGTGTTCTTGACAATACTGATTTTTTTTAAGAGATTTTTTTTTGATGTGGACCATTTTTAAAGTCTTTATTGAATTTATTACAATATTGCTTCTTTATTTTTATGTTTTCATTTTTGGCCATGAGGCATGTGGAATCTTAGCTCCCTGACCAGGGATCGAACCCACACCCCCTGCATTGGAAGGCAAAGTCTTAACCACTACACCACCAGGAAAGTCCCTTGGCAATACAGTTTACATAATTCATCTGCTTAAATATTTAATACTTAAATGTTAATTTAATTTAGATTAAATTATCAAAGTTAGGAGTTAATGGCATTCATATTAATCTAAGTGTTCTATATTTTCTTGTCTTGTAGGTGACAATTTGAGGTTAACTTTAATTCCTCTCATTTCACTAAACCAACTTTTTAAACCTTTTCTGTAAAGGCCAGATAAGTAAATATTTTAGGCTTTGCAGGTCACATACAGTCTCTGTCACATATTTTTCTTTGTTTCTTTTTTTTTCTCATTTACAGCCCTTTAAAAATCAGTTTTAACATATGGGCTGTATAAAAACAGACTGTGGGCCAGATTTGATCCACAGGTCATAAACAAAATGTAAATACAGATGGAGACTATATGAACACTTATATAACAAGGTTCATATGGGAGCCTATAATTGCTCAGACATCATTACCACTTTTCCTCTACAACTAAAGTGTATTTTTCTATCTATACCTTGTCTGTATAATTAAAAAATTAAAAATGAATAGGAGATATTTAGTGCCAGTGATGGGCTGGGGCCCTACACAGACTCACAGGATTGTAGAATTGTATTGCTAGAAAAAATTGAAGAGATTATCTAACTTGAACCCCTTAATTACTTTATAGATAATCTACTTTATAGGTAAGAACTCATAAATAAATATGATTAACTTACAAATATCGGAGGGATAGCAAGCCTTCAAATGAGTTCTTATGTAATTCAGTCAAATCATTTTCACTGAGAATTCTGAAAAATGAAAAGGTTATTTCTGGATCAAAATGCAAAATAACTACAACTATATACTACATAGGACTAACTCCTATATGTGGAGGAAAGCTGGGTAATGGTGCCACCTAAACAAACTAATTCTTATTTGATTTAGGGATGGTGATTTCTGCTCTGTTTCCATTTAAACCTTCTTTTCACGTCTCACACACACACACACACACACACACACACACACACCACCCACTCTTCCCACCAAATCATATAGTTAAAGCCTACTCTCTAGACCACGAAGTCTCTGTTAGAACCCAGCTCTGGGTGGCACCAACGTTGCAGAGCTGCTCTTCCCTCCTCTCTTTCCCCAAACCTTATTGGGAAGTCCCCCACACAACTGTATCAGGGCAAAGGAAGCCATCTGGTTTTATCCCCATAACAAATTTTTGAAAACTAAAATGCGAATAAAATATACATAACTGTTCAATAATTAAATTGAACAACTGTTCAACTGTTTAATAATTACAATACAGATCCCCACGTAACACCATTCATGTCAAGAAAGAATCCTGCCAGCATCCCAGAAGCCCCCCATGTGCCCTTTTCCAATCACAACCCTCTCTCTGACTTCCTAGAGGGGACCACTATCCTGACTTTAAGAATAATTGCCTTGCTTTTTAAATTTACTTTTGCCTTTTCTCTATCAGCCATAAACAACATAGTTTAGTCTTCCTTCTTCTTGAACTTTATATAAGTGGAATCATATTATATGTATTGTTTTCCACATTGCTTCTTTCATTCAACATTATTTTGTAAAATTATTTTAGTTTTGCCTGTAGTATGTAGTGTTGCATGTCCAACTACATGAGGCTTCTGAGTATTTGAAAGTGGCTAATGACACTAAGGAGTTGAATTTTTAATTTAATTAATTTCAATTATTTTAAAATTTAAAAAACAGATACGCAATGTAATTATCGGAAAATGTTTATGTTAGCAACAATCTGCATATGTGATACTACTTTTTCAACTGTAAATTTTATGCAATCTAAATATTGATCAAGTATTTGTAATAAAATTTAGCAACCAAATTGTGATTTCAAAGAGTTAGTATGGAAAAAAAAATGTAGATTCTCTCATTAATTTTTATATTGATTAAATGTAAATATGATAATACTTCGGATATTTTTAAATCCTTAGTATGAAAAAAACATAGAATATCTTATTAATAATGTATATAATGATTACATGTTAAAATGATATTTGGGATATAAGGGTTAAGTAAAAGATATTAACATTTATTTCATCTGTTTCATTTTACTTTTATTTTTAAGTGGCTACCAGAAAATTTAAGATTACTTATGTGGCTTGCATTATGTTTCTGATGAAGTCTATGACTTCTAATTATGATTATATCACACTTTATTTATTCAACAGTTGGTGTATACTGAGATTTTTTCTAGTTTTCATTTATTAAAAACAATACTGCTTTGAACATTCTTATATTTGTATCCTGATACATATTTGCCTGAGTTTGTCTAGGATGTAATAGGGATACAAAATTGTTTCCTAAGAAGTTGTGCTATTTCAAGTTGGCAGATTGAAACATGTCAAGTCTCCACCCCTTCAACTTCCACCAAAATCCCTAAGAATGATAGAAAAGATATAACTTAAAAATCACAACCTTAGCTCAATGTGTGGGAGCACCTCCCCTACCAGAAACGTCCCGGAGCTGCCTACAGGGTGATCAGTTGGAATAGTTCGGTAGGAGCAGCCGACAGCACACATCAACCCCACATCTTCCCTCCTTGATCAAGGCAGCAAAAGGTGTCTTCCTCTAGGCAGGAGCAATTGGTGTTAGAAAGGGGGCAAGGTCCCAGAACCCTGAAAGAAAGGTATGCACTCCCTGACTAGCCACAAGAAGGCACCTCCCACCTCTGCCTTATTCTCAGGGGAACCCATTGGGAGTAATAAGCCCCAACAGCTCATTTCACTTGTCCCCTAAAGCTGGGAAACAAACGCAGTAGAATCTCAACTACAAAGATGAATTACACTCAGGAATGACCAAACAATGTGATAAAGCCAACTCCATTAAGGACAGAAATCAAAAACAAACATAAGAGCTTATAGCCAATGAATCAGAGTTAACAAAGCACAAGAGGATCTTAGGATAGCACAATTATTACCCTCAGACAGATGTAGGCAGATAGTGCATCCATTAATCAAGAATATATGAATGAAAAGTGTTAGCAATAATTTAAAAAACTCAGTATATGAGCAGCAGAAATGACAGTTAAAGAATAAATTAGGAAACTGAGAGATCCAGCCAAATATTTCTCCAGAATGCAGAATGAAGGGAGCAGAAACGATTCACAGTCAAGCCTGACCCCTGGGTCTGCCCGAGGAATGTTAACCCCTTTGCTTCAAGTGGTCTCACAATAAAGACTAGGAACATACTGCAGGGAGGAGGGGGTGGTGTTTTGCACCAGTTTCTTAAATCTGATAAGCAGGAAGGCACATAGCCAGTGACCCAAGAGTGGAGTGAGGGAGTGGTAGAGAGAGCCAGTACAGAAGAAACTCTATAAGATGTCAAAAGTTGGTTTCTCTTGCCTGGAAGTATCCCCTTCCTTGCATGTGATATTAACAGTGGTACATCCTTCAGAAGCCTTGGGGATCTGAGCACAGGCTATGTTGCCTTGTGAAGCTATTTCCACTGAGTTCTGCATTTAAACGTTCTGCTTTTCACTCACAGTGTCTCTTGGTCACATATTTATATTAGTTCCATCTCATAGCTTATTTCCAGCTCATAAATTAATTCTTTACTCATAGCTTATGAGAATTAAAATATTACTACCTGGAAACTCTGCAACTCAGTTATTAAGGTGGTTCATAGTATACAGAATATAGTCACACACATTTGTATGAGATCACTAAAACAAAAACACAAAAGACTTCAATTCCCACAAAGAACTCTTGGAGCCCTGAGCATGCTTCAAAGACCCTGACCTCAATTTGAAATTCACCATTTTAGAAGGAATCCCAGTGATTGTCAGAATACATGTTAGGGGGAATGGTCAACAGATGGTGCTAAGACTGTTTTCTCACCTCTAAGTACTGGTTTCATATTTCCATGCAAATGATCCACAAAGAAAAAAAACAAATCAATATGTCCAACGACATGTATGCTAATCCTTTTCATACCTTCCAAGGTAGGAAAAAACTCTACCTCCCCATATGGCATAACAAAACTGTATGTATATACCATAAATGATATACAAACGTCACAGGAAATGATGGTATATGAAAAAAGCTACACAAAAGTGGAACTCACATATACTAACTATAACTTTGAACGCTGACAAGGATTCAGTAAGTACAGCAAAGAGATGGGGCTGATCCTCAACTCTATATGGCACTGTCTTCTCTGATTGGCTGATGCCCATATCAGACTGGTTGGAGTTTGAATATCATGCTAGGACAGGGCGTAACCAAACAGTATGTATTTCAAATTAATAGGGTTTCTTTCTGTGAAGTTGTTTGGATGACAGGATAGTAGAAATGTTAAAAATAACAACGGTAAGTTCAGCCTAGAAGTAAAGTTTAGACTGAGAATGAGTCAGTCACCAGAAAATTACCCAAAAAGGAGCTTCAAATAAGCAATAACTGAATAACTGAAATAAAATACATTAATCTGTAGAACTCCAAATATCCATTTTGACTGAAGAAAAAATTTTAAAAATATGGGGAATCAGAGTTAAAGCCAGATCTAAAACTTTCTCACACCATGAAAATATCAAAACCAGGCGTGAATGAACATTTAAGAATGATCCATGTCTAACTTCTGACCAGGGTTCTGGTCTAAGGCAATCTTCTGAATTTCACATTCATTCCTGATTCTGTATTATTGACAATTATCCTTCTCTCAACCTCTGTAACTTCTAGGAAATTGAGAGGGCTCAGGGTTGGTTTGTTTGTTTGTTTTATTGATTTAACTATATATATAATGCAAACAATAGGCCTTTCTGGGACTGATTTACTCTCCTTTCCCTGCTTTCTTTCTCTCCAAAGTACTTAGCAATGCTTGAAATTATATCTATTTATTATACTTACATATTTATTTCCATATATTTGTAAATCCCCTGAGAACTGGGATACTTGTGCTGTTTCATTCTTGGGCCTGTAACTCTAGCATGGAATAGTGGTGAGAGTAGGCAACCTTGTCTTGTTCCTTATCTTAGAGGAAATGGTTTCAGTTTTTCACCATTGAGGACAATGTTGGCTGTGGGTTTGTCATATATGGCCTTTATTATGTTGAGGATAGTTCCCTCTATGCCTACTTTCTGCAGGGTTTTTATCATAAATGGGTGTTGAATTTTGTTGAAAGCTTTCTCTGCACCTATTGAGATGATCACATGGTTTTTATACTGCAATGTGTAGGCAGAACACTCTATGACATAAATCACAGCAAGATCCTTTTTGACCTACTTCCTAGAGAAATGGAAATAAAAACAAAAATAAACAAATGGGACCTCATGAAACTAAAACGCTTTTGCACAGCAAAGGAAACCATAAACAAGACCAAAAGACAACCCTCAGAATGGCAGAAAATATTTGCAAATGGAGCAACTGACAAAGGATGAATCTCCAAAATTTACAAGCAGTTCATGCAGCTCAATAACAAAAAAACAAACAACCCAATCCAAAAATGGGCAGAAGACCTAAAGAGACATTTCTCCAAAGAAGATATACAGACTGCCAACAAACACATGAAAGAATGCTCAACATCATTAATCATTAGAGAAATGCAAATCAAAAGTACAATGAGATATCACCTCACACCGGTCAGAATGGCCATCATCAAAAAATCTAGAAACAATAAATGCTGGAGAGGGTGTGGAGAAAAGGGAACACTCTTGCATTGTTGGTGCGAATGTAAGTTGATACAGCCACTATGGAGAACAGTATGGAGGTTCCTTCACAAACTACAGATAGGGGGGCTTCCCTGGTGGCGCGGTGGTTGAGAGTCTGCCTGCTGATGCAGGGGACACGGGTTCGTGCCCCGGTCTGGGAAAATCCCACATGCCACGGAGCGGCTAGGCCCGTGAGCCATGGCCGCTGAGCCTGTGCCTCCGGAGCCTGTGCTCTGCAACGGGAGAGGCCACAACAGTGAGAGGGCCGCGTACCGCAAAAAATAAAAAACTACAAATAAAACTACGATACAACCCAGCAATCCCACTACTGGGCATATAACCTGAGCAAACCATAATTCATAAAGAGTCATGTACCAATATATTCATTGCAGCTCTATTTACAATAGCCAGGACATGGAAGCAATCGAAGTGTCCATTGACAGATGAACGGATAAAGAAGATGTGGCAAATATATACAATGGAATATTACTCAGCCATAAAAAGAAACGAAATTGAGCTATTTGTAGTGAGGTGGATGGACCTAGAGTCTGTCATACAGAGTGAAGTAAGTCAGAAAGAGAAAAAGAAATACTGTATGCTAACACATATATATGGAATCCAAGAAAAAAAAAAGTCATGAAGAACCTAGGGGTAAGATGGGAATAAAGGCACAGACCTACTAGAGAATGGACTTGAGGATATGGGGAGGGGGAAGGGTAAGCTGTGACAAAGTGACAGAGTGGCATGGACATATATACACTACCAAATGTAAAATAGATAGCTAGCGGGAAGCAGCCACGTAGCACAGGGAGATCAGCTCCGTGGTTTGTGACCACCTAGAGGGGTGGGATAGGGAAGGTGGGAGGGAGGGAGACACAAGAGGGAAAAGATATGGGAACATATGTATATGTATAACTGATTCACTTTGTTATAAAGCAGAAAATAACACACCATTGTAAAGCAATTATACTCCAATAAAGATGTTAAAAAAAAAAAGCTAACTGCATTATAAGATCCTTCTTGGTTCAGAATTTTGAGGTCAATACCTGTGAGAAAAGGTATTTCCCCTTCCATATCCCAAAGCAAGATAATGATTGAAATTCTGTGTTTATTTTAAAAATCAAGTTTGGCAGGACCTCTTTAAAACCAGTAAGAGACAATTTAAACTTATTTTCTATTATACAAGTAATACATGATTATATTCTCAATATATAACAATGAAATTACAGGTATAGTGAAAACCCTCCTTGTGCCCTAATCCCCCACCTACTACTTTGAGTTTAGTATTAATCCTTCCAGATTCTTTTCCATACGTTTGAGTACATACATATTTACAGATAGCCAAATAGGTTTGTGTGCTTTTTCCTATCTTCTTTTTACATAAGTAACATCCTTGCAACTTGATCCCTTCATTTCATGATACGTCTTAGATTTCTTTCCTTCCCAGTACATAGAGGGTTACCCCATTCATTTAAACTCCTGCATAATATTCCATAGTATGAATGTATCACAGTTTAATAATGACCCTATTGAACGATGTTTAGATTATGTCCAGTTTTCTTGTTACTTGCATTGCTGCAATGAGTATCCTTGTACATGCATTTTTGTGAGCCTGGTCATTAATTTCTATAGAATAGTTATTTAGAAATGGGATTGTTGGGGTGAAGACTATTTAGATATAAAATTTTAATTGCCCTCAAAAAAGTTGTGCCACAGTTCTGGCAAAGAACGTGGTGAGAAGGGGATCGCTGCCTTCTAGCCCGGGGCCCTCCAGGCCCTCCGGCCTCCGGTCGGCGGGTGAACTGGGGAGCCCCCGGGACAGGCTCAGGCTGCGTCTTGCCGAGCCCCAGAGCCCTCGCCTCAGCTGACCACTGGCAGTGCCCGAGCCCGGAAGCAGCAACGAACTGCTCCCCCACCCCCACCTCCGCGACCTAATGGCGGCGGCCCCTCGGAGCCCAGTTCCCACCTACCGCCGGGTCTCTTGACCTCACGCTGCAGGGGTTAGGCGAAGCCTCCGGCAGGCCACCGAGAACGTGGCGCTCTTGGGCGTCGGGCGTGGCAGGGCGAGAAGAATGGCGGCCACTGGAACGCTGCGGAGGAACGTTAGAGCCTCGAGGGCCCGGGAAGGGGGGGTCTACGTGTACGCCAGCTCAGCCACCCTTAGGCCTTGGAGCCCGCACGATCTGGCACCTGAGGTGACTTCTCTGTCCCAGCTGGACAAGACCTCACCTCGTCCGGACAACGACAGACAAAGGCCTTAACGGGCCCGGAAGGTAAGCGGAGCCGCGGTCGACGACGGGTGGAACATTAGCGGGTCATCGGGCGGTTGGTCTTCGTTCTACCAAGACCTAGATGTTGGAAGATAGAAATGGTAGAATCACGTACCACATGTGGCCAATAGGAAGTGCCCGCCACCCTTTGGGAAGATTTACTGGCCGTTTATAGAAGGCCTGTGTATATAATATGAAAAAGCTGCTCTCAACTTTCCCCCCAACCTTTCGAAAACTTTTCGCTACATATAGGCCTTCTAGATGTGAAGAGGTTACCGACGTATGATAGTTAAAGTCACATGTCTTGTAAATGCCCATTTGTTTCTTTAAAAAAACCGTAGAAAAGAAATGTCTTCTGGAAATGACTTTTCGAAATGGAATTGTTTGACCACCTCTAGAGGTGACATCAGGAGCCACAGAGCTCCACGTTTGTTCAGTGGGTTAGAGGACATGGAAATGGAAGACGTTGAGGAGGAAGAAAAGAAGGTTCTATGCCAGACTGGTCACAGTCTGAGGTCCTCTGCCAGTGCTCAGTAGGTGTTCTGTAGGAGTTGTTCCACATGTAGATGTATTTCTGATGTATTTGTGGGGAGGAAGATCACGTGATCTCTGTGTCTTACTCTTCCGCCACTTGAAGCTCCTCCCGGCATTTTAAATATGGACTGGTTGGAGTAGCAAATGCCCAAAGAAAAAGCAGAAACCACAGATGTTCTTTAAATATCACTCTTGGCATATTGTAAATGCTCAGTACATATTAGGTGTTACTACCTTGTTCTTTAATGTTGTTGTTGTTGCCATGATGGTTAATAATAATAAACCATCTTGTTACAAAGCTGTCAGTTACTGACAATATAAGTTCGTTAACAAATATCTTCCACTGTTAGAAAAACCAAATATATCAGGGAGAAATGTCATAGATGTAAATTTAAGAGCTACCAGATTTTTTTCAATGTTAAGTTTACATTAGTCTAGCAACCAGTGGGTGTGAAGACCTGGACTGACAAGTTGTCTTCAATTTGATAAGAAAATGAAGAATGTAACCCCTTGATTAGGAGTACAGACTCTATAGCTGCTTTGAATCTCAGCCTACCCACTTCCTTATTATTTGATTCTGGGAAATTAGATTAGTCTCTCTACATTTCAGTTCTCTCATATTTAATTCATTGAGTTAACTGAAGTAGACAATCCACTTAAAGCATTCACAGAGTCCCTGACACTTAGTACATGCTCAGTAAATGTTAACTATGACTCTTACTCAGTAAGCGGCAGAAGTTCATGACTTCACTCTTTTACCTGCCTGCCCACAGCATATAAATGATAGATCTGCAAAATCAGGTGTGGCCTCTACTGGACATTTTTATAAACAAAAATAGCCAAACAATTATGAAAACTCTGCATGCTGAGGATAAAGACTTAATCTGGCAAATATTTTTCTGAGGAAAAAAAAAGATTTACTAAGATTTTAAATTTGCTTGTATAGAAAAAAAAGTACACTTAAAAAGAGATTTAATTATTTGGCAATAAAATTATCTTTTATTGTGATTTCAGTGTCCAATTTAACCACACTTTTTGAGCTCATGTGTGTGTACATTGTAATAATCATTCAACTGTCTTAATTTAGCTATTTGTCTCCTTTGTCTTATAAATTGCTTTATATTTGCACTGAAACAAGCTTTTTAAAATTATTACAAATATTTGTTTTACATAACCACTGTTGAGGAAAAAAGAAAAGCTTGCTGGGACTTCACTCGTGGTGCAGTGGTTAGGAGTCTGCCTGCCAATGCAGGGGACACTGGTTCAAGCCCTCATCTGGGAAGATCCCACATGCCGTGAAGCAACTAAGCCTGTGTGACACAACTACTGAGCCTGTGCTCTAGAACCCACGAGCCACAACTACTGAGCCCACGTGCTACAACTACCAAAGCCCGCGTGCCTTCAGCCCGTGCTCTGCAAGAAGAGAAGCCCCAGCTCAATGCAACTAGAGAGAGTCCACGCACAGCAATGAAGACCCAATATAGCCAAAAATAAAATAAATAAATAAATATATAAACAAATTTATTTAAAAAAGAAAGAAAGATCTTGTTGATTTCCATGTAATTCTAAAGGATACAGAAAATGATACTTTCTTACTCCCTGCATTGTCAGGCTATAGTTATGTAAATGGGATCTGTGACCAAGTATTTACTGCACTTGCATTCACTGAACACTGCAGCTGAGCAGGACCCAGGAATTATAAAACGTGTAAATTTACTGATCTATAGCATCTCTTCCTTGTTTAATCTATGGCTTTTTAAAGATGCAGAAGAATCTAACTAGGGGTTTACCAAAATGTTAGTTCCATAATAGCTGCTGGCCTCAATGGCTGGGCATGACTTCTGAAGAAAAGGGGGAAAAAAATCATCATTTTCACATCTCTCACTAGTGGGTTTTGCTTTGGAAGTCCCCATTCTTATGGACGTGAATTCAGACAAACCTAGGCCCGAGCTCTCTCTTTGCCATTTACTCCTTATGTAACTTCATATTTCAGTTAACTTTGCTGAGCCCTGGTTCCTAGGAATCCTGGTCTTTATTTTATTGGGTCTGTGGAAAAATCAGAATATTTCTGAGTTTGTATTTGTGGTCCCAATTATATCAGAATGGTCCTCCCTCTCAGAGGTGACTTCATTCTTCACAATGACCTTGGTTTGCATATTCCTCAATCTTGATAATCCTGACCAAAGAATTAGATTCCCAGAACAAATTCCTGTTCTGCTTTTCTTTCTGCCTCTTTACTCTTTTGTCCCCATCGGCATTTCTTCTTCTTCCTACTATTCCACACATGGAGAGCCCCATAACACAACTGAGTCCTTGGCCTCATGTTCCCTTATACCTTCATTCCTAGAAACTTTAAAAAATTCTTATTCCGCTAATAATTAGCATCAACTAGTAATGGCACGTATCCTAATTCTTGCAACAATTCTCCAAGTTGCTTCTAATATTTGCCACTTTTACACATTGGTTTTATTCCTAGCCTTCAAAAGAAAACTTAAAACCAGATTTGCCTGACCCAAATGATCATACTCTTTCAGATATACACGCTACTTCTTTATTTACACCTCGGCTCTAGACCTGGCCACCTGAGTCCTTGGCTTATATATACAGCTAATTAGGTCTGAGTGTTTTTAACTGGAGGGTAATCAATCTCCCATAGGCATACTCCTCTATGCCCATCCCAGTTTCTGTCCATTAGAATTACCACTATCCTCATAGTCTCCTCAATGGCTGGGATCTTATAGTATCTACATCAAAGGGTCAGTTGTAAGGACAAAATATATGAATAGGTATAGATGGGGTAGTATCTGGCACATGATCCATTCTCAATAAGTTGTTGTTCTTATTATTACTAATACTAATACTACTACTTCAAAAATGCTCTAAAAGCTTAAGATCTAGAAAATGAGTAGATACATAGGGAGTAACAACTCAGTTAAGTGCTCTGATAGATATTTGTATAAGATGCTTTATGATCACAGCAGAGAGTGTCTAAATGTACAATGCGTGCACTTTTTAATATTTAGTCACTAAACACACACACAGACACACAAGCACACACACTGACTATATGTGCACCCCATATTTTGGAGAAGGAAAGTATATTGGTAAGATTCCTCTGGACTATCCCCCATGGAATGAAATTCTTAGTGAATGCCACTCTGAAGTGAGACTTTCTATCTTCAGTTACCACATTGTCTCCTGAAGTAATTGAAACTCGTGAGCCTTGAATATAAAGCTGCTCAGTGCCACTGATCATAATAGAGCAATGCGAGCTGAGGTGACAATACTGTTTTTGAAATGGGAGGGTTAGCTTAGCCAATATAAAATATATAAACATATATTTATTTAAATACATAATTTTTAAAGGATTTGTGCCTGAGTGGTGCAGCTCCTAAATCTCTAATTACGTTTAATATAGTAAGGAAGCTTAGTCATTGCTTCCTGGCACTTCCAACAAGAGTCAGGATAACATCCAGGGAACTTCATGAAGCAAAAGCCCAATGACCTTCTCTCTCTTTGGAGAATCCTAAAGCAACAGAGCCTGGACTTGGTCAATGCTGCTACTGATACGACAGTTCCTTGCTAGCCATTACCTGAAGGGATGAGAAAGTAACCATTAAATTCCTACATCTCTTAACTTATTGAGATCTGAAGAGGAAAAGGACAGGAGATGGCATTAAAGCTTAGCTCCACTTACTTCTACTTTTGCCTCTGTGAAAATTAGAAAATTAGTCCTTACTCGGACTAAGTCAGAGGAGGAAGTTAGATGGGTAGAAAAGGAACCACATGCTTCTTAATAACCTCACTGTCACTAATGCACCCTGAGGAAGGCACCAGTGCCCAGCAGTCATGTGAGAAGCAGGGGAGATAGTTGTTTTATTCAGAGGCACAGTGATTGAGTAGGGTGGTGTTCCAAAGAAAGACAAATGGAGGAACCCTTGAAACAGAATTGCTCATGTTTAAATCCTGTATCATATTTGCCAGCTGTGTGACTTTGGGCAAATGATTCTGATCCTCTGAATTCCAGTCGCCTTATTTGTATAATGGGGACAAAACTTACGTTAAAAACCCGTTGATAGAATTTAAGATGATGCAGGTAAATGGTGTAGCATGTAATTAATATCCAATCAGTTATGGTTTCCTTCTTTGTTTTGCCTACCAATTCTATTTCCTCCAATACCACATTTAAGAGCAGTACATCAACTGATATAAAAGTCAAATCATTAAGAAAATTTAAATTATTTTCTGATTAAAAAGAGGAAAGAAGTTGGGAAAATCTTTTTGAAATTTGTGTTGAAAAATATTCTGAGGTCAAGTTAGGACCTAAGTGGGTAGAGTGTTCTGATTGGTTAACAATATCTACACAGACAGAGGAGGGGACAGTAGTTACTTGCATACCATATAGTTATGATATCTCGGCTAACATGTCTTAGAGATATTTGCAGCATTTGAATCACAAAGTCCTAAATATCAAACTATATAAACTAAATTATGACTGACTTTTGCCTCTTATTAAATTTTATTGGGAGTATAAAGAGGGATGACATAGTCCTTGTCCTCCATTAACCAGGTAAATAAGGATAGAAAAGATATTCTACAGAAATAAATGACATTTACAATCAAATAAATAAAGGACCTAGGAATAAATTTAACCAAGGAGGTAAAAGATCTGTACACTGGAAACTATAAGACACTGATGAAAGAAACTGAAGAAGACAGTAGAAGTAGAAAGATATCCCATGCTCATGGACTGGAAGAATTAATATTGTTAAAATGTCCATACTACCCAAAACAATCTACAGATGCAATGAAATCCCTAACAAATTCTTAATGACATTTTTCACAGAAATAGAGCTAACATTCCTAAAATTTGTATGGAACCACAAAAGACTTCAAATAGCCAAAGCAACCTTGAAAAGAAGAACAAAGCTGGGGTTATCATGCTTTGTGATTTCAAACTATATTACAGAGCGATAGTAATCAAAACAGTATGGTATTGGCATTAAAACAGACACATAGATCAATAGAACAGAATAGACAGCCCAGAAATAAACCATGGACATATGGTCAGTTAATCTACAACAAAGGAGCCAAGAATGTACAATGGGGAAAGGATAGTCTCTGCAATAAACAGTGTTGAGAAAACTAGATAGCCACATACAAAAGAATGAAACTGGACTCCTGTCTCACACCATATACAGAAACCAACTCAAAATGTATTAGACTTGAACATAAGACCTGAAACCATAAAACTACTAGAAGAAAACATGTGGGTATACTCCTTGATACTAGTCTTAGCAATGATTTTGATTTGACATTAAAAGCAAAGGCAACAAAAGCAAAAATAAACAAGTGAGACTACAACAAACTAAAAAGCTTCTGCACAGCAAAGGAAATTATCAACAAAATGAAAAAGCAACCTATGAAATGGGATAAAAAATTGCAAACCACATATCTGATAAGCAGTTAATATCCAAAATATACCTGGAACTGACAGCAAGAAAAAACAAATAACCTAATTTAAAAATGGGCAAAGGACCTGAATAGACATTTTTCCAAGGAAGACATGAACATGACCAACAGCTACAAAAAGGTGCTCAACATCACTAATATCAGGGAAATGCAAATCAAAGCCACAAATGGTATCACCTCATACCTCTTAGGATGGCTGTCATCAAAAACACAAGAGAGAAATCATGGTGAGAATGTAGAGAAAAGGGAACGCTTGTACACTGTTGATGGAAATGTAAACTGGTATAGCCACTATGGAAAACAGTATAAAGGTTCCTCAAATTAAAAATAAAACTACCACATGATCCAGCAATCCCACTCCCGGATATATATCCAAAGGAAACAAAATTACTATCTTGAAGAGAGAGTTGTACTCCAATGTTCATTGCAGCATTACTCACAATAGCCAAGGTATGGAAACAACATAAGTTTGTCAGCAGATCAGTGGATACAGAAAAAGTGACTGATACACACACACACACACACACACACACACACACACACACACACACACACACACAGAGGAATACTCTTCAGCCTTGAAAAAGAAGGGAATCCTGCCATTTGGATGAATCTGAAGGTCATTATGCTAAATGAAATAACCCATAACAGAAAAATGAACACTGCATGGTATCACGTATGTGTAGAACCTGGGAAAAAAAAAGTTGAACTCATAAAAACAGAGAGTAGAATGGTGGTTGCCAGGAGATGGGGAATAGGAGAAAGAGGGATAGGTGGTAAAAGGGTACAAACTTTCAGTTATAAAATGAATAAGATCTGAGGACCTAATGTATAACATTGTGATTAGAGTTGATAACACAGTGTTGTATAACTGAAATTTGCTAAGAGAGTGGAACTTAAGTGTTCTCACCAAAAGAAAAAAAAAGTGAATAAATATGTGAGGTGATAGATGTGTTAATTAATGTGATGGTAGGAATTCTTTTACAATATATACGTATATCAAATTATCACATTGTACACTTTATAAATTGTAATACAATTTGTCAATAAAGCTGGAAAAACATATGAGGAGTATTCATTCTCGTCTTATCAAAAGGTGGGAGTCTATGTCCCCTAATGTGAATCTGGATAGGGTTGCACTTTCCAACATCAATTTTCTAAAACCAATGAGGTGTCCTACAATTCAAATGAATTCTGATACTAACTACCCAGATATAGCACAGACCCCATAGGCTAAAAGGCTCAGTGCTATGAGATGGCCCCTACTTTGGGGCCCAGCTACAGGTGCTAGAGACTACTATACTTTTGACCAATAGGCTTGGCTACAAATTCAGGGGTTCCCCTGATCCCCTACAGTTTCAATAATTTTCTAGAACAACTCACAAAACTCAAGGAAGTGCTATATTTAAATTACCATTTTATTATAAAGGATATAAATGAACAGCCAGTTGAACAGGTACATGGGGCAAAGGTCCCAAGCACTAGAGCTTCTGGTCCCATGAATTCAGAGTATGTCACCCTCCCAGTACATCAATATGCTCACCAACCAAGAAGCTCTCTAGTCCCTCTACCCTCCAAGAGGGACTAGAGAGGTCAGGGGATGAGACCGAAATTTCCAACCCTCTCATCACATGGTTGGTTTTGCTGTCAATCAGCCCCCATGCTAAAGCTATCTAGAGGCCCCACTATGAGTTACCTCACTGCATAAATTCAGATATGGTTGAAGAGGGGTCATTATGAATAACAAAAGACACTCTAATCCCTCAGAAAATTCCAAGGATTCTTGAAACTCTGTGCCAGGAACCAGGGACAAAGACCAGATATATTCTTTATTATACCAGACCTTGCGATTGCTTTCACAAAGAGAGAACTGCTAAAGTGATTCTGTGTGATGCACAAAGCTGTGTCATAAAAGGCCATGCAGCTTCCACCTTGTTCAATGGACCATTCATACTCAGAGCCCTGAACCATACTCTAAGAAACCTAACTCCACAAGGCCTCCATGCCATAAACCAATCAAACCACATGTAGGCACTCTGATTTGAGTCACTCAAACAAATATGAGATGAGTCTTTAGAAGTTTCTAGCCACCAGCCTTCTCATCAACTTAGCCAGTGAGTCTTCCCAACTGAATCCCCAGAATATGGATCAGAGAAAAGCAGTCCCTGTTGGGTCCTATCTGAATTCCTGACCCGTAGAATCTGTAAGCATAATAAGAGGGCTATTTTAAGCTGTTAAATTATAGGGTACCTTGTCACACAGCAATAGTAACTGGAACAAGTCATAACAAGTGAGGCTGGAGAAGTAGAATAGGGCCAGGTCGTGCCATGTGAAGAGCATTGAGATTTATTCCATAGATAATCAGTTTTTAGACCATCAGAGTTGGACTTACTTTTTAGATAACTCATCCTGGCTGCAGTGAGAAGGTTAAATTTAAGACAGGCAAGACCAGAGTCAGGGAGATGGTAAGAGACTACTGAAAGATGAGGAGGACATTTACTAGGACAGTAATGATACAAATAGAGAAGGGAGGATAGCCTTGACAAAAAAAACCAAACCAAAACGAAACAAAATTTAGAGGGTAAAAGCAGCAGAATTTGGTGGAAAATCCAATACAGAATTCAGGAAGAGGAGGGAGAAGGAAGAATTAATGGTGACCCACATGTTTCTGGATTGAATGGCTAGGAAGCTGATAGGGCTATCAATTGAGATTTAATACTAAAGAAGTTAACTACAGTTGATGAAAATATAATATCCACCAAGTTTTGAATGTGTTAAATTGTAATTTCTTTGGAATGCTAGGTGGATATACCCAGCAAAGCGCTCACAAGCCTAAAGCTTGGGAAGGAAGTTAGGACAGATGGTAGTAGATTTGAGAATCAACAGTCTCTACAGTTAGACCAATGAAAACAGATTAGATCATTTAGGGGAATTATTCAAAATAAGTAAAATGGAGAATCAAAGATAAATCTCTATAGGTCCAGTATATAAGAGTCTTATAGGGTAGGAATGACCAAGGAAACAAAGAAAAAAGGAAAGTAAGGCCAGAGAGGAAAGCAGGAGTGACACTGACTCCAAGGAGTAGAGTTTCAGAAAGCCTTTATTGCTCTCTGTCATTAAATGGAGCAGAGAGTGGCACTAAACCCATGTTAAGACCTTTCCAAGACACTGAGAATATAAATGTGAATACATCATCACTCTAGCCTTCACAGAGACATAGACAGGTAAACAAATATGTGACAGTAGAGTGGAAACAGTGCAAAATAGAACTGTTATTCAGTAGAGAATTACCTCAAGGAAGGAGAAACTGAGTTAGTGAAAATAAAATCTTCAGAGAGTATAATACATCAGGTTTTTGTCTTCTAAAATGGTGTGCAAGCCACTTGAATTCAAGAATCAGAACTTTTTTCATACTCAAGCCTTGAGGACCACTACGTGGACTTCAGTAAGTGAGTACACATGATGGATCTGAAATTCTGTAACTTCTGGGAAAGTCACACATTCTGAAATGATAATTTGCATTAAAGTGTAAAAAAAAAAAAATCCCACCCAGAGAAGGAAGAGGGTTGCCATTCATACCAGACCCCAAGGGAAGCCGGGCCCTTCTTCCTGTCTGGCATCAGTACAACTAATCTGTAAACTGCCTTTCTGGACCCTGGACCTCCCTGTTGGTATTCTGACCCTGTGCCATTATGTGGGGTGGAGAGCACCTGAAAGAAGCATTTATTACTGCCTTGAATTGAAATCTAGAAGCCAGAATTGTTTGGGAGCTAAAAGCAATTTATTCCTAAGCTTTCATGTTTATAAAGTTGAGATGATTCCCACGTCCAGTCCCTCCTCCCTCCAAGCTTTCCATCTTCAAGTTCCAGGGCAGGTGAGTTAGGTTTCGGGGCTGGTTCAACTCCAGATGGTTTCAAACTTTTGCACAGGCCTAAGGATTTACACAACCTCAAGTTTTACCTTTAAAGAAACAGCTAGCCATGTATTTTTGGATGTAGAAGAATTTCTTCCATAGTCAAATGCACAAAACCATGTAAGTACCACACATACAACTGGTAATTTTAGTGTGACACCTGTCCCTTCAAAGTGCTAGCATGTGTGTGCATGTGTGCGTGCACGTGAGTGTGTGTGTGAGAGAGAGACAGAGAGAGAGAGCAGGGAGGAAAAAGAGGGAACCATGATTTCAATCAGGGACTGTTTTACCTTCCAGGAAACACTTGACAATATGTGGAGATATTTCTGGTTGTCACAACTGAGGGGGGCGGGTGCTACTGGGATCATAGCCCAGGGATGCTGCTAAACACCCTACAAGGCACAGGGCAGCCCTTCACGACAAGGAATTTCCCAGCCCAAAATGTCAATAGTGCCACAGTTGAGAAATCTTGAGAGAGAAAGACAGGAAGAGGAATCAAGTAGTTGTTCCAGTGTTTTTTTCTACACAAATCAAACCTAGTCACAGAACCATCACATCTTCAGGTTGGGAGGATATTCTAGTCATCACACAGTCTCATGTACCATGAAATACAGCATCAGCATGGCAAGACTGGTTTGTGTATTATAATTCTATTAGACAGACTTGTTGGATGAAAGAGAAAATGTGGAACACAATTCCATAATAAGGCTACAAAAACATTGCCCTGTGCTGTGACTAAAGAGAGATAACCCCTCAAGCTAGCAACAGAAGGAAGCTGACTGCATGAGGAGACAACAAGAGAGAAAATATGTTTAATGTTCCAATTGCAAAGAGGCGCCAGCTAGATACAGCTTTGAGATGGTCTTGTAGATTTAGGAACCAGAAGGGAAAATGGTCTTTGACCTCGAGGAGTTGCTGGGAAACAGATGCCTGAAGAGCCCAGGGAAGAATTTTTGACCCAACAACAGGCTTCTTTCATGTGTCAAATGGTATTTCTTTGTGTGTGAAAATTTGCTGTTTCTTTCTAAAATATGAGAAAATGTCCATATTCTTGTGCAGCCTCCCTGAGGCTTCAGCTCATCTGGTTGGCCACACTCCCAGCTGGAATTTCTGATACCCAAATTCTTTCACTGCATGTTACTTAAGGATCCGCTGTTCTAAGAAATAGCGTGGGGTTTTCCCCTTGTCTCACGGCTCGCTGGGCAGCACAAGTCTTTGTAGAGATTTCAGGAAGTTAGAGGTATATTCACAGCGAAAAAACATGAGCTTGAGGAACAGACAAGCTTGAGTTTGAATCCTGGTTAGATTCCTATCCGAGCCTGTGACGTTGGTAACATATTAACTTCTCCAAATCTCAATTTATAAATAAGTCAATGAGGAAACATGATTCTTGCGAGAATTAGGTGTGACAACATATTTAATTCTGCCAGGACACTGCCTAGTTTATGGTGGGTATGCATTCAGATGGCTATTATTGAGATAGGTATTATTTCTGAAACACAAGATTTAAAAATACATTTCTACCTATATTATTTTGTGTTTCTGCTTATAATCTAGCTGAGACAAATACAAAGTTGAACGATGTTCCTTGTACTTCTTACTAATCATGCTGGTGACAAAGTGACAAAGGCACAGGCCACACAGGATGGAAATAAAGGTACTAGAAATTGAGAGACAGCTTTTCCTTTCGAAATAAATTTGAGTCTGCACATATCTGTCCATATTTTTCCTGAACTTGTTCACAATGAAGAAATACAGTAGAATGTCTAATTAGAATAGATGGAGAGAGGTGATTCATATGAATGCATGGCCTCTTAAAAGAAAACATTTTCTTATACTCAAGTACTTTTAATACCTAAAGAGATATAGTGTGTATCATTTTTCCCTTCATGTGCACACTTCCCACAATCTTCTAGAAGGCAGTGGAAGGGAATGGATATACTGCTCTGAAATACAGTACATGAAATTTCATGCAGTCAGAGATTTCAACTGTGAAAAATCATTCTAGATGTTATATCCACTTGATAATACTAATAATTTCAAAAATGAAGGCACTAAAAGTATGAAACATAGTTTTGTTTTAATCCAAGGATCCAGTGCTTCCATACGGCCTTCTAAGTTCTGAAGTTCTACCAACTCCTACCCTCAAGTGTCTTTCAGAGCCAATGTGCTAAAGGAAACACCACAGCAGGCCAAGACAGGTGCTAGAAACAGCATGCTTGGGTGTGAGTCCTGTCACCAGCACCTACCAGCTATGTGAATTTGGCAAAGTAATTTCACTCTTCTGAGGCTCAGTTTTCTCACTTGTAATACAGGAATATTCTCATCTACCCTGAAGGCTTGCTTGAGGATATTAAGTAAGATAATGCATATAAAGCATGTGAGATAGCCCCTGATGATAGCCTTATCTTTGCTACTACAGATTCCCATTTCATCTTTCCGCAGAAAAGTTACACAGTGTTATCTGTGGTGTCCTATCAACTCCATCTGATGGCTTGATGCTTACTGTTTCTGCCCATTCTCTAAGTTGAAGCTTTTTTGGCACACTTCCAAGCCACTAAGGGAAATACTACTTTATTTGGACAGATTCCCAGGTATAGCCACTATCCTACTGGACTTCAAAATGGAAACACCCCAGCCGATGTCTCACCAACTGTGATAAGCCTTCTGCTATGATTAATGCAATTATCTCTAACCTCTCAGAGCCTTCTGGATCCTTCACCCCAGTATCCTTGTATTTTTCTGGGTTCTCCAGAGAAAAAGAACAAATAGAACGTATATAGAGATTTACGGTTGAGAGTCCGCCTGCCGATGCAGGGGACGCAGGTTCGTGCCCCGGTCTGGGAGGATCCCACATGCTGTGGAGCGGCTCGGCCCGTGAGCCATGGCCGCTGAGCCTGCGCATCCAGAGCCTGTGCTCTGCAACGGGAGAGGCCACAACAGTGAGAGGCCCACGTACCGGGAAAAAAAAAAAAAGGTCACCAATGTAAATGCTAATTTCATCTTAAACCACCCTCACAGAAAAATCCAGAATAATGTTTGACCAAATATCTGAATTCCATGGCCCAGCCAAGTAAAACAAAATTAACCATCACAATCCTCTCTTAGGGCTGTTGTCCAGGCAGGTTATATTATCTGAATGCCCTCAACCCCAACATAGGTTTTCATTTGCTGCTGGTCCCCTCTGTACAGGTTTGGCACACAGCTTTCTGTGCTGTGATACCAATCCCTAACTGTCAAGCAGCATAATGTCCCTAGTCATTTCAAGAACAATCAGATCATCAAAATCATAAACCTTTCATATTTTAGACCAACCCATAGTACCCAGCATTGCATTCTTCAGACAATAATATGTACCACAAATATCTGTTAAGAACATACCAAATTCTAGGCTTTTATCAGTCTTAAATATGGGGAAAAAAAGAAGCCCCCCACTCACACAAAACTTATTTGCTGACTTCATTGTTTTGGAGGACACCTAGTCAGAAATGACTCCTTTCATTGCATTTATCGCAAGCTGAAATCATCAAGGCACTGTGATAGAGTCTGAAGATGGAGGGCAATTTACATGCAAAAGCCTGGGAAGGTCTGAGGGTGACATTTGAGCTGAAACTGAAGGATCAGAAATGAAAAGAACTGTGAGAAACTCCAGGTAAGGGAACAATAAGAAAAAGATTTTGAGATGCAAAGAGCAGTGTGATTGGAGTATACAATTGAGAAGACAGTTTGGCGGCAAAAGGTCTAGATCATATAGGATGTGGTAGGTCATGGTAGCGCTTATGTTACATTAAAACTGCCACAAGACATGAGTGCATTTTAAGTGAGGATGTGGGACAAACCAATTTACATTTTAAAACATATTCCTTGGACTTTTATGAAGAAAACAGAATGAGAATGTGGCCTACAATATCTGCCCTTCAATTATCTATCAACCGTCTATAACATTGGACCTGCTCGTTTATATTTATTCCAGTTGGCACAGTTGGGAGATTTAGTTAAATGCTTCCATCATCTTACTTGCCTTGATGGTTTAATTTCTGCCTAATCCCATTAGTCCTACAATAGAGACTTAGTCACAGTTTGGAGTAATCTCTGAAGCTTCAACAGTCTTGGTTTGCACCATAATCCATCCTTACCATTCATTCAAGGAACCAGGGGCTTGTATACTTTATTATAGTTAGGGATAGGTTTGAAAAGAGATATAGAAAATGAAGACATTATAGTTCTTCAGAATCTCTATATTAGCATTTATGCACACACTTAAAATATTTATGGAACGTGTACTATGTTTCAGGCACTGTGTTGGCCACTACGGTTATAGTAACTGATAAGACAGGCTATTCCTATGTGAAAGAGAATAAATGCATCTCAAACTGTTAAGGTCAAAGGTCATATTAATTAACAAATTTTTCCTCTAAAACAAGAAAGTGTCTTCATCTGGAAATGGGGACGACAAGATTGTTTTAAGGATAAAAAATTTTAAATTGTCACATTGACTAGCACATAGCAGATACATTTTAAAAAGCCACATTTATGGACCTCTGGATATCAGAAAGTGAAGTGCTTAGAATTATAGCACTACTCTGATTTCCTGTCCTATAATCAAGGCTTCTTTGAGCTGCAGATGCCAGTGGATTTTAGGAATGGATTTATATATGATCTGCTAGGAATGAGCAATTTCTTAGCATATTACCTAGACCACACCAGTTGGGTTCATCCTTCAATTATATTGTATATACTGTTGTATATTAATACACATTTTATCTATCAAACGGGCCATAAGCTTGGCTTTAGGAAAAAATTAGCTTTAAAAAGCTAATTTTTTAATGTACAAATAGAGATAGCAATCTGAATCTGATTGGTAGCAGAACAGCATTTAGGGACTCACAGACAGTGGGTATCACTTTCTTCTAGACGAGACAGAAGTGAGGTATTGTATTATAAGTTTAGTAGTAACAATTGCATCATTTGTGTCATGAAAGCAAATGTGAACTTTATGAATAATAATCTATTCTCCTGGACTGGAGATAATCTAATAATAATAATAAATTCCATTCATTGACCATCATAATGACAATAGTTATAATGGCATTTATTGACACTTATGTATCTGTCTTAAGCACTTTGTATCTCACTTAATCTCCTAGCAGACTAATAGAATTGTCTGTTGCCTCCATTTACACTTAGTAAAGCTGGGGCTTGGAACGGTTATGCAAGTCACCAGTGGAACTGATAATCAAACCAAGGCATTCATCAAACCAGAGCCATGCTCATCATGACTCATCATGCTCATCATCAATACTGCACCAATATAGGGTAGTGGTCTTGTGTAGGTATGCCTACCTGGCCAGAAGTGCTGCTTCAGACCTACTCTATGGATGAACAAAGTAAGGCTGTTCAGGAACTATCATGCTGGAAATAAGCAGCTTTCAGATGCCAATGGCAATGACACTGAAAGTACACTGGTGGTAAAGAGGAGCCTTCTGTAACAACTAACATAAGCTTTTGCCAAAGATGTAGTTGCAACACACTGGCTGAGAAAGCCACACTCTTTCTGTGAAATCTGCAATTCTGCACACTTTGCAGAATTGTACTGTATTACTTCTGAGCACACTGAATTTTAGAGCATTCTCTAGAAGAGAAAAAAAAAGCAAACTCAGTAAATCCCAGTGTTTTTACTGCCTTTGCCAAATTTGACATCTTTCAAAGTAACTGTAAGAAGCGCGCACAATCTCTGCCAACTGCATGATTTAGCAGCTATAAAATCTCTCTGAATCAAACCCATTTTGAAATAAAAAGGAACCTGCTTGAGAATTTCATTGCACTGTTGGATACCTACTCAAAGATCAGTCACCTCTCTTCATTCTGTATTCCTGGTATATTTTTAAGTTTAATCTTTTTTGCAGCTTACCCATTTAGTTAAGGGTAGAATTTTAAAAGACTAAAGATTGAGAAAGGAGGAGGAGGACATGAAATCTGAACAAAGAGCTTCTTTATATTCTGCACAATAGAATTGAAAAGGATGGTCTATTTTCTTTTCATCTTTTTCCCCAATGGTGCAGTACCTAGATTCTCAAAACTTGAGTGTCCTTTCCCCCAAGGAAAATAGTATCTCTCTGCAGGCTGTCTAGTACGATGAAACAGCTGTGTTTCCTACTCCACAGGGGATTTCTTCAGATGAAAGTCTATTTTTTTTTGCGGAATATGATTGGGTGAGCAGAAGGCTAAACACATTGCTTATGGTAGGCCTCCAATGACAATTGAAAAAAGGTGTTCATAAAATGTAGTATAAAAGGAATTTAACTATCTTGAGACTGAAATATACATTGTAAAATAAAATACTGGCTATAAGGAATATAAAGTTGTGAATAGCACCAAGCCTCAAAGGAATAAAAATACAATTGTTTGAATTTTGGTCTCTATAAAGGTTTAATGTCTATGGAAAATAAAATTCTTGGCTCTCACTTTGAGTCTCACTAATGCAAACATTTCAGTTATGACATATGCACAGACACTTCAGTTATACTGTATGTTTAACAGTGAAGGCAACAAAGGAAGATACTTTTCCTCACAATAAGAATGTTTATTTAAAGGACTAATGATATTCGCCTATAGAACTACTAAAAAAATACTAAGAAAAGTCAGATATGAGCTAAATTCCCATTAAGGGGCAAAACCTTATGTTGGAAATACCTCATAGCCTTTATCTTCCTCTCTCTGGAACAAATCTCCCAAAGAATCACACCTAGAAATCATTCATAGACTCTAATTGTCTACTAGACCGTATTTTTCCGGTTTGGACAACCAATAGCATTTTATTAATAACCCAAATTCACTTCAAGAGTAGTCAAGTTCAATGTGTATCCATTCATGTAGAATTGGTATGGCGCTCCCAACATGAGGAATAGATTTGCAATTGTGTCAGTATAAGGAGCCCACAAACCACAACTAAGGAGCCAGCCTGCCGCAACTGAGGTGTAGTGTGACCAAATAAATAATTTTTTTTAAATATAGGATTTTTGAAAGGGTGTATGTTTACTCTGCATAAAGCCATGAAGTTGCTAAATTGTGATTAATGTCTTAGATGCAAAACACACATAGTATCTGCAACATCCTTATAAAATCCACTGTAGGCTAGATTCTCTCTGTGTGTGTGTGTGTGTGTGTGTGTGTGTGTGTGTGTGTGTGTTGGAGAGTCTGGACCACAGGAAAATTTAGAAATAAAAATAATAATTTGCCACTGAAACATAAATTAGAATGTGGGTTATTTAGTAGAGTGTTCATATAAATTATTATCTAAAATGGACAATCATGAGAGTTAAAGGGGGCACAAGTAATAATTGCACTGAGACAACAGGCATAAACTAGGATATATAATGACACTATATATTAGCAAAATATTCTCTTCCTAATCAGAACATAAGAAAACAGCAGCATGATGGGGGGAGGGAGGGTGTGCTTTGGAAGCAGCTAGGCTTAGATTTGAATCTAAACTCTGACTTACATTAGTTATATGCATTTGTTTCCATATCTCTCCATTTCCTCATCTGTAAGATAGCAGGATGTATATCTAACTTTGATGTAGTGTTTACAATGCACCAGAAAATATGTTAAGGTGTAATATTGAATAGCTTCATTTAAATCTCTTAACAACTACTCATATTATTACTCTTTTCCCTATTCTACACGTGAAGCAATGAATTAAGTGAGGTTAAATGACTTGCTTGTGCTCATTCAGCAAGTGGTAGAGCTGAAATATGAACCCTGGCAGTTGGTCTTCAGTGTTCATACTCTTAAACCTTGTAATATCCTGAAGATGTCAATACCAATTTTTCAGAGTTTTTGTTAAGACTAAATGAGATACTGGATGCCAGACAACAAGCACAATGCCCAAAACATAGCAGAAAATAAAATCAGAGTTACTAAAATGCTTTTTGTGATAACCCATCTGGGACTACTTTGGAGGTGACATTTATTTATAGTGCGGCCCTTTGGTAATTCTATAGCTAAAGCTCTCGCTTGACTAGAAAACTCTACTAACCTGACTGATACTGAATAATTGTTTATAAATCACAAGGTGAGACTGAAGTAACAGTCATTTTAAACTCCTCGTAACCTGGGATTACAGCCATTACTGAAATGTTTTACTCAAGTCATTCAATAATTTTTGTACAAGTATTTCTTCTCAAGAAGTAAGAAGAATCAACCAGGTTGAAAATGCCTTGTCAAAAAGCATTTGACAAAAGTCAACATCCATTCATGGTAAATAACCCTCAACAAACTAGGAATGGAAGAAAATTTTCTTTAAGCTAATAAAGGGCATTTAGGGAAAAAAAAGGGGCCAGCTAACATCATACGTCATGGTGAAGGCTGAATACTTTTCTGCAGAGTGGACAAGACAAGGATATCCACCCTCCCCACTTCTATTCCACATTATACTGAAGGGCCTAGCCAGTGCAACTAGTCAAGATACATAGATAGATAGATAAACAGATAAATGTATAAAGATAAATAGTAGTATATATATTGAAAAAGAAGAAATAGAACTATCTCTATTTTCAAATTATAAGATTGTCTTCATAGAAAACCCAAGGAAGTCTACCCAAAAACCCCTCTAGAACTAATAAGTGAATTTATCAAAGTTACAAAACTCAAGATCAACATAGGGACTTCCCTGGTGGTGCAGTGGTTAAGAATCCGCCTGCCAATGCAGGGGACATGGGTTCAAGCTCTGGTCCAGGAAGATCCCACAGGCCGTGGAGCAACTAAGCCCGTGCACCACAACTACTGACCCTGTGCTCTAGAGCCCGTGAGCCACAACTACTGAGCCCGTGTGCTGCAACTACTGAAGCTCGTGCACCTAGAGCCCATGCTCCAAAACAAGAGAAGCCACTGCAATGAGAAGCCTGCACACCACAACGAAGAGTAGTCCACGCTCACCGCAACTAGAGAAAGCCCGCGTGCAGCAACGAAGACCCAATGCAGCCAAAAATAAATATATTAATTAAATTAAATGTTTAAAAATGATCAACATAAAAATCAACTGTATTTCTTCATATAGTAATGAAAAATTGTAAACAGATTTTTAAAGTGTTGCCTTCTCTCCCTTAGTATGTGTAAATCTGGAAAGAGTATCACTCCCACCTAACAATAAGGAAAAGCCGGATAATCAACAAAACTATAACTTCTGTCAAATCTTTTGGAGAGCTGTGGTCACAGCAACCAAGTAGCCTAAGGAAAGACATACATCTCCAAGGAGAGACGAAAACACAGTACTGCTTTACCTAAGACACAGCACTTGACAAAGACAAAGCCACCATAGAACCAGGTAAAAATATTTCTGTTAAAATTTTTAACAAACTCCTGAAGGACAGAACCCCTAGGAGCTACAGACACAGTGAGTGTCTGTAGTCCATTTCTAGATTCTTCCCCATAGAACCTCATGGGTGCCTATTATGGTTTGAAAATTTATATGTTGAAGTCATAATCCCCAGTAACTCAGAATGTGGCCTTATTTGGAGGCAGGGTCTTTATAGAGATAATCAAGTTAAAATGAGGTTCATTATGGTGGGCACTAATCCAACATGACCAGTGTTTTCATAAAAAGCGGAAATCTGGACAGAGATACACATAGAGGAAAGACGATGTGAAGAAACATGAGAAAAAGGTGGCCACCTACAAGTCAGGTAAAGGTGTGGAACAGATCCTTCCCTCACAGACCTCAGAAGGAACCAAACCTGCCAACACCCTGATGATAGATTTCTAGACTTCTAACCCACAGACAATAAATTTCTGCTGTTTAAGTGACCCAGTTTGAGGTCCTTTGCTGTGGCAAGCCTAACAAACTAATGCCGTGCTGATGAGAAAAATTGGAGTAGAGTGGGAAACCAGAGACAGCTTCCCTCACTGGTGCTGGCCTGGCAGAAAGGAGCAGCAGTTCACCACAGGAAAGGAACAAAGCCCCATACGGATCCTTCTCTCCTATCTCCCCTAAAGAACAAAAGTCATAAGCAGGAAACCCTGCAGCACATATAACACAGGTGAAGACCCACTGAAGCAACTGGAAGGAAACAAAAAATAATAATAATCCTCTGCCTCAAGAAGGGGCAAGACTCCACCTTGGACCTACCATTAGAAATACCCTAATGCTACCCACTAGGTAAGGGCAGAATCACTGAAAAATCCTCATCTTCAAGACCAAGAAACAATGGGTGTGCCTAAGACTGAGGCTACAATGAGACAGAATTCTCCCCGACACATACCACCAGTTAGCAACGAGCAAGTCACACGTAACAGCAGTCTAATTCAGGGGAAAGGTACAAAACTTAGGGAAAAGCTCTCACTCTTGACATTCATGCTGATAAGAGAAGTCTAAATCTAGAGAAGAAGAGAAGAACTGAGAGAAGTCCTCCAACACACAACCCCAACCTAAGCAGAAAGTAATCAAAGGAATTTGAAGCCAGTGATTTACTGAGAGGAACCACTGTAACAACAAAACACAAACTCAGCACATCTCTTGGGTAAATTAATTGAACTCCACATACTAATAGCCTAGCAGAAAAAGAGCTATGTCTCTTTCCTGGCATATACCTTAGTCTCTACTGTTCTACTATTCTCTATTCTCTACTGGAATATCTTCCATTCAACCAAAAGTGATGAGACTCAAGTTCAGAAAGAAAGAAAGAAAAAAAAACATTGTCAAGAGACAAAATAATCAATGGAATTAGACTCATGATAGTTCAAAATATCAGACAAAAAATTTAAAATTCCTTAAGAAAGTCCTTAAGACAAGGAAAGAAAAGTAACTTGCTATAACTCCAGTGGTAAAGGTGAAAAATATAAATGAACAAATGCAGAATTTTAACAGAGAGATGAAAACTACAAGAAAGAATCAAATGGGATGTTAGGGGGAAATGGTAAAAGAAATTAATAATGCTTTTGGTGGGTTCATCAGTACTCTAGGCAACTGAGGAAAGAATCAGTGAATCTGAAGTTAGGTCATAGAAATTATCCAAACTGAAATGCAGAGTCAAAAAAAAAAAGAAAAGAACAGAGTATGCAAGAGCTTGAAGACAATAACAAAAGGTCCAATACACATGTAATTGGACTCCTCAATGGAAAAGAGGAAGAACAGGGCAGAAGAAACATTTGAAAAGATAATGGCAAATATTTTCCAAAAATAATGGAAGATGTAAAATCAAAGATCCAAGAAGTTCCAAGAACACCAAACAGGATTTTTCAAGTAAATAAATGAAACATCACATTCAAACTGCTGGAAACCAAGCATAAGGAGAAAATCTTGAAGGCAGTTAGAGGAAAAAGACATATTACATTAAAAGGAACAAAGATATTAATTATAGAAGAACTTCTCATCAGAAGCCATATAAGCCAGAAGGGAACAAAGTGACATTTTTAAGGTGCTGAAAGAAAAAGAAAATCCTCAACTCAGGACTCTATACTAAGGGGACAATATCCTTTAAAAGTGAAGGAAAATAAAACAGCAATGAGATACCACTACACCTATATTAGAATGACAAAAATCCAAAACACTGACAACACCAAATACTAGCGAGGATGTGGAGCAACAGAAACTCCAACTCATTGCTGTTATGAAGGCAAAACAGTACAGCCTATTGGAAGGTAGTGTGGCAGTTTCTTACAAAGCTAATCATAGTCTTACCATACGATCCAGCAATCTTGCTCCTTGGTATTTACCCAAAGGAGTTGAAAATTTACATCCACATGTAAACTTGGACACAAGTTTACCATAGCTTTATTCATACTTCCAAAAAATTGGCAGTAACCAAGTTGTCTTTCAATAGTTTAATGAATAAAAAAACTGTGGTAAACACAAAATGTATTAGATACCTAAATGTTAAACCCCAAACCTATAAAATTTCTAAAATAAAAATAGGAGAAAGTATTTGTGACTTGGGTTAGGCAAATTTTCTTAGCTACAACACCAAAATCATGATCCATTAAAAAAATTAATGAATCGTTAAATAGGATTAATCAAAATTATAAACTTCTCTGTAAAAGACACAACAGAACGAAAAGGCAAACCACATTCTGAGATAAAATATTTGCAGAAAACACATCTGACAAAGGACTTGCATCCAGAATATATGTCCAGAATATTAAAAAGAATCTCAAAACTCAAGAAAGCAAACAACACAATTTTTTTTAATTGCAGAAGACTTGAACACACACTTCACCAAACAAGACATAAAAATGGCAAATAAGTACATGTATAATGCCCAACATTATCAGCCATTATAAAAATGAAAATTAAAAATATAGTCACCTCGGGCTTCCCTGGTGGCACAGTAGTTGAGAGTCCGCCTGCTGATGCAGGGGACACGGGTTCGTGTCCCAGTCCGGGAAGATCCCACATGCTGTGGAGTGGCTAGGCCCATGAGCTATGGCTGCTGAGCCTGCGCTTCGCAACGGGAGAGGCCACAACAGTGAAAGGCCCATGTACCGCAAAAAAAAAAAAAATATATATATATATATATATATATATAGTCACCTCATACTTGTTAGAATGGCTATTATCAAAAAGACAAGAAATAACAAGTGTTGGAAAGGATGTGGAGAAAAGGTAACCTGGTGCACTGATAGTGGGAATGTAAATTGGTGCAGCCTCTATGGAAAACAGTATGAAGGCTTTTCAAAAAATTAAAAATAGAACTACCATAGGATTCAGCAATTCCACTTCTATGTATTTATCTGAAGGAAATGAGAATGCTCACTCAAAGGGATATCTGCCCCTTCATGTTCACTGCAACATTATTTACAAAAGCCAAGACATGAAAATAACCTAAGTGTCCACTGATGGATGAATGGACAAAGAAGATGTGAGATAGATAGATAGATATAATATTATTCAGCCATAAAAAAGGAAATTTTGCCATTTGCAACATGCATGGACCTTGAGAGCATATGCTAAGTGAAATAAGTCAGACAGAAAGACAAATTCCATGTGATCTCACTTTTATGTGGAATCTAAAAAGAAAAAAAATGAACTCATAATACAGAGAACAAATTGGTGGCTGCCAGAAGCAGGAGACGGGGAGTGTGAGAAATGGGTGACGGTGGTCAAAAGGTACAAACTTCCAGTTAAAAAATAAATAAGCCCTAGGGATGTCATGTACAGCATGGTGACTCTAGTTAATAATACTGTATTGTATATTTGAAAGTTGCTAAGAGAGTAGATCTTAAAAGTTCTCATCACAAGAAAAAACAAATTTGTTACAACATGTGGTGATGGATGTTAACAAGACTTATTGTGGTGATCATTTAACATTATTATATACCAGCAGTCCCCAAACTTTTTGGCACCAGGAACTGGTATCGTAGAAGACAATTCTTCCACTGACTGGGAGGGGGATGGTTTCAGGATGATTCAAGTGCATTACATTTCTTACATACTTTATTTCTATTATTATTACATTGTAATATATAATGAAATAATTATACAAAGCAATTGATTTATTATGGTCTCTGTGCAGTCAAACCTCTCTACTAATGATAATCTGTATTTGCAGCCGCTCCCCAGTGCTAGCTAGCATCACTGTCTCAGCGCCACCTCAGATCACCAGGCATCAGATTCTCGTAAGGAGCGCGCAGCCTAGATCCCTCACATGTGCAGTTCACAGTAGGGTTTGCACTCCTATGAGAATCTAATGCTGCCGCTGATCTGACAGGAGGCAGAGCTCAGGCAGTTATGCAAGTGATAGGGAGCGGCTGTAAATACAGATGAAGCTTTGCTCTCTCACCCGCTGCTCACCTCCTGCTGTGAAGGCCGGTTCCTAACAAGGGGTTGGGGACCCGTGTTATATATAATACATTGAATCATTAAGTTGTAACCTGAAGCTAATATAACATTATATGTCAATTATATCTCAATTAAAAAAAATTTAAAAACAAAACCAAAAAACCCCATAACGAGATACAGTACCAAGTGCTGGCAAATATGTACTTGGAATTCTCTTACATCACTGATGGGAATGCAAAATGTTACAGCCCCTTAGAGAAGTTTGGCAGTCTAATAAATTAAACATACACATACAATATTACCATGTAGTCCTACTGCTATGTATCTACTCATGAGAAATTAAAACTGGTTTACACAAAAAAATTGAACATGAATTTTTAGTGTTTTTTATTCATAATCCCCTACCCTGGAAATAAATGAAATATCCACTGGTGAATGGAGAAAACAGCTGTGGTACATCTATACAATGGAATGCTGCTTAGCAATAAAATGAACTGAACTACTGATACACACAACATCATGGATAAATCTTATACGTATTTTGCTAAGTGAAAGATACAAAGGCCATGAGGGAAATTTGAGGGGTGACAAAGCTGTCACATATCTTCATTGTGATGGCAGTTACATGACTGTGCATTTTGCCAAAACTCAGAACTCTTAACTTTTACTCCTAAATTTTCTCTACTTAGCATTAAATTACTTATTTTCTCTCAAATTCCTTAGAAACAAAGAAGCATCTGCATCCTCTACTCATACTTTTATAGAACAGTAATTAAACATCTGAGAATGATGGATACGATTTGAAATACTGTGCAAATACAGAATTATTAGAAAATAATTTGTTGGTTCATTCTCTCTAATATTTATTTTTAAAAATACGCACAGAAGAGGGGGGACCTTCAAGATGGTGGAAGAGTAAGACGTGGAGATCACCTTCCTCCCCACAAATACGTCAAAAATAAAACTAAATGTGGAACAACTCCTACAGGACACCTACTGAACACTGGAAGAAGACCTCAGATTTCCCAAAAGGCAAAAAACTCCCCACGTACCTGGGTAGGAAAAAAGAAAAAACAGAGACAGAAGAATAGGGATGGGACCTGCACCTTTGGGAGGGAGCTGTGAAGGAGGAAAAGTTTCCACACATTAGGAAACCCCTCACTGTTGGAGATGGGGGTGGGCAGGGGGGGAGTCTCAAAGCTACAGAGGAGAGCGCAGCAACAGGGGTGCAGAGGGCAAAGCAAAGAGATTCCCGCACAGGGTATCGGTGCCGAGCACCACTCAACAGCCTGAGAAGCATGTCTGCTCACCTGTCATGGTGGGTGGAGGCTGGGAGCTGAGGCTCAGGAATTGGAGGTCAGATCCCAAGGAGAGGACTGGGGTTGGCTGCGGGAAAACAGCCTGAAGGGGGCTGGTGCGCCACAGCCAGCCAGGAGGGAGTCCGGGAAAAAGTCTGGAACTGCCTAAGAGGCAAGACACCACTGTTTCAGGGTGAACGAGGAGACAGGATTCCTCCACCGTCAGCCCACAGAGGCAGAGCACAACGTAAACGAGCTCCAGAGACGGGCGCGAGCCGCAGCTAATAGCACGGACACCAGAGATGAGCATGAAATGCTAACGCTTCTGCTGCAGCCACCAAGAAAATATATATATTTTTGTAACCTGAAACTAATATATATATATTACATATATATACATATATACATATATATATACGTATATACATATATATATATATTTCCTGAAAATATTCAGGAAAAAACGCATATGCACTTTTTGGCCAACAAAGCAAGCAGGCAATGTAAATCCGCACTACAAAGAAGTCTCGCTTACCACCGATCCAAAGGGCCGTCCGAAAAAAGTACAAAAACCACAGAGGCAGGACAGGCCATGGAGAACAGGGAGCCTTGTTACCCTGATGGGCGGGATGTAAGTCGCCAACAGCTACTCTGGAGAAGTGTATGGTGTTTCCTGAAACATCTACACAGAGCTACAGAGTACAGGGCACTTTCACTCATGGGCATATATCTTGGGAAAACTAAAAATCAAAAAGACACAGCCACGCCAAAGTTTAGGGCTGCTCTGTTTACAAAAACCTCGAGTTCGGTACACCTTAAATATCCGAGGAAAGAGAAAAATGGATAAACAAGTTGTGGTACTTATGTACAATGTAATATCACTCAGCCATGAAATCAATGTCATAAGGCCAGTAGCAGCATAAGAGTGGATTTAGGTACGATGATTCTAAGTGAAATAATTCAGAGAGAAAAGGAAACTTATCATAAGATACCACTTATAGAGGGAATGTAAACATGGCTACACATGAGGTGAATTACAAAACAGAACAGAGTCACACATTTAGGAAAAGCACTTATGCCTGCTTAAGGGGAAAGGTGAGGTGGGGTGATGAATACAACCAGAGTTTGAAATTAACACAGATACCATTCCATAAACCAAATATGTAATAGACAAGACCTACGCTTTGCTCAATGAACTGGACTCAACACCCCCTATGCACCGCACAGGAATATATCTGCCTAGTAAAAATCTTAAAACCTATGTGTCTCCGTAAGGGAATCAAGGGTGTGTAGAGCGGCAAAAACAGAGCAGTGAAAATCAGCTAAACCCCATTATAAAAATAAATTTCAAAAAAAAGAAAAACACAAAGACAGCGACAGAGAGAGAAATTCTTACAAAATTCGTTCAGGGGCTGTGATGCACCCTGGATTGACCACATCTACACCCACAGTTGGATGAGACATAAGGCTGGACACTTGGGGCTAAGAGGACTGGTGAGTTTGGGTGAGGAAACGCAGACCCTTTAAAGCAATACTGCGTGCCCCCATTCCATGGGTCCCAACTCTCCAGGTATAAGGGAATCTTCCTACAGCTAAAACATGCATGAGAAACACAAAGAATGGTACACCGTGTGATCGGGATCGGTATCTAAAACGCACCTCATTTTTCCTCTCCTAGAGCTCGGGATCACCATTCTAGCTGCCTTACTGAAAATCTCCCCATCAGGAGAGTCAGCACCTTTAACCTCCTGTTTCGCACAACCTGCAATTAGTGCGGAGGATGAATGGGATGAGGGGGAACCAATGAGAGAATAGCTGTAGGTGTTTGGACGGGAACATGTCACTCTAATTTCCCATCAGGAAGAAGAATTAACCAAAGGCTCAGCCTGCCGCCCTGGAACCAAAATAGGGCCTAAAGCAATCCTGCGGTTTTGCGGCCAGCTCACAAAACAGCGAGTTGAAAAATGGAGCTCAGGGGCGCTGCAATTCAAAAACCTGCAGAGTTATAAAGGACAACTATCGTCGAAAAATATATTGAGGTAAGGCAAAGAAGAGGATTTGAAACCAAGGCAGAATTGAAGGAAACAGGTTTCAACAGGTAGATTGAGGTCTCCATTAAAGCACATGAAAAGCAGCAGAACTTCGACAATGATGCAATTGGCCAAAAAGAGCGTATGCGTTTTTTCCTGAATATATTCAGGAAAAAACGCATACGCCCTTTTTGGCCAACCAATCAAGCGGGCAATGCAAATCCGCACAACAAAGAAGTCTCTCTTCCCACCAGTCCAAAGGGCCATCCGAAAAACCTGTAAAATTCCGAGAGGCCGGACAGGCCATGGAGAACATGGAGACTTGTTACACTGATGGGCGGGATGTAAATTGCCAACAACCAATCTGGAGAAGTGTATGGTGTTTCCTGAAACATGTAAAAAAACAGAGCTATAGAGCATAGGACACTTCTACTCATGGGCATATATCTTGGTAAAACTAAAAATCAACAAGACACAGCCACCCCAAAATTTAGGGATGCTCTGCTTACAAAAACCTCGACTTCGGTACACCTTCAATATCCAAGGAAAGAGAAAAATGTATAAAGAAGTTGTGGTATTTATGTAGAATGGAATAACACTCAGCCATGAAATCAATGTCATAAGGCCAGCAGCAGCATAATGAGTGGATTGAGGCACGATGATTCTAAGTGAAAGAAGTCACACAGAAAAAGAAACTTAACATAAGTTATCAATTATAGAGGGAATGTAAACATGGCTACACATGAGCTGAATTACAAAACAGAACAGGGTCTCACATTTAGAAGATGCACTTATGCCTGCTTAAGGGGAAAGTTGAGGTAGGGTGATGCATAAAACCAGAGTTTGAAGTTAGCACAGATACCGTTCCATAAACCAAATAAGTAATAGACAAGACCTACTCTTTGTTCAATGAACTGGACTCGACAACCCCTATGCACCGCAGAGGAATGTATCTGACTAGTAAGAATCTTTAAACCTATGTATTGATATGTCTCCGTAAGGGAATCAAGTGTGTGTAGAGCGGCATAAACACTGCAGTGAAAATCAGCTAAACCCCATTATAAAAATAAATTTCAAAAAAAACACAAGGAGAATGAAAAGGAGAGAAATTCTTACAAAATTCGTTCAGGGGCTGTGATGCACCATGGATTGACAATATCTACACCCAGAGCTGGATAAGACATAAGGCTGGACACTTGGGGCTGAGATGACTGGTGAGATTGGGTGAGCAAATGCAGACCCTTTAAAGCAATACTGTGTGCTACCCATTCCATGGGCCCCAACTCTCCAGGTTTAACAGAATCTTCCTTCAGCTAACACATGCATGGGAAACCCAGAGGATGGTACACCTTGTGATCGGGAACAGTTTCTAAAACACACCTCATTTTTCCTCTCCTGGTGCTCGGGTTTGCCATTCCAGCCGCATTACTAACTATCACCCCATTTGGAGAGTCAGCGCCTTTAACCTCCTGTTTCGCACAATCTGCAAGTAGTGCGGAGGATGAACGGTATGAGGGGGAACCAATGAGAGAATAGCTGTAGGTGTTTGGACGGGCACATGTCACTCTAATTTCCCATCAGGAAGAAAAATTAACCAAAGGCTCAGCCTGCCGCCCCGGAACAAGAACAGGGCCTGAAGAAATCCTGCAGTTTTGAGGCCAGCTGACATAAAAGCGAGTAGAAAAAAGGAGCTCAGGGGCACTGCAATTCACAAACCTACATAGTTATAAAGGACAACTATCGTCGAAAAATATATTGAGGTAAGGCAAAGAAGAGTTTCTGAAACCAAGGCAGAATTGCAGGAAACAGGTTTCAAGAGGTAGATTGGAGTCTCCTTTAAAGCACATGAAAAGCGGCAGAACACCGACAATGATGCAGTTGGCCAAAAAGGTCATATGCATTTTTTCACGAATATATTCACAAAAAAATGCATACCGCCTTTTTGGCCAACCAAACAAGCGGGCAATGCAAATCCGCACTATAAACCAGAGAAGCAGGACAGGCCATGGAGAACAGGGAGCCTTGTTACCCTGATGGGCGGGATGTAAGTCGCCAACAGCTACTCTGGAGAAGTGTATGGTGTTTCCTGATACATCTAAAACACAGAGATACAGAGTACACGGCAGTTTCACTCATGGGCATATATCTTGGGAAAACTAAAAATCAACAAGACACAGCCACCCCAAAGTTTAGGGCTGCTCTGTTTACAAAGACCTCGACTTCAGTACAACTTAAATATCCCAGGAAAGAGAAAAATGGATAAAGAAGTTGTGGTACTTATGTACAATGGAATATCACTCAGCCATGAAATCAATGTCATAAGGCCAGTAGCAGCATAATGAGTGGATTTAGGTACGATGATTCTAAGTGAAATAATTCACACAGAAAAAGAAACTTATCATAAGATATCACTTATAGAGGGAATGTAAACATCTCTACACATGAGCTGAATTGCAAAACGGAAGAGAGTCACACATTTAGAAAGCACACTTATGCCTGCTTAAGTGGAAAGCTGAGGTGCGGTGATGCATAACACAAGAGTTTGAAATTAGTACAGATACCGTTCCATAAAACAAATATTTAATAGAAAAGACCTACTCCTTGCTCAATGAACTGGACTCAACACGCCCTATTCACCGCAGGAGAAGATAACTGACTAGTAAGAATCTTAAAACCTATATATTGATATCTCTCTCTAAGTGAATCATGGGTGTGTAGAACTGCATAAACACAGCAGTGAAAATCAGCTAAACCACATTATAAGAATAAATTTCAAGCACAGAACAGAAAGATAGTGAAAGACAGAGAAAGTCTTACAAAATTCGTTCAGGGGCTGTGATGCATTGTGGATTGACCACATCTACACACACAGCTTTGTGAGACATAAGGCTGGACACTCTTGGGGCTGAGAGGATTGGTGAGGTTGGGTGAGCAAATACAGACCCTTTAAAGAAATACTGCATGCTACCCATTCCATGGGTCCCAACTTTCCAGGTTCAAGGGAAAATTCCTACAGCTACAACATGCATGGAAACCCAGAGAATGGTACACCGTGTGATCGGGAAAGGTTTCTAAAACCCACCTCATTTTTCATCTCCTGGTGCTCGGGTTTGCTATTCCAACCGCTTTACTAACAATCTCCCCACTTGGAGAGTCAGTGCCTTTAATCTCCTCTTTCACACAGTCTGCAATTAGTTCGGAGGATGAACGGGAAGAGGGGGAACCAATGACAGACTAGTTGTAGGTGTTTCGACAGGCACATGTCAGTCTAATTTCCCATCAGGAAGAAGAATTAAACAAAGGTTCAGCCTTCGCTCTGGAACCAGCATAGGGCCTGAAGCAATCCATCGTAAAAATAAATATATTCAGGAAAAACGCATACGCTCTTTTGGGCCATGCAAACAAGCGCCAAATGCAAATCAGCACTACAAAGAAGTCTCACTTCACATTCGTCAGAAGTGCCATCCTGGAAAAGTGTAAAACCAGAAATGCAGCACAGGCCATGGAGAAAAGGGAGCCTTGTTAAGTTGATGGGGGGGGGATGTAAATAGGCATGGCCACTCTGGAGAAGTGTATGGTGATTCCTGAAACATCTAAAATGAAGAACTACAGAGCATATGGCACTTCCACTCTTGGGCGTATATCTTGGGAAAACCAAACATCGACAGGACACAGGCACTGCTACGTTTAGTGTTACCCTGTTTAGAAATGCCTCGACTTGGGTACAACTTACATGTCCTTCGAAGTAAAAAATGGATAAAGAAGATGTGGTACTTATTTACAATGGAATATTACTGAGCAATTAAATCAGTGAAATAAGGCCAGTTGCAGCAACTCGTGGAGGTACGATCATTCTATGTGACATAAGTCAGACATAAAAAGAGACTTATCATAAGGTATTACTTATAGATGGTATCTAAAAATGGCTACACATGAACTCAGTTACAAAACAGAAACAGTCACACATTTAGGAAACACACTTATGGCTGCTAAAGGAGAACGGTGGGGTGGGGTGATGCATAAATGAGGAGGATGGAATTAGCATAGATACGGTTCCATATACAAAATAGGTAATCGACAGGACCTACTGTATATCTCAAAGAGCTGGACTCAGCACACTGTTGTCACCGGAAAAGGATATATAAGACTGGTAAGAATCCTTAAAAAATTTATTGATGTCTCTCTTTAAGTGAATCAAGTGGATAGATGTAGAACAGGAAGAAAGGCAGTATTGAAAATCAGCTATACCCTATTATAAAATTAAATAACAAGAACAAAAAAAAAGACAGTGGGAGAGAGAGAAATTCTTACAAAATTTGTTCAAGGGCTGTGATGCAACCTGGACTGAACACATCTAGACACACAGCTGGATGGGACGTAAGGCTCTACACTCCTGGGCCTGAGAGGCTTGGTGAGGATGGGACAGCAAATGCAGCACTTTTAGAGTAATACTGCCTGGCCCCCATTCCATGGGTCCCATATCTCCAGGTGCAGGGGACACTTCCTACAGCTAAAACATGAATGGGTCATCCAGAGGATGGTACATCGTCTGTTCAGGAAGAGTTTGGGAAAGTCACCTCATCTCCACTTCTCCTGGTATTCGGGTTCCCCAGCTCCTTTCCTTAGAGTCTCCCCACTTTGGGAAGGCAACACACTCAACAGCCGGTTTTGCACAGCTTGGAATTTTCTGTGAGAAGAAGGGGAATGGAGGGATGGAATGAGACACAAGCCCTAGATGTTTGGACAGGCATATGCCACTCTAGTTTCCTAATCTGGAATAAGAATTTCCCTATCCTTCAGGTGCCCCAGTAACCGGAATGGGTCTGTAGAAATACTGCCCCTTTGTGGCTGCTTCCCTAAACAAGAAGTTGAAAACTGGTGCTCAGGGGCACTGCAATTCACAAACATGCAGGGTTGTAATTGACACCTCTAATGGAGTCATTTCTTGAGCCAAGTATTCATAAAGGCCTTGTAGCAAGGCAGAATTGCAGGAAAGGGATTTCAAGAGGTAGTTTGCACTCGCCATTAAAGCACATGCAAAGCCGCTGAACATCGCCATTGATGCAGTTTGCCAAAAAGGCCGTATGTGTTATTCTTTAATATATTCAGGAAAAACCCTTACTCCATTTTTGGCCAACAAAACAGGAGGGTAATGTAAATTAATACTACAAAGAGGTATCACTTTGCACCAGTCAGAATGGCCAAGCTCACAAAATGTAAAACCGGAAATGCAGGACAGGGCGTGGAGAAAAGGGAACCCTGACAAGCTGATGGTGGGAATGTAAACTGATAACAGCCACTGTACAGAAATGGGTGGTGATTCCTTAAAAATCTCAAAAACAGAGCTTCAGAGCATATGGCGCTTCCACTCCTGGGCCTGTATGTTGGAAAAAACATAAATTGACAGGACCCATGCACTCCAAAATTTATGCAGCCCTGTTTACAAGAGCCTCTACTTGGTAGCTACCTAAACGTCCTTGGAAGGAAGACTGGATGAAGAAATTATGGTAGATATGGGTACAATGGAATATTACTCAGCCATTAAATGAATGGAATAAGGCCATTTGCTGCCACTCGGAAGGACACAGATACATTCATACTAAGTGTCATAAATCAGACAATGATAAATATCATATGATAGTACTTATCGGTGGAATCTAAAAATTGATACAAAGGTACTATCTTACAACACAGAAACAGAGTCCCAGACTTAGAACACAAACTTATGGTTACCAAACTGGAAAGGTGTGTTGGAGGCATAAATCATGAGGTTGGAGTTAGTATATACATATTTACAGAGAGAAAACTTGTAATCAACATGGTCCTGCTGTAGAGCACTTGGAACTCTTCTCAACACCCTTTAGTAACCTCCATGGGAAAATAATTCCAGAAAGAATATATAGTCATCTCTGTATAAGTGAATCATGTTGGTGTATATCAAAAACAAACACAACATGGTAAATCAACTATACTCCATTATAAATTTTAAATTGAATTATAGAAAAGAAAAATGATCACTAAATTCGTTTAGTCTCAGTTAACGTGCTAGTGTCACATCCCTGGAAACAGACACAATTTGGTCCCAAGGCTGGACTGTTGTGGGCCTAAGGACCTCGGAAGGATATGCCAGCTAATTCGACCCCTTGAACATGTAGTACCTGGTCCCCTCTGCATGGGATCACAATCTCCAGATCTAAGTGTGCCCTCATACTAGTAAACCAACCCTCTGACACACAAAGGATGGTGGACTCTCTGGGCTGGATGACATTTGGAAAATCACCTGGTCTCAACATATCCTGGTGTTTGGGTTCCGACCTCCCGACTCCGTTAGGGTCATCCCACTCTACAAGACAGCACCCTCAACAGGTGATTTTGCAGGGGTATGTACTAGTTCGGGGGATGAAGGGTAACGGGGAAGAAGGAATGGGACAGAAGCCCTTAAAATGTTTGGTCAGGCACATTCCACTCTAATTTAAAACCCAGGAACAGGACTTTCCCTACATCTAAGGTTGTGTCAGTAACCAGAGAGGGACAGTAGAAATCCTGCCGCATTCTGTTTCCCATAACAACAATTCTAAAACTGGACCTTATAGGCACTTCACATTCACAATGCCTGGGGAGTTGTAAATGGCAACAGCCCTCAAAAATGTCTTGGGGTAGGTAATCGAAATAGACTTCAAAACAAGGCAACCTTTCAATAACCCTTTTTCAAGGGGTAAATTTTACTCACACTGTTCAAAAAAAAACAGCACATATGAAGGTGCTCACCATTGCTTTATGTTAGACAAATGCAAATCAGATGTACAAAGAAGTATCACCTGGAACCATTCAGAATAGCCATCCTCACAATGTCTAGAAACAAGAAATGCTTCAGAGGGTGTGGAAAAAAAAGAAACCTACTACTTATTATTATTATTTTTTAATCTGTGTTGGGTCTTCGTTGCTGCGTGCGGCTTTTCTATAGTTGCAGCAAGCGGGGGCTACTCATCGTTGTGGTACGCAGCCTTCTGTTTGCGGTGGCTTCTCTTGTTGTAGAGCACAGGCTCTAGGCACACAGGCTTCAGTAGTTGTGGCACGTGAGCTCAGTAGTTGTGGCTCATGCGCTCTAGAGCACAGACTCAGTAGTTGTGGTGCACGGGCTTAGCTGCTCTGCAGCGTGTGGGATCTTCCTGGGCCAGGGCTCGAACCTGTGTCCTGTGCACTGGCAGGCGGATTCTTAACCACTGTGCCACCAGTACTACGTTACTAGTGGCAATGCCAATTGGTAACAGCCACTATGGGGCACAGAATGGAGGTTACCAGAGTAAGGGGAGGCAGGAGGGATAAACTGGAAATTGGGATTAACATATACACACCACTACATATAAAAGAGATATCAAATAAGGGTCTACTGTATAGCACAGCAAACTCTACTCAATACTATGTAATGACCTGTATGGGAAAGGAATCCAAAAGGGATTGGATATATGTATAACTGCTTCACTCTGCTGTGCAGCAGAAAGTAACACAACATCGTAAATCAACTATACTCCAAAAAAATTGAAATGAAATGAAATAAAATAAAATAAAATAGAGCTACCAGATGATCCAGCAAGTTCACTCCTGTGCGCATATCTGGAGGAAACCATAACCATCTTCCCCAATGTTCACTGCAACACTCTTTACAATAGCGAAGACATGGAAGCAACCAAAATGTCCATCAACATATGAATATAGGTAAAGAATATGTGATACATATATATAATGGAATATAACAGCCATAAAATAGAAGAAAATAATGCCAATTGCAGTAACATGGATGGACCTAGAGATGATCGTACTAAGTGAAGTAAGTCAGACACAGTAAGACAAATATTGTATGATATCACTTCTAGGTGGAACCTAAAAATTGATACAAATGAAATAACTTACAAAACACAGGCAGACTCACAGACTTGGAAAACAAACTTATGGTTACCAAAAGGGAAAGGTGGGGGGTAGGGATAAATCAGGAACTTGGGGGAAACATACGAATACTGCTATATATAACATAGATAAGCAACAAGGACCTACTGTATAGCACAGGGAACTCTACTCAATATTCTGGGAATACCTTCATCAGAAAAGAATCTGAAAAAGAATGAATATATGCATATGTGTAACTGAATCACTTGCTGTGCAGCTGAAATGGACACAACGTTGTAAATCAACTATACTCCAAGAAAATTTAAATTACAAAATAAAGAAAATCACCTATATTTCAAAAGAAAAAAAGAATTCCCACATATTTTTATGGCTTGATAGCTTACTTTTTTAGTGCTCAATATTATCCCATTCACAGAATATATTAATACTATACCATTTCATTCACCTATTGGAGGACACCTTAGTTTCATTCACATTTTGGCAATATTGAATTAGGTGCTATAAATATCCATACGCAGGTTTTCGTCTGGAAGTATGTTTTAAACTACTTTCAGTAAATATCCATGAGACCACTTGCCGGATTGTACAGTAAGGGAATGTTCAATATTATAGCAAGTGTCAATCAGACTACCAAAGTAGCTGTATTATTTTTCATTTCCACCAATAACAAATGACATTTCCTATTGTTCCACATCCCCTACAGAATTTGTTCTTGTCATTGTTCACATTTTAGCCATTCTAATGGCTAAAATCGTATGTAAATGTATTGTTAATTTGCTTTTTGATGGCAGCATGTAATCTGAATTATTCTTCTGTATACTTATATGCATAGAGTCTATTTTCTTTGGTGAGGTGTCCATAAAGTATATTGGTCCACATTTTATTTAGGCTGCTTTCATTTTTTTCTACCCAATCTGTATTTGTTTTATTTATTTTCGTGCCTTATTACATTAGCAAGGACTTGGAATAAAATATGGAAAAGGAGTCATGAAAGGGAACATCCTTGCTTTTACCTGAACTTAGTGCAAAAGCTTCATGTTTTTGACCATTAATCATGATGTAAGATAAAAGTTTCCTCTTTGTTATCAACTTGAGAAAGCTCCAGTCTATTTCTTTAACTGAGAGTTTTTATGAAGAGTGGGTGTTAGATTTTTTCAAAGGTCTTCTGAATCTATTGATATGCTAACGATTGTCTTTAGGGTGTTGATATGATGGATATAATTATTTGATTTTAGAATGCTGAACCAGCCTTGCATAGTTGGGATTATTCCCTCTCATTCATGATATAAAATTCTCTCAAAATATTGTTGGATTCGATTTGTTAATATTTTGTTGAGGATTTTTACATTGATGTTCCTGAGAGATATTGGTCAGTTTTATTTACTATTCATATGTTCCTCTAAGTTTGGATGCTGTGGATTTAGTGTCAGACATTCATCTGGGGGAGATTCTCAGTCATTTTTAAAAAATATTTTCTGTTCTTTGCTATCTTTATTCTCCTCCTGCTATACCCATTATGTATAGGTCACAGCATTTTCATTGTTCCACAATTATTGATTACTCTGATCTGTTGATTTCTTTCCTGCCCATTTTCTCTTTTCTTTTGAGATTTAAAGGTTTCTCTTCATATGTCTTCAAGCTCACAGATGTTTCTCCTCAGCCAGCTCTTTGACTGCTAAAACAAAATACGAGGGACTTGGTATTTTATAAATAACAGAATATTTTTGTTTTCTCATAATTGCTGAGGCTGAAAAGTTCAAGAACAAGTTACCAGGGGATTCACTGGTGGCGCAGTGGTTAAGAATCTGCCTACCAATAAAGTGGACACGGGTTGGAGCCCTGGTCCTGGAAGATCCCACATGCCATGGAACAACTAAGCCCCCATGCACCACAAATACTGAGCCTGTACTCTAGAGACCACAGGCCACAGCTACTGAGCCCGTGTGCCACAACTACTGAAACCTGCACGCCTAGAGCCCATGCTCCGCAACAAGAGAAGCCACCCAATGAGAAGTCCGCATGCTCGGCAATGAAATCATGTGATGGGCATGAGATTTGTGTGCTACACTTATTAGGTCATTGATCCCATGTTTGAGGTCTCTGGCCTCATGACCTAATCACCTCCCAAAAGCTCCACCTCCTAATACCATCAACATGGGAGCTGGGTTTCAAAATTTTAAAATTAGAGGTACAAAATGTTTACACCATAACAGGGACCACAGAGTTAACTGATTTTTCCTTTCATGTTAAAGGTTTGCACATTTATATTTATTATATACTCCCAAAATCCTTGTTCTTTTTTTTAAGATTCTTTTCCCATATATGCCAGTACACAACATTGAGTAGAGTTCCCTGTGCTATAAAGCAGGTCCTTATCAATACTTATCTATTTTATATATACTATTGTGTATAGGTCAGTCCCAATCTCCCAATTTATCCTTCCCCACTTATCCCCTGGTAACCATAAGCTTGTTTTCTATATCCATGACTCTATTTCTGTTGTGTAAATAAGTTCATTTGTACCTTTCTTTTTTAGATTCCTCATATAAGCAATATCAAATGATATCTTTCTGTGTCTGACTTGCTTCACTCAGTATAACAATCTCTAGGTCCATCCATGTTGCTATAAAACCCTTAATTGTTAAGGATAACTCTCAATTTTTTCCAGTATCATCAGCAATTCTTTCTGTCAGACATGTGATAACACTTTTTAAACAGGGATATTAAGATCAAGGCTCCTGACCTGCAAACAAACAAAACATCATTTATATAGTGAAAACTTATCATGTCAAAGGATGAAAGCACTTGGTGTAAATCCCTTTGCACCCACTGCTGACAGAGGGCAGAGGAGTTTGACTCACTAATCTTCCTTACGTGCACTTCTTCCTAATGGGGTATTCCATCTAAAACTTATAAGAAGCGGGAATGCATCATGGAACACACCAATCTCTACTACAGATTCTGAAGCAGCAAAAAACAAAAACAAAAACATGATGAATCCATCCAAACGGTTCTGTCCACATTGTTGCAATAGTTTCCCTCGCACTGTGAACCTTTTCAAACCCTATCACTTGAACCTACTTTCATTTTTTTCAACAAAAATAATGTTAATCTGCAGTCACACGCTCCAGTAATATTACACTATCCCTTGTGCGAGGATGTAGGGATTTGAGGAGTTATGGAGGCTATCATGAGAGGTTGTCTAAAGTAATTAGGACATTTCGTTTAATGTTGGCTCTTCTCCCTAAGATGTCTGCTGTCCTCTTCTTTTTGAAGCTACTAGCATTGAGAAAGTGACCAAAATAAGGCCCTTCTCTTTTACTGCCCATGAATGCAGCTGTGATTAACCCCACAGACATTGGTGCTTCCAGAATCCCCTGAACCTACTGACCCTCCATGCATGGCATGACACAGATAAGGATGGTGACGTGTATACTTGTATAGAGCATGCTATAAAATTTTCGAGTCTTCCCTTCCTCATAATTCCAAAGAATAGATTGCTTTGGATTTCTGCTTAATGCTGCTGGAGTTGGTACATAAGTTGAGGGAGGTATCAGGGCACACCAAAAGAGAGGGTAACTGCACAGAAAATACAAGCAGGTATATTTCTGTGTAGTTTCAAGCAGCTTATGTGCTATATCAACCATGGTGACATGTTGAGCCTTCCTCTTCCTACTAGTAGTACAACAAATATAAAGGATATTTAGGCTGCTTGTTTTATCCCCACCTCTCTCAATTGATCTGCATTCACATATAGGACAATGAAGTGCCCTTTCTACCATCTTAATCAATACTTGAGAACTAGAAAATGTCCAGATTTTTCCAGGGATTATTTTCATATTCCCCAATTAGGACCATGAAGAAATCTAACCTATTGTGTTTAATGAAGTCATATCTCTGACGGCATCCCATCATCAACAAAACTGGAAAGAAATTTGAAGGGTCTTAGATTTACCATATTTGAAATTCCAATATTTTAGCTTGACACATTTTTGGAGTTTAGAAAAAAATATTTTACGTAAGACAAAAAATCATTTTTATGACACAAAAAGACAGCAATAGTTTTATATTTTTATCTGTTCCACTTGCACACAAATGTCTCATGGGGTTATGTAAAGCAGTCCTGTTGGGTGCTGTGCATGGTGCAAGTATGGATTAAAGCTTAGGAATCTTAAGCTTCAGTCACCTGAAACTTTGAAATTAGGATGCAAGCAATCCTGTCCAACATTTGAGCAGAGCAAGACACTGTCTTTATTTTATTTGTCAGGTAATTAATCTGTCTTTTTCCCCAAAGAGAGAAACAACTGGCATCTTCCATCAATGTGTTGTACAAAAATCTTTGAACACAGAGTGCAAGCAGAGTCTGTTACAAGATGTGAAAAAAAAAAAAAAGAGAGACCCTTGTGGCATTTTCTCCTAACTTATTGCAATCTCCCATTTAAAATGTGGGATTAATCAATCTTCTGAGGAAAAAAACCCAAGGAAGGTTTTTGCTTCTGTGGAATAATGGGATTGCTAAAGATTTCAGGAGGCCAGACGAATTAGTGAGAATGACCACGAGAAATCAGAGAAAAGTCAGACCCATGAATGAAGTGATGTTTACCTCTGTGAATCAATGAGAAGTAGGGGCAAATGAAAAGAAAGCTGAATACAACATTTTCTGAATAAATGTAACCTTTCAGCTGTCATAGAAAAATTAATAGTCACTATGATACAATATATTTAGTTTAGAAAGTTAATTAAATTTAAAGATTAATAATTAGATTTATTGAAGAAATGAAAACATATTTGTGGTTTAGAATAAATAATGTGTTCTGGTACAGATAATAAGACTACATAAATAAATAGAAATAAGACTAAATAAATAAATAGGAAAATAACAAATTAGATGTTATTAACATTAAAAACTGACACTCATCTAAAGAAAGAGAAGGAGAGACAAAAAGAGAGAAGAACTCATAGCAAGCATATATTAAAAACTCCTAAATAAGAAGTCTTCGGATGTAAAAAAAAAAAAAAAAAAAAGAAGTCTTCAATAAGAAGATAATGTAATAGCAAAAATGGGGAAAATATACCAAAAGATATTTCAAAAAAGAGAGTACAGAATGTTAATTAAACATATCAAAAGATGCTTGGCTTCTTAGTAGTCAATTAAATGCAAAAAAGTGATACCTTTAATTATCACTCACCAACCAGAAAGTTCAAATGAAAATGACAGGTATTATCAAGTTTGACAAGAATGTGCATAATCCTTGAATCTCATTCACTGCCGCTGAGGATAAAAAATCATACAAATGAGTGAAGTAAGTCAGAAAGAGAAAGACAAATACCATTATGCTAACACATATACATGGAATTTAAGAAAAAAAATGTCATGAAGAACCTAGGGGTAAGACGGGAATAAAGACACAAACCTACTAGAGAATGGACTTGAGGATATGGGGATGGGGAAGGGTAAGCTGTGACAAAGCGGGAGAGTGGCATGGACATATACACACTACCAAACGTAAAATAGATAGCTAGTGGGAAACAGCCGCATAGCACAGGGAGATCAGCTCGGTGCTTTGTGACCACCTGGAGTGGTGGGATAGGGAGGGTGGGAGGGAGGGAGATGCAAGAGGGAAGAGATATGGGAACATATGTATATGTATAACTGATTTGCTTTGTTATAAAGCAGAAACTAATACACCATTGTGAAGCAATTATACTCCAATAAAGATGTAAAAAAAAAAGAAAAAGGAAAATCATACACATTTTGAAAATATTTAGAAATATCTAAAAAGATAAACACATGAAAGCTATGACTCGAAAATTTTACTACTACATGTACACTGAATAATTTATACACACACCACCAAAGCTCAAGTTCTAGAATTTATATACCAGTGCTATTCTCAACAGACACAAACTGAAAATCACTCATATTGTAATACACGTTGGAATAAATTAATTGTTAAATATTTACACTATGGAATCCTATGCAACAGTGGCAATGCATGATCACAACAGGAAACCATATAGGCATATTCACAAGCAATATAAAATAAAAAAGCCGAATCCAAAAGTGATTTTACTGTGCCATAACATTTATATAAACTACAAAATACAGGTAACATGATCTTTTTGTTAGATACAAGAACAATCTTAAACCTTAAGGGGAGTCACTAGAATGGGACCAGGGGGCCTCTGAGTATCTGGCAATTTTCTGTGTCTTTATCTAGAAGCTATGTATAGAGTGTATTCAGATTCTGAATTTTCTGAAATTTCTCATTTCCTTACAAACCATGCACGTTTTTAGTTGTTTTTTATACATAACAAAAAGTAAAAACAATAGACTAGGGAAGGTAATTATATTAGCACTTTAATAGCCATGCTTTTCAAGGTGGAACTGAAAGGTATTAAATACTTGACACTGTGATTACTTCTTAAAAGGTGAAAATTTGAGATTAATAAATAAGACATACTTCTTCATATATAATCCTCAAACAGGAGGGGTAGAAAGGAGTATTATTATTATTTTTTTTAATACAGAATTGTTAAGATAGAAAATAATGAAAACAGACTAGGTTTAAAAAAGAGCACAATGGACTTCCCTGGTGGCACAGTGGGTAAGAATTTGCCTGCCAATGCAGGGGACAGAGGTTCAATCCCTGGTCTGGGAAGATTCCACATGCTGCAGAGCAACTAAACCCGTGTGCCACAACTACTGAGCCTGCGCTCTAGCGCCAGCAAGCAACAACTATTGAGCCTGCATGACACAACTACTGAAGCCCATACACCTAGAGACCATACTCCACAACAGGAGAAACGACCACAAGGAGAAGTCTGTGTACCACAACGATGAAAGCCCTGCTTGACACAACTAGAGAAAACATGTGCAGCAACGAAGACCCAACACAACCAAAAATAAATAAAATTAAATCTTTTGAATTCTGAGATGACTCACTCACGTGGCTGTAGGTAAGAGGCCTCAGTTCCTTGCCACATGGATCTCTCCTTAGGTCTGCTTGAGTGTCCTCATGACATGGCAGCTGGCTTACCCCAGGATGAGTGATCTAGCAGAAACCAAAGCAGAAGCTGCAATGTCTTTTATAATTTTGGAAGCTGCACTTTGTCATTTCTGCAATTTCTTATTAGTTTAACAGTCAGCCCTTTTCAAGTGCGAGGAGCCACACAGGTACATGAAGACTGGGAGATAATTAGGGGATAATTAGGGCCATCTTAGAGGCTGGCTACCAAAGTGGCTGACTAGCCAAAAACTGAATTTTGTTTTCTTCACTTCTGGAGAGAAAATGGTCAGTGAATCTCATTGGTGGTCTTTGAGGTGTACCAAAGCTACCTCTTGCCCTCACCCCCAGCCACGTGGCTGACAGGGTCTTGGTGCTCCAGCCGGGTGTCAGGCCTGTGCTTCTGAGGTGGGAGAGCTGAGTTCAGGACCTTGGTCTACCACAGACCTCCAGCACCTTGTAATATCAAATGGCAAAAGCCTCCCAGAGATATCCGTCTCAACGCTAAGACCCAGCTCCACTCAGAGACCAGCAAGATCCAGTGCTGGATATCCCATGCCAAACAACTAGCAAGACAGGAATGCAGGCCCACCCATTAGTAGAGAGGCTGCCTAAAATCATAATAGGGCCACAGACACCCCAAAACACACCACCAGATGCAGACCTGTCAACCAGAAAGACAAGATCCAGCCTCATCCACCAGAACACAGGCACCAGTCCCCTCCACCAGAAAGCCTACACAACCCACTGAACCAACCTTAGCCACTGGGGTAAGACACCAAAAACAACGAGAGCTACGAATCAGCACCCTGCAAAAAGGAGACCCCAAACACAGTCCCCAAAGCCAAATAAGACAGAGAAACAGCAGATGAAGGAACAAGGTAAGATCCCACCAGAACAAACAAATGTAGAGGAAATAGGCAGTCTAGCAGAAAAAGAATTCAGAGTAATGATAGTAAAGATGATCCCAAATCTTGGAACTGGAATGGAGAATATACAACAAACGTTTAACAAGGACCTAGAAGAACTAAAGAGCAAACAAACAATGATGAACAACACAATAAATGGAATTAAACATGCTCTAGAAGGAAACAATAGCCGAATAACTGAGGCAAAAGAATGGATAAATGACCTGGAAGACAAAATAGTAGAAAAACTACTGCAGAGCAGAAAAAAGAAAAAAAGAATGAAAAGAATTGAGGACAATCTGAGACACCTCTGGGACATTAAACACACCAACATTAGAATATAGGGATCTCAGAAGTATAAGAGAAAAAGAAACAGACTGAGAAAATATTTGAAGAGATAATAGTTGAAAACTTCCCTAATATGGGAAAGGAAATCATTATTCAAGTCCAGGAAGTGCAGAGAGTCCCATACAAGATACACCCAAGGAGAAACTTGACAAAATATATATTACTCAAACTATCAAAAATTAAATACAAAGAAAAAATATTAAAAGCAGCAAGGGAAAAACAACAAGTAACATAAAAGGGAATCCCCAAAAGGTTAACGGCTAATCTTTCAGCAGAAACTCTGCAAGCCAGAAGGGACTGGCAGGACATATTTAGAGTGATGAAAAGGGAAAAGCTACAACCAAGATTACTCGACCCAGCGAGGATCTCATTCAGATTTGACAGAGAAATTAAAACCTTTACAGACAAGCAAAAGCTAAGATAATTCAGCACCACCAAACCAGCTTTACAACAAATGCTAAAGGAACTTCTCTAGGCAGGAAACACAAGAGAAAGAAAATACCTACAATAACAAACCCAAAACAATTAAGTAAATGGTAATAAGAACATACATATCAATAATTACCTTAAATGTAAATGGATTAAATGCTCCAACCAAAAGACATAGACTGGCTGAATGGATACAAAAACATGAGCAGCAAATATGCGGTCTACAAGAGACCCACTTCAGACCTAGAGACACATACATACTGAAAGACAGGGGATGGAATAAGATATTCCATGCAAGTGGAAATCAAAAGAAAGTTACAGGAGTAATTCTCATATCAGACAAAAAAGACTTTAAAATAAAGACTATTACAGGAGACAAAGAAGGACACTACATAATGATCAAGGGATCAATCCAAGAAGAAGATATAATAATTGTAAATATTTATGCACCCAACACAAGAGCACCTCAATACATAAGGCAAATGCTAACAGCCATAAAAGGGGAAATCAACAGTAACACAATCATAGTAGGGGACTTTGGCACCCCTCTTTCACCAATGAACAGATCATCCAAAATGAAAATAAGGAAACACAAGCTTTAAAAGATATATTAAACAAGGTGGAATTAATTGATATTTATAGGACATTCCATCCAAAAACAACAGAATACACTTTTTCTCAAGTGCTCGTGGAACATTCTCCAGGATAGATCACATCCTGGGTCACAAAAAAAGCCCTGGTAAATTTACGAAAATTGAAATCGTAACAAGTATCTTTTCTGACTACAATGCTATCAGAATAGATATCAATTACAGGAAAAGATCTGTAAAAAATACAAACACATGGACGCTAAGCAATATACTACTTTATAACCAAGACATCACTGAAGAAATCACAGAGGAAATAAAAAAATACCTAGAAATGAATGACAATGAAAACATGAAGACCCAAAACCTATGGGATGCAGCAAAAGCAGTTCTAAGAGGGAGGTTTACAGCACTACAATTCTACCTCAAGAAACAAGAAACATCTCAAATAAACAAGCTAACCTTACACCTAAAGCAATTAGAGAAAGAAAGAAAAAAAAACCCAAAGTCAGCAGAGAAAAGAAATCATAAAGATCAGATCAGAAATAAGTGAAAAAGAAATGAAGGAAACAACAGCAAAAGTCAAAACAACTAAAAGCTGGTTCTCTGAGAAGGTAAACAAAATGGATAAACCATTAGCCAGACTCATCAAAGAAAAAAAGGGAGAAGACTCAAATCAATAGAATTACAAATGAAAAAGGAGAAGTAACAACTGACACTGCAGAAATACAAAGGATCATGAGAGATTACTGCAAGCAACTATATGCCAATAAAATGGACAACCTGGAAGAAATGGACAAATTCTTAGAAAAGCACAAGCTTCCAAGACTGAACCAGGAAGTAATAGAAACTATAAACAAACCAATCCAAAGCACTGAAATTGAGACTGTGATTTAAAATCTTCCAACAAACAAAAGCCCAGGACCAGATGGCTTCACAGGCAAATTCTATCAAACATTTAGAGAAGAGTTAACACCTACTCTTCTCAAACTCTTCCAAAATATAGCACAGGGGGGAACTCTCCCAAACTTATTCTATGAGACCACCATCTCCCTGATACCAAAACCAGACAAAGATGTCACAAAGAAAGAAAACTATAGGCCAATATCACTGATGAACACAGATGCAAAAATCCACAGCAAAATATTAGCAAACAGAATCCAACGGCGCATTAAAAGGATCATACACCAAGAGCAAGTGGGTTTTATCCCTGGGATGCAAGGTTCTTCAATATATCAAATCAATGTGATACACAATATTAAAAAACTGAAGGATAAAAACAATATGGTCATCTCAATAGACACAAAAAATGCTTTCGACATTATTAAACACCCATTTATGATAAAAAAAAAACCTCCAGAAAGTAGGCATAGAGGGAACTTTCTTCAACATAATAGAGGCCATATATGACAAACCTAGCCAACATCGTTCTCAATGGTGAAAAGTGAAACCATTTCCACCAAGATCGGGAACAAGACAAGGTTGCCCACTGTCACCACTATGATTCAACACACGTTTGGAAATTTTAGCTACAGCAACCAGAGAAGAAAAAGAAATAAAGGGAATCCAAATCGGAAAAGAAGAAGTTAAGCTCTCACTGTTTGCAGATGACATGATACATACATAGAGAATCCTAAAGATGCTACCAGAAACCTACTAGAGTTAATCAATGAATCTGGTAAGGTTGCAGCATACAAAATTAATGTACAGTTATCTCTTTCATCCATATACACTAAAGATGAAAAATCTGAAAGAGAAATTAAGGAAACACTTCCATTTACCACTGCAACATAAAGAATAAAATACCTAGGAATAAACCTACCTAAGGAGACAAAAGTCGTTTACTCAACAAACTATAAGACACTGATTAAAGAAATCAAAGATGACACAAACAGATAGAGAGATATACCATGTTCTTGGATTGGAAGAATCAACATTGTAGAAATGACTATACTACCCAAAGCAATCTACAGATTCAATGCAATCCCTATCAAACTACCAATGGCATTTTTCAGAGAACTGGAACAAAAAAATTCACAATTAGTATGGAAACACAAAAGACCCTGAACAGCCAAAGCAATTTTGAGAAGAAAAACAGAGCTGGAGGAATCAGGCTCCCTGACTTCAGACAATGCTACAAAGCTACAGTAGTCAAGACAGTATGGTACTGGCACAAAAAGAGAAATATAGATCAATGGAACACGAGGGAAAGCCCAGAGATAAACCCATACACATATGGTCACCTTATTTATGATTAAGGAGGCAAGAATATACAATGGAGAAATCACAGCCTCTTCAATAAGTGGTGCTGGGAGAACTGGGCAGCTACAGGTAAAATAATGAAATTAGAAGATTCCCTAACACCATATACAAAAATAAACTCAAAATAGATTAAAGACCTAAATGTAAGGCCAGACACTATAGAACTCTTAGAGGAAAACATAAGCAGAACACTCTATGACATCAATCACAGCAAGATCCTTTTTAACCCACCTCCTAGAGAAATGGAAATAAAAACAAAAACAAACAAATGAGACTTAAAAGCTTTTGCACAGCAAAGGAAAATGTAAACAAGACGAAAAGACAACCCTCAGAATGGCAGAAAATATATGCCAACAAAGCAACTGACAAATGATTAATCTCCAAACTTTACAAGGAGCCCATGCAGATCAAAAAAACAAACAACCCAATCCATAAATGGGCAGAAGACCTAAATAGACATTTCTCCAAAGAAGATATACAGATTGCCAACAAACACATGAAAGAATGCTCAACATCACTGTTCATTAGAGAAATGCAAATCAAAATTACAATGAGGTATCACCACACATAGGTAAGAATGTCCATCATCAAAAAAATCTACAAACAATAAATGCTGCAGAGGTGTGGAGAAAAGGGAACCCTCTTGCACCGCTGGTGGGAGTGTAAATTGATACAGCCACTATTGAGAACAGTATGGAGGTTCCTTAAAAACCTAAAAATAGAACTACCACTACCATATGACACAGCAATCCCAGTACTGGGCATATACGTGGAGAAAACCATAATTCATAAAGAGTCATGTTCCACAATATTCATTGCAACTCTATTTGCAATAGCCAGGACATGGAAGCAATCTAAGTGTCCATCAACTGATGACTGGATAAAGAAGATGTTGCACATCTTCAATATAAAATGGAATATTACTCAGCCATAAAAAGAAATGAAATTGAGTTATTTGTAGTGAGGTGGATGGACCTAGAGTCTGTCATACAGAGTGAAGTAAGTCAGAAAGAGAAAAACAAATACTGTATGCTGACACATATATATGGAATCTAAAAAAAAAGAAAAAATATGGTTCGGAAGAACCTAGGGGCAGGACTGGAATAAAGACGCAGACATAGAGAATGGACTTGAGGACATAGGGAGGGAGAAGGGTAAGCTGGGATGAAGTGATAGAGTGGCATGGACTTATATATACTACCAAATGTAAAATAGATGGCTAGTAAGAAACAGCTGCATAGCACAGGGAGATCAGCTCAGTGCTTTGTGACCACTTAGAGGGGTGGGATATGGGGGGGGGGAGACGCAAGAGGGAGGAGATATGGGGATATATGTATATGTATAGCTTGTTCACTTTGTTATAAAGCAGAAACTAACAAACCATTGTAAAGCAATTATAGTCCAATAAGATTATATAAATAAATAAATAAATAATTTATGCCCCCCCAAATTAAATCTTTTTAAAAAATAAACAAATAAAAAACAGCACTCGATAACATGATAACCTAAACCTAAGTATTTTCAGTACTATAGTAAATGTAACTGGATTAGTATCTCCTATTTAAGTGTAATTTTTTATATAATGTGCAACTAAATTTTCTTCACAATATACAGGTAAAATGAAAGAATTACATTAGAAAGGAGAAAACATTCCACGTATTCAAAAACAATAAAACAATAAGCATATAATATCATGCTTATAATAAGCATATACTAAGCATGTATAATATCATATAATATATAAGCATACAATATCATGCTCATAATAAGCATATAATAAGCATCTTAGATAAAATAGTCTTTAAGCTCAGAACACTTTGTCATTATTGTAATTAGTATTATCCCAATTTCTTAAAAATATTTCAATACTTCTATTTGAAAAAATATTTTAATATGTTTTTCTTCACTCTTTTGTGGTCTAATACATGATAAGTATTTAGGTGCTAACATAACCTAAAAATATATGTTGTTTTTTCACAGCCAAACAAAACTGAATTGAGAAGAAATAGAGGGCTTCCCTGGTGGCGCAGTGGTTGAGAGTCTGCCTGCCAATGCAGCGGACACAGGTTCGTGCCCCGGTCCGGGAGGGTCCCACATGCCGCGGAGCGGCTGGGCCCGGGAGCCACGGCCACTGAGCCTGTGCGTCCGGATCCTGTGCTCCACAACGGGAGAGGCCACAACAGTGAGAGGCCCGCGTACTGCAAAAAAAAAAAAAAAGAAGAAAAAATAGATAACTTGAACATACTGATCACTAAAAGCCAAATAGAATCTGTAATTTAAAAAACTCCCTACCAACAAAAGTCCAGTATCAGATGGTTTCACAGGCAAATTCTTCCAAATATACAAAGCAAAACTTACACTGATTCTTCTCAAACTCTTCGAAAAGATTGAAGAGTAAGGAATACTTCCAAAGACATTGTATGAAGCCACCATCACCCTGATATCAAAGACAGATGGGGGGGACTTCCCTGGTGGCAGAGTGGCACAGAATCCATCTGACAATGCAGGTGACATAGGTTTGAGCCCTGGTCTGGTAAGATCCCACATGCTGCGGAGCAACTAAACCTGTGTGCCACAACTACTGAGCCTGCGCTCTACAGCCCAGGAGCCACAACTACTGAGCCTTATAGCCACAACTGCTATAGCCCGCGCACCTAGAGCCCATTGTCTGCAACAAAAGAAGCCACCACAATGAACAGCCTGCACACCACAATGAAGAGAAGCTCCCGCTCGCCACAATTAGAGACAGCCCATGCACAGCAACGGACACCCAATGCATCCAAAAATAAATAAAGAAATCTACTAAAAAAACCCAAACAAACAAACAAACCAAAAAAAAACAGATGGGGACTTTTCTGGTTGTCCAGCAGTTAAGATTTCAACTTCCAGTGCAGGGCAGGGGGCAGGTTCAATCCCTCATGGTGGAGCTCAGATCCCACATGCCTCACAAACAAGAAACCAAAACATAAAACAGAAGCAATATTGGAACAAATTCAATAAAGACTTAAAAAAAAAAACACAGAGAAGGACACTACCAAAATAGAAAATTGCAGACCAATATCTTTGATAAATATAGATGCAAAAATTCTCAACTGAATATTAGAAAACCGAATCCGACAATACATAAGAGGATCTTACACCATGACCAAATTTGATTCTCCCCAGTGTCACAAAGTTGTTTCAACATATGCAAATCAATCAACATGATACACCCCATCAACAAAGGAAAAACACAGAACAAATGATCATCTCAATAGATGCTGAAAAAGCATTTGAAAAACTTCAACATCCACTGATGATAAAAACACTTACCAGGGGTTTCCCTGGTGGTGCAGTGGTTGAGAGTCCACCTGCCGATGCAGGGGACACGGGTTCGTGCCCCGGTCCAGGAAGATCCCACATGCTGCGGAGCAGCTGGGACCGTGAGCCATGGCCGCTGAGCCTGCGCGTCCAGAGCCTGTGCTCCACAACAGTGAGAGGGCCGTGTACCACACACACACACACAAAAAAAAAACCAACAAACAAAGAAAACACTTACCATGGCTTCCCTGGTGGTGCAGTTGTTGAGAGTCCGCCTTCCGATGCAGGGGACACGGGTTCATGCCCCAGTTTGGGAAGATCCCACATGCTGCAGAGCGGCTGGGCCCGTGAGCCATGGCCACTGAGCCTGCGCATCCGTAGCCTGTGCTCCGCAACGGGAGAGGTCACAACATTGAGAGGCCCGTGCACTGCAAAAAAACAAAACAAAACAATACAAAACAAAACACTTACCAAAGTGGGTATAGAGGAAACATATCTCAACATAATAAAAGCTATTTATGAAAAACCCACAACCAATATAATACTCAATGTTCATAGGCTGAAAGCCTTCCCCCTAAAATCAGGAACAAGACAAGGATGCCCACTCTCACCTCATATCTTCAACATAGTATTGGAAGTCCTAGCCACAACAATCAGACAAGAAAAAGAAATAAAAATCTAACCACATTGGAAGGGAAGAGGTAAAGTTGTCATTATATGCAGATGGCATGATAATATATATAAAGGAAACCCTAAAAGTTCCACACAAAAACTACTAGAAGTGATAAACAAATTCAGCAAAGTAGCAGGACACAAGATTAACATACATAAAGTGGTTGCCTTTCTTGGTTTTTCTTTTTCTTTTTTAAATTTATTTTGGCTGCACTGGGTCTTCATTGCTGTGCACGGGCTTTCTCTCATTGTGGCCAGTGGGGGCTAGTCTTCATTGTGGCACGCAAGCTTCTCATTGCAGTGGCTTCTCTTGTTGCGGAGCACGGGATCTAGGAACGCGGGCTTAGGTAGTTGTGGCACATGGGCTCAGTAGATGTGGCTCACGGGTTCTAGTGTGCAGGCTAAGTACTTGTGGCACACAGGTCTAGTTGCTCCACAGCATGTGAGATCTTCTGGCACCAGAGCACAAACCTATGCCCACTGTATTGGCAGGCGGATTCTCAACCATGGAGCCATCAGGGAAGTCCCTGGATGCATTTCTTTACACTAACAATGAATAATCAGAAAGGAAATGTAAACAAGCAATCCTTTTTAAAATGGCATCAAGAAAATAAAATACTTAGGAATAAACCTTACCAAGGAGGTGAAAGACTTATATGTTGAGAACTACAAAATATTAGTAAAGGAAACTGAAGATGATTTCGAGAAATGGAAAGACATCCCACGCTCTTGGATGGGAAGAATTAAAACTGTTAAAATGGCTATACTACCAAAGCAATCTACAGAGTTAATGTGATTCCTATCAAATTGCCTATGACACTTTCCCCAGAACTAGAACAAATAATCCTAAAATATATCTGGAACCATAAAAAGTCAGAACTGTCAACACAATCCTGAGGAAAAAGAGAAAAGCAGGAGGCATAACCCTCCTAAACTTCAGACAATACTACAAAGTTACAGTAATCAAAACCGCATGGTATTGGCACAGAAGCAGATACATGGATCAATGGAATGGAATAGAGAGCCCAGAAATAAACTCATACACCTATGGTCAATTAACCTTCGACAAAGGAGGCAAGAATATACAATGGGGAAAAGATAGTCTCTTCAGCAAGTGGTGAAAGTTGGACAGCCGTATGCAAATCAGTGAAGTCAGAACAAACCCTCACACCATACACAGAAATAAACTCTAAACAGCTTACATGCTTAAATATAACATAGGACACCTTAAAACTCCTAGAAGAGAACATAAGCAAAACATTCTGACATAAATCATACCACAGTTTTCCTAGGCAGTTCTCCCTAAGCAGTACAAATACAGTAAGTCACCTACATATGCACCTTCAAAGTGCAAACTTTCAAAGATGCAAACGTCCATTTGCATGTTCAATTCGCATGTAAGTTAGTTCACGTGACTGGCATACATTGTCATGTGCGTTCATCCTCTATAAGCAGTTGTGCTTTTGTGTTCTTTACAGTACTGTATAGAGTACAGTAGTAGAGTACCTTTATTTCAAGCCCAAGATGTCTGGAAGCAAGCGTAAAGGCAGCGGTGATGTAGCTGGTACTGTTAAGAAGGGCCAAGCGATAATGATGGAAACAAAAGTGAAAGTAATTGAGAGAGTGGAGCGAGGCAAAAAGATGTTAGACATCGCTCATTCTTATAACATGAATCATTCAATCATTGGCACGAATCTAAAGAACAAGGAAAAGATGATGGAACATGTGAAGTCTGCTGTGCTGATGATGTTGACAAAATATCGAAGAAGCATGGAAAAGTGATGGAGGAGATGGAGAAACTTCTCAGTGTGCACATGCAGGATCAAAATCAGCGCTGAGTCCTGCTCAGCTTAATGCTGATTCAAGAGAAAGTTAAAAGCCTTTATGAAGACTTGAAGAAGAAACACGGCAAACAATCAGAGGGCACGTCTTTTAATGCCAGCCATGGCTGGTTTCATCGGTTCAAGGCTAGAGCCAACCTTCACAATGTAAAAGTAAGTGGAGAGGCAGCAAGTGCAGATAGGGTAGCTGTCCGGGAACTTCTGGAAACACTTTGAGAAATTATTGATGATGGTGTGTATTTACCCAACCAGGTTTTTAATGTGGACGAGACACAACTCTACTGGAAGAGGATGCCAGACCGAAGTTACATCAGAAAGGAGGAAAAGTTGATGCCGGGCTGTAAAGCAGCAAAGGATAGGCTAACTGTTGTTTGGCGGCAATGCTTCCGGTGAACTGAAGCTGAAGCCTCTCTTAGTTTATCATTCAGAGAACCCAAGAACCCTTAAAAACATAGCCAAGGGCTCTCTTCCTGTTGTGTGGAAGCGTAACCCCAAATCCTGTATTACACAGGCCACGTTCCAGGACTGGTTTTGCCACCACTTTATCCCAGATGTAGAGAAATATTGCTTGGAGAAGGACGTTCCAGCAAAACATTCTTTTGCTGCTCGACAATGCTCTGGGCCACCCCCCATCCATGGATGACTTTCATCCCAACGTCAAAGTAGTGCATCTGTCACCGAATACTATGTTGCTCATCCAACCTATGGACCAGGGAGTTAGAGCGACTTTCAAGAAATATTATTTATGTCACACTTTTTGTCAGGCAGTAAAGGTAAGTGACAAATCAGGAACAACCTAGGGACAACATTGGAAGGACTATAACATCTACAAGACCATAAAAACATTGACTTTGCATGGTGTGAAGTTATGGTGGTCACCATGAATGGGCTTTGGAAGAACCTTGGTCCACAGTTCATGATTTTTGTGGATTTGAGAAGGTAGATCAGAAGTCTGAAGAAGTCTTCAGCAACGTAGTGACCCTCAGTGAGAAGCTGGAACTAGATCTGCAAGAGGACGATTTCATTGAACTCCTTGCTGTACAACATGAGGAGCTTACTGATGGAATTGGAGGCCCAGAGAAAGGATGAAGAGGGACAGGAGGAAGAAGTAGTAACTGAAGAACTGAAGAGATTCACAACAGAACATGGCAAGGGAATCTTCTTTATTTGAGGAAGCACTGTTAGTTTTTGAGGCACAGGACCCGAACCTAGAATGGTACCCAAAGGTGGCAGCAGCCATTCAGAATGAAATCCAGTGCTACCTTGTCATCTATGATGAAAAAAAAAAAAAGCTATGACCCAGATATCAATGGATCATTTTTTCAAGAGGGTAGATAGAATTAAATCCAGCAAGGGAGCAGAACTTGTACCATCAGCGTCAGGTATGAGTGAAATGGCAGCTTGAACTCTGTCTCCTACTGCTGATAATCCTTTACCTCTACCTTCTCCCACTTCCTCTCCCTCCTCTAATCAGTAACTCTTCTCGCCTGTTCCCTCGATGCCAGCCCAAGTATCCCAGCTGTTGTAATGTATTACTGTACTTTTCAAGTTACTGTACTGTAAGATTTAAAATGTTTTCTTTATTTTTGTGTTTGTTTTTTATGTATTGTTTGTGTGAAGAGCATTATAAACCTATTACAGTACAATACCATATACCCGACTGTGTAAGATGGATACCTAGGCTAACTTTGTTGCACTTACAAACAAATTGGACTTACAAATGCACTCTTGGAACAGAACTTGTTCATATGTAGGGGACTTACTGTAAAAGCAAAAAAGAAACAGGAACTAATCAAACTGATAAGCTGTTGCACAGCAAAGGAAACCATAATCAAAATGAAAATACAACCTATGGACTGGGAGAAGATATTAGCAAATGATGAGACTGACAAGGGCTTAATTGCCAAACTATACAAACAGCTCATACAACTCAATAACAAAATAACAAATAACTCAATGGAAAAATGGGTAGAAAACCTAAAGAAACATTTCTCCAAAGAAGACATGCAGATAGCCAATAGACACATGAAAAGATGCTCATCATCACTAATTATTAGAGAAATGCAAATCCAAATTACAATGAGGTATCACTTCACACTGATCAGAATGGCCATCATTAAAAAAATCTACAATTAACAAATGTTGGATGGGGTATGGAGAAAAGGGAACCCTTCTACACTGTTGGTGGCATTTTAAGTTGGTGCAGCCACTATGGAAAACAGGATGGAGGTTCCTCAAAAAAACTCTAAAGAGAGTTGCCATATGATCTAGCAATCCCACTTGTGGACATATATGTAGACAAAACTATAATTCAAAAAGATACATCAAACCCGATGTTCATTGCAGCAGTATTTATAATAGCCAAGACATGGAAACAACCTAAACGTTCATTGAAAAATGAATGTATAAAGAAGGTGTGGTATATGTATACAATAGATATTACTCAGACATAAAAAAGAATGAAATAATGCCATTTGCAGAAACATGGATGGACCTAGAGATAATGATACTAAGTGAAGTTAGTCAGAAAGAGAAAGACAAATACCATATAATATCACTTATATGTGGAATCGAAAACAGGACACAAATGAACATGTCAGTGAAACAGAAACAAACACAAAAATATAGAAAACAGAGTTGTGGTTGCCAAGGAGAGAGTGATGGAAAGATTGGGAGTTTTGGAATAGCAGAAGCAAACTATTCTACATAGGATGGACAACCACAAAGACCTGCTGTATAGCAGAGGAAACTATATTCAATATCCTGTGATAAACTATAATGGAAAAGAATATATATATATATACACACACACACAGAAATTAACACAACAATGTATAAAGGCTGCAGAGGGTGTGGAGAAAAGGGAACCCTCCTACACTGTTGGTGGGAATGTAAACTGATACAGCCACTATGGAGAACAGTATGGAGTTTCCTTAAAAGCTAAAAACAGAACTACCATATGACCCAGCAACCCCACTGGTGAGGTGGTTGGACCTAGAGTCTGTCATACAGAGTGAAGTAAGTCAGAAAGAGAAAAACAAATACCGTACATGAACACATACATATGGAATCTAGAAAAATGGTACTGACGAACCTAGTGACAGGGCAGGAATAACGACACAGATGTAGAGAACGGACATAAGGACACAGGGCGGAAGGGGAGACAGGGACGTAGTGAGAGAGTAGCACTGACATATATACACTACCAAATGTAAAAGAGCTAGTGGTAAGCTGCCGCATAGCACAGGAAGATCAGCTCGGTGCTTTATGTCCCCCACAGGGGTGGGATAGGGAGTGTGGGAGGGAGCCTCAGGAGGGGGGTATCACATATAGGTGATTCACTTTGTTGTAAAGCAGAAACGAATACAGTGTTATAAAGCAATTATACTCCAATAAACATGTATTAAAAAAACCCACAACATTGTAACTACACTAGAAAATACTTCTTAAGTGCAAAAGATATTTTGAATGTAAGTTTTATTGTGTGTGTGTACCACAGGTTCAATATATATGAATTATGTCAAATTGATTACATTGTTTTTCAAAATAATTTTTGATATTCTACATCAGCTTCATTATATAAATGCAGAAAAACTATATTATTTTTTTCTAAAATTCAGAAATAGCCATTTTGCTCATTCAGTATACTATAAACCACTAACTGTTAAAAAGGGATTCGTGACCTCTTCCTTCCAAAGAAATATTTCTGCACTCACACATGTTTAATAGAATGTTCTGCCATGAACTGACTTCCCACCTTAGAGACACCAGATTTGCATCCTGAAATCTCTTTCTTGCAAAAAATGTCCAATTAGCATCCTAGCATTACAGAAAAGAAATGCTTTTTTCCAGATCTCAAATTCCACACAATTTTATCAAGAAATCAGGTATTTTTTTTTCACACACGCAGACTGTATTTTATTTTTACAAGAGAGAAATCAACTGACACCAAGCATTGTAAATGGATGACCACAACAAAAGCAACAATGACTGTAATTACCAAACATAAAACACACTCATACTATGTCATAATATTGACATTAAGTCCAGGAATACTCCACTGTAAGAGCTCCTTTACTTTGCAGTGAAAGACATCATGTATTTTTAAATTATCAGCACTCACCTGAGATCTTCAAAAATCAACTAAAACATAATTTTGTGTTCTCTTTCATTTATTCTGGTTCTAAGTGGTCATTTCTAAACGAAAGTATTTAAGTATGTTAACGTCATCTTATAACATCATATTTCAGATGACTACCGTCTCTCCAAAGATGAAATATGAGGAACTCATAATTAGGCTCTCCAAAGATTTACTCTCTGAATCTGTATTATCCTTCTGCTAAACTCCACACTGTTCATTATTCTTTGAGAATATTCTTTTTTCTTGTATGGCCATCACATGCTCTTTCATTTCATGAAGTGTTTTCCTACAATTTTATGCCTAGTTTATTTCTGAGAATATGCATTATTTCTGATTGATATTTATAGACACAAAGACTTCTCTATAATTCCCTGAGAGTTTCAAGAACTCCTACTTTTTTTTTTAATACCTAGATTCTGAAGCTCTCCACAAAGCATTACTAAAATTGCATTTACATAAGTATCTACATATTAATCACACATTAAGGCATTTACAATTTTATTATGCTTTATTGCTAATTTCAGAGCATAAATGTAGCTGTCTTATTTACCACCCTCTTGGAAATCACTTTAATATTTGCACTTAGGATTTGAAAGAGAATGGACAAATAAAAACCTGAAGAATATGCAAATACAATTTATATATTTCTCATAAAATTAGGTGATTATCTAACCTTTATCCAGAAAAAAGAAGAGCCCAGATACTCTGCAGGCATGATACTCGACAATGTGTGGAAAACATGCAGTAATCCATGTGGCAGAGTTTACCTGTGACCATCTGGGGTTAGTGACCTATGCATTCCTTACATGCAACATATCAGGAGTGGAAAAAGGGAATTTGTCAGTTGTGGCAATAAGTATAATGAAGATTTGTAGTAGGTTATGCTCATATATTCAACACAGGTACAATCAAAATTTTGCTCAATTCTGGTAGATCTAAGTCTCTATCTGTTACCTTGTCTTTAACGAGGAAATGTCAGAACTGACTTACAAAAAAAAAGTGTTTTGTTTGTTTGTTTTAATTACAGTCATGGTGAGTAAGACATAGCTCAGAACAGCTAATGTGACTTAGTCATTCTCCCATCAGGAAATACAGGTTCTACTTCCCTGTTTATTCTCCACATCCTGTAGTAAGTTAAGTTTCAATGAAAGATAAATCTACAGAGCGAAAAAGAAAAGAAAACTTTCATGTGTTGATAAGATCATTCTGACAAGTTTTACCACGTATGTCAGTGTTTGTGCTGATGGACACAAGCCAGAGCTCCCTACTCTGACATTTTCACTGATGTCATTCCCCTTGATTCTCAATTTAAAAGTGGATAAATATGTTTTCTATGTTGTCTTCTTTAAGAAATTAAATAATGAATGCTTTCTAGACATGATCCTCTACGATTTTCAGTCAGTGGTCATCAAGAGAGGAAAAGCACAGAATCTCATCCCCACAGAAGGGTGACATTCAGTCAGGCAATAAAATTCTCCCCAAAATCAGAGCTTCACCTTTAACATGCAATCAGAGGCTTTCACAGGTTCCTGATCACTGTGCACTCAGCCCTACCATATGGGATTGGCTCTAAGAATCTCACATCAGATGACTGACAAACATTTCACAGTACACTGATCTGGTACCAGATCCTGCCCTTCTTATTACAATATTCTAGGATATTTCCTGGAGCCCTCTACTCTATACAGGTACACTTCCAAGTAGAAACAGAAGCTTTGATTCTCACTGGGACCCCTGCTCTATGCAACCAACCTCTCTAGAAATACGATGTTCTAATCTCTCCTGATTAGAACATTTCAAGGTCTCTCCCTGTGCTAATTTACTAAAGGTAAAAGAGAAATAAGAAAGAGCTAATTATGCAGGGAGCAATATATAAAATTCCTTTACTTAATGTATTTATCTGATATACCCAAATATTGAGAAATATATATTCATTTTATAATGGTCAAGAAAAGAGGAGGAGGAACCTCCATGCCAACAGTATATATAAAATGGAATCAATATTGCATAAGCTCCAGCTTAAGCTTAGCTACGAGGTACTAACTCTTCTCATAAAGAAGCAATAACTGTCCATCATTTGAAGCACACTGAGGACTCAGACAGCTGGACTCTGAGGGTGTAGTCTCCTCACTCGAACTCTGCACTTGCATCACAGAGCAATGAAATATTCCCAACGAATTATTAAGGATGAGGTGGGGAGCCGAAATAAGAAAGATGAATCCATAGTCTGCCCTACCATCTGTTCTGTGGGATATTACCACCATCGTGGCCCAGTATGACCTTCCCACCTTTCTCTGGGCCTCCCTACTTTCCACCTCCATCCTCTCATTATATCTTACCTACACTTGGAATCGACTCTAGTTTTTCCACTTATCTTTATCAACAAGTAATCCAAAGAGCAACTTTGTATATAACTCCTTAGAAACCTCAGGTCTGACTCAGTAATACATGACCTTCTAAGTCCAAAGTTTTCCTTATTCCCTTTATTATGTTTTTTCGAATTTCCATGTACTTACATTCTCTGGACCTCCACTGTTCTCAGGTTCGTCTTCCCTGAAAAATCTGTCAACCTAGACATAGACTTAAGTACCACCCTCTAATTATCTCCTAGGGAATCCAGGTTTTAAAAAAGCCTCAGCAAGCCTTATGGACTTTATTAAAGACTCTTTAAGATAACCCATGGGAGATAGCAGTACACCCACAGATACCTATTTAATACACCCTCAGAGTATTTTTTTTCTTTTTAATAAAGTCTCTTCTGTCCAATGAAGACTCTCAGCTCTTCTTCAACATATGCAGTGTCTCACCCTTCTGATTACTCTCTGCTCTATCCCATGGTCACTTCCTTTCCTCATATTACATTCTTTCCCAATTTTGTATGTTAGTAAAATCAAATAACATAAAATATAACATGTGAATTATTATAAAGTGCACCTTTCAGTGATATTACATACATTCATTTTACTGGGTGATGAACATCGCCATCTGTCTTTCTAATTCTTTTCTACGTTTTAAAACTGTGACTCTATATCCTTTAAACATCACTTTCCTTTTTGTTCCATAACCACCTGAAAAGCATCATTACCCTCCCAATTTCTATGGTTTTGACTACACTAAGTACCCCATATAATTGAAATAAGTAGTTGTATTGTTATGACTCACTGAAAGTCACAAAAATGGCATTTTGGTACCTAAATTTCCTCAAGATTCATCCATGCTGTAGCATATTCTTAGATCTTTTCCTTCTTAACAGTGAACAATATTGTATTATATGGGTATACCACACTTTGTTTATCCAGAATCTAGTGGATGAACACTTAGGTTGCTTTCATATTTTAGCTACTGTGATTATTACTGCTCTAAACACTGGAGTACAAATATTTCTTTAGGACCCTGATTTCAATTCCTTTGGGTATACCTCATAGTAAAATTCCTGGATCATGTAGTAATTCTATTTTTCAATACCTGAAAACTTGCCATACTCTTTTGCAAAGCAGCTGTATCATTCTACATTCCCCCTGACATAGCACAATCCTTCCAACTCCCTCACATCCTCACCAATACTTGTTTTCTGCTTGTGTATGTGTCTGTGTGCTTGTGTGTGTATGCATGCACACAAATATATAAACATGCATTTAGTGATACGGAGAATCTATTCAAGTGCTTAGTCATTTGTACATCTTTTTGAAGAACCATCTATTCAAGTCTTTTATCCATTTTTGAATCAGGGTGTTTGCTTTTTGTTGACTTGTAGGAGTTCTCTGTATATTCTGAATAGAAATCTCTTGTCAGATAGATGGCTTTCAAATATTTTCTCCTATCTTGTGGGTTGCCATTTTATTCTGTTTACATCTCCTTGATACACATTTTTTTAAAATTATATACTGAAAATTGTTTATTTTTTTGTTAGCTCTACCTCTGTTGTTCCTTCATTTCATATTGAGGAAAACACTGCCAAATCCAATGTCATGAAGCTCTTGTCCTGTGTCTTCTTCTAAGACTTTTTATTTTATTAGGTCTTATATTTAGTTTCTTGATACGTTTCCATTAATGTATGCATATGATGTTAGGTAAGGGTCCATCTTCCTTCTTTTGCATGTTGACAACAAGACTTCTCAGCATCATTTGTTGAAAATACTATCCTTTCTGCTTTGAAAAGTCTCGGCAACTTGTCAAAAATCATTTAGCCATATATCAGGGTTTATTTCTGGGTGTTCTATTCTATTCTATTAGCCTTGAATAAGGGAGAAAATAGTATAACTTATCCAGGTTGATGAAGAACATAAAGAAAGTCCAGGACTGAGAATTAGGAGGGCAATATAAAACAGCAGGGAGTAAAAGACAGTGTGAGAGAAGATCTTGTATTTGCAAGTTCATGGAAATATGATCATGTTAAACCACTAAATGCTTGACTTGAACAATACGGTAAATGTGCTAGCAAGAAACATAACACTTACCCATCTCCAGGAAATATAGTATGGGCATAAAGATAAAATACACACAAATATATTTAAAAGGGAACCGTTTTCATGGTGTGAGAATATTGTGGGATTTGAAATACAATTTACTTCTGTTCTACCATTGTCTCTAAAATTTATCAAAGTGTATATACAAGCAATTCCAATTCTGGTAATGTGCTTGACAGGTTTATATATGGACTTCAGACGACCAGTAAATGTACATTCATAGTAGGACTGTTCTCTAATCCAAAAAACAAAACAAAAACTGGAAAGACTAGAGGTCACTTTTTCAACACACATACAGATGCAGTGATGGTTAAGGGTCCAAAAACAGAAGGTGAGCATGGGTGCAAGAGTTAATCCCCAGGCTGGTGTGGCGAGCAGAGTTTGAGGGTAACACAGGTAGAAAAGGCTTTTGTCCTACCCTTGATTTTTGAGTTATGGAAACTCACAGGTCACTACCTTCATTTCAAAATGAATGAATGCACTATTCAATTTTTTAAAACAGGAGAAGTAAACATGAGTGATAATAAATTTCCAACTGTCGCTAATCAAATGAGATACTAAGAAAAATTAAATAATATGATTTAAGAATGAAGTGGAGAGATTGTCTAAGATGGTAGCATTCAAAGACCCAGAGCTTGATGCCTCTCACGGGCACACCAAAGTCACAACTGTTTACAGAACAGCAATTGATGAAAAAGGCCAGGACCTACCATAAAAGATGTTTTAGAGCTAAAGATATAAGGAAGGCACCTCGGCAAGACAAGAAGGAAGGGCAAAATCTCAAGAGAGTCAAAACCCATACCACCAGGTGGGTGACCCACAAATGGGAGAATAATTACAATTACTGAGGTGCTCCCAGGTAGCGAGGGGTATGAACAGAGCATCAGGCTCCCAAACCCAGGGATCCTGTGCTGGAAAGAAGAGTTCCTAGAAAGTTGGGCTTTGAAGACCAGTAGTGCTTATTTTCCAGAGAGCCAGAGGGTTGTGGGAAACAGAGAGTCCACACTTAAAAGATGCTCACAGGGCTTCCCGGGTGGCGCAGTGGTTGACATGCAGGGGATGTGGATGACATGCAGGCCGATGCAGGGGACACGGGTTCGTGCCCCGGTCTGGAAGGATCCCACATGCTGCGGGGCAGCGGCCCGTGAGCCATGCACGCTGAGCTTGCGCGTCCCGAGCCTGTGCGCCACAATGGGAGAGACCACAAAGGTGAGAGGCCTGCGTACCCCCCTCCCCAAAAAATATGCTCACAAAATCCCACATGACTGGAGAATCAGAACAGAAGCAGTCATTTGAAAGGATCCTGGGTCACACCTACCTCCTGATCTTGGAGAGTCTCCCAGAGAGGCAAGAGGCAACTACAGCACAGCCTCAGGGACACAGACACTGGCAGCAACCACTTGGGGGAGCTCCTTCTACCTCGTGGCCACTGGTACCAGGAAGCATAATTTCTGAATCCTCCCTCTATCTTTTTTAGCCTCAGGACCTAGCCCTACCCATTTCCACCAGACCATAGACACAAGTACTAGGATGCTGCAGGCCAAGCAACAAACTGAGCAGTGGCATAGCCCCATCCGCCAGCAAACAGGCTGCCTTCAGACGCTCTCAATGCACAGCTGCCCCTGGACATGGGCCCAGCCACCAAAAGCCCCAGGACCAGCCTCCACACCTCAGTGGACAGACACCAACCAGCCCCAGAGTCCCTGGCCCCTTGGACAAGTGAGCCTGCTCTGGCCTTGGAATCAGCCTCACCATTGGCAAGTGATTACTGAACAGGGACTGGATGGAGCTTGGTCTTACCCAACAGCAAACCTGCTCTAACAGTGGGATCAGCCTCATACACCAACAGGCACACACCAGCTCCAGGAATACCACATTCCAGCAGCGTGTGTGACCAGAACACTCACTTGCAGGCCACAAGCAGCCATGGACTCAGCTGGGCCCTGCCCCTGCCCATCAGAATGCCAATACAAGATTAGGGATACCGCAGACCCTGCAGATAGCTGTGTCAGGAACAGTGATCCAACACCAACTCTGCGACTCCTGGGCCCTGCAGTCAGAGCTCAGGAACTGTGTCTTCCTCGCTGTAGCCAGCATAGCCCCAGGACCAGTGACTGGGCACTAGCCCTGATATCTCCTGGACTGCAATTCTACCCGTAAGTGAACCAGCACTAGATTTGGTGTCCCCCAGAGTTGTGCAGCCAGCTGCCTTATGATTTAGCCTTACCAAGCAGCACAGACAGCCTCCATACTAAGCAGAGTCTGGCAAACATGCACTCTGGGGGCAGCCAAGGCTACCAGACGACCCCCAGTAGTCAGCTCACCACAACAGAAGAGCCCAAGCAGCCCACATAGGGGGTACACCTAGAAGATATAGTTCTAGTGAGCAGGGGGCAGTGGGTTGCTGGGACACATAGGACCTCTCCTACAAAAGGCCACTTCTCCAAGGTCAGGAAATGTAACGAGCCTACTACATACATAGCAATAAAAACAGCAAGTTAAGAAAAATGAGGTGACGCAGAAACACGATCCAAATGAAGGAACGAGATAAGAACTCAGAAGAAGATCCAAGTGAAGTGGAGATAGCCAATCTCCTCAACAACGAGTTCAAGGTAATGACTATAAAGATGATCAAAGAACTCAGGAGAAGAATGGACGACCAGAACAAGAACTTAGAATTTTTTTAAAAAGAGTTAGACCGTTAAAGTACAACAAAACAGAGGTGAGGAATACAATAACTGAAATGAAAAATTCACTAAAAGGAAAATACTGTAGACTAAATGATACAGAGGAATGAATCAGAAAACTGAAGGACAGAGAACTGGCAATCACTGAAGATGAATGGTAAAACAATAGATTAAAATGAAATGAGGAAAGTTGAACAGACTTGTGAAACAACATCAAGTGTACTAATATTTGCATTATACTGGCCCCAGAAGCAAAAAGGAAGGAGAAAGCAGTGTAGAACATACCTGAAGACGTAAGAGCTGAAAACTTTCCTAACCTGGGAAAGAAAACAGAAATCCATGTCCAGTAAACACAGTAACAGCAAAACAGGATTAACCCAAATAGGACCACACCAAGACTCACTGTAATTAAAATGGCAAAAAAAATAAAGATAAAAAGACACTATTAAACGGAGCAAAGGAAAAGCAACAAGTTACAAACATGGGAACTTGCATAAAGTTATCAGCTGACTTTTCAGGATAACCTCTGCATGCCAGAAGGGAGTGGCATGGTATATTTAAAGTCATGAAAGGGGAAAGTCTATAACCAAAAATACTCTATCCAGCGAGGCTCTCCTTCAGATTTGATGGTGAGATCTAAAGTTTTACAGAGAAGCAAAACTTAAAGAGCTCAGCATCGCCAAAACAGCTTTATGAGAACTCTTAAAAGGGCTTTTCTCAGTGAAAAAGAAAAGGCCACAACTGAAACATAAAAATTAGGAAAGGAAACTTACTAAAGGAAAAACCTCATTGGAAAAGGCAAATATTCAACAAAGGCAGTAAATCAACCATGTACACAGCTAATAGGAAGGATAAAAGAAAACACTAATAAAATCATGTATATTCACAACAAGAAGTTAAGGGATACAGGAAACAAGTAGATGTAAACTACAAGGTCAAATTCAGTAACTGTGGGGGAGCAGAGTAACAATGCAGTGTTGTTAGTGTCCATGTGAAATTCAGAGCTCAGCAACTTAAATAATCAGACACACACACACACACAACTGAAAGAAATCCAAACATAATATTAAAGATAGTCCTCACATCACAGATGAAGGGAATAAAAGGGGAAGAAAGGAACACTGAAGAAATTAAAGAGGGATTCTAAAAATACCCAAGACAAATGAAAATGAACACACAATGATTCAAAATCTATGGGACACAGCCAACGCAGTGCGGGAAGTTATAGGGGGAAGTTATAGTGATACAAGCTTATTCTTAGGAAACGAGAAATGTCAAATAAACAACTTAACATTACACCTGAAGGAATTAGAAAAAGAAGAAAAAACAAAACTCAAATCTGCCAGAAAGAAAAAAATTAAGAAAACAATACCATATGCAATCACAAAAAGAATAAGATACCTAGGAACAAACACCCCTAAGCAGGTAAAAGACATGTACTCAGAAATCTATCAGCCATTGGTGAAAGAAGTTGAAGGCAACAGAAAAAGATGGGAAAATATAGCAGGTGCATAGACTGGAAGAATTAATACTGTTAAAATAACCATACGACCAAAGACAATCTAGAGATTTAATGCAATCCCTATCGGAATACCAAAGCATTTTCACAGAACTTTAAAAAGTAATTTTAAAATCTGTATAGAAACACAAACACCCCAAATAGACAAACAATCTTGAAAAAGAACAGAGCTGGAGGCATCAGGCACCTTGACTTCAGGTTATACTGAAAAGCGAGAGTAATCAAAGAAAATGGGACCGGAGCAAAAACAGACTCAAAGATCACTGGAATAGAATAGAGATCCCAGAAAGAAGCCCACACACGTATATTTAATTGATTTATGACAAAGCAGGCAATATGGAGAAAAAACTGTCTCTTCAATAAGTGGTACTGGTAAAATTGGTCAGCTACATGGAAAAGAATAAAATTAGAGTATTTTAGCACACCATATATAAAACAAACGCAAAACTGAATAACGATCTAAATGTAAGACCATAAAACCCCTAGAGGATAATACAGAACATTCTTCAACATAAATGATAGCAACAGTTTTAGGTTCAGTCTACAAAAGCAAATGAAACAAAAGCAAAAATAAACAAATGGGACTTCACTAAACTTAAAAGATTTTGCACAGCAAAGGAAACCAAAGACAAAATGAAAAGACAACCTGCTGAAGTAGAGAAAATATTTGCACATGATAAGAGGTTAACACCAAAAAGATGACCACGCAAGGGTTCATATCTAAACTACAGAAACAGCACATAAAACTCAATATCAGAACAACACACAAAATATTTTTATAAAAAATGAGAAGACCTAAATAGACATTTTTCCAAGGAAAAAATACAGATAGACAGCCAGAACTCACAAAGATGCTAAACATAGCTAATCCGGCAATAAAATGCAAATCAAAACAATGAGATATATCACCTCAGGCTTGTCAGAATGGCTGTCATCAAAAAAGTCACAGATAACAAAGGTTAGTGAGGATGTGGAGAAAGGGAAACTCTTGTACACTCTTGATGTGAATGTGAATTAGTGCAGTTACTGTGGAAAGCAGAATGGAGGTTCCACAAAAAACTAAAAATAGAACTACCATAATATCCAGCAATTTCACTGTTGGGTGTATCAGAGGAAAACAAAAACATTATTTCAAAAAACTAACTGCACACCAATGTTCATAACAGTGTTATTTGCCATAGCCAAGATATAGAGTCAAACTAAGTGTTCATCAATAGGTTAGGGGATAAAAAAGATTTTCTATGATGACTTCAGCAAGAAATGAAATTTTGCCATTTGCAAGAACATGGATGGACTTGGAGGGTATTATGCTTAGTAAAATAAGCCGCAGAGAAAACAAGCCTGGTAGGTCATCACTTACACGTGGCATCTAAAAAATTGAATACAACAACAACAACAACAAAACAGACTCCCAGCTTAAAGAACAGACTAGTGGTTACCAGCAGGGAGAGACAGGGTGGAGGAGCAAAATAGTGGTAGGAGATTCTGAGGAAGAATCCACTATGTATAAAATCAATAATCTACAGTGACGTACTGTATAGCATGGGGGATAGAGCCACTCTTTTATAATAAGTATAAATGGAGAACAAGCTAAACATTTATGAATCACTATGTTGTACCTCTGAAACTAATGTAATAATGTAAATTAACTATAGATCAATAAAATATAAAGTAAGAAACAATAAAGGGAAGACACTGGTTATTAGATAGAAATCAATTAAACACAAGTTTTGGAAATCAATGAATTGAAAAACAACATGTAAGACACAGCATTGGCATTTAAAGTGTATGAACTATTCATTTAAGTGGAGAAAAATGGTACCCATTCTCACAATTTTGTATATCTAGGATAAATTATTATCTACAAAAATTAGTTACAAATATTCACTCAAAAAGAAAGAGAAAATTTGGATTAACCCATTTTAGTATACAAATTTAATATCAAAGTCTCTATGTAACATTGACTTGAATAAGTTCTGTTAGCCACTTCTAGTTTCTTTGTGATGTAAAATCTTTTAAAGCATAAAAATCAGCCTTCCTATATTTTTCCATTAGACATACATAGAAGTTAAAAGAAATGAGAAGACAGAACAATCAACCAGGAAGGTGAATTTACTGAGAAACAGTCATTCGTTCTCCCTCCTCCTTTTCTTTTCCTCCTTTTCCAGGTCTCTTTCCGTTCCAATCTGGAAAAGTCTTGTGAGTTCTGAGAATATTTCTTTGAGGGCTTCAAATCACCACACCTACATCCTCTGCCACAACTACACACACGGGAACAAAAATAAACCTCTGCTATCTATTCATGTAGGAGGGATTCGTGCAAAATAAACTCCTACACGGAGACCAACAGGTGAGTTTTCTACCTGTTCTTTATAATGTCTTTCCATTATTGTAAATCCCACACATTACGAGGCAGAAGCGGTTATGTGAGCTTTTCCTTGAAGTCAAAAATCTTGCATTCATTTCAAGTACCTGGTGATCACAGGGTACAGCCAGGGAAGGTGCCATCCCCCCCTTGCGGGGGGGCAGTGAATGGGCTCCCGCAGCCATGCACCTCCTGATGTACAGATTCTGGAGAAACAAAGGGCAGTCACACCGCAGTCAGCCTGTCAGGCTGTCGGGCCACTGGGCAACCACACCAGCCTGGAAGTGCCCCATCAGTTGCTGAAAGCAAAACCCTGTCCCCCCTGTGAAGCCAGGCAATTTGGGCCACAGAGTCAGAGGAGACCGGTAATCAACTCCTCCTCTCTGCTCACCTCCTTGGGGTTACAACAACCCCATCTCCAAACCCAACTCTGACCCTGGAGTGCGAAAGTGGGAGTGCAGGTGGGCTCTGCCGGTGCTTCAGCGCCCTCTGGGAAGCCCCCTAGTTTGAATATGATTTGAGTTTGATCCTGTGAAACCATCAGAACTTCCCACCAGAGATAAATGAGATTCTGGCCTTTATTAGTACACACGGTGAACACGGTGGTCCTGGCTGTACTTGCCAACCCTCCTATTTTACCCACCTATTTTTATCGACCTTCCTCCCTGTGAGTACCTTTGACCAACTCTGAGCTCAGACTCCTGACCTATTACAGTGACTTTGTCAGTCATTCTTTAAAACTGGACAGGTAGGGCTTCCCTGGTGGCACAGTGGTTGAGAGTCCGCCTGCCGATGCGGAGGACACGGGTTCGTGCCCCGGTCCGGGAGGATCCCACATGCCGCAGAGCAGCTGGGCCTGTGAGCCGTGTCTGCTGAGCCTGCGCGTCCAGAGCCTGTGCTCTGCAACGGGAGAGACCACAACACTGAGAGGCCCGTGTATTGCAAAAAAAAAAAAAAAAAAGGGACAGGTAATAAAATGAATTTAACCTAGAAGCAGCAGCTCAGTAAGGGAAATAAAATCATCAGAAGCTATCTAATCACAGCCACAGCCATCCAGGGCTCTGTCTTATCCGCTGGGGCATAAGAATGGGACCTTCCTAAATTTGAAGGACATCCAATCAAATAAGTAAAGGTGTCGCTCACCTCTGGCTCTTGGAGGGATTGCTAGGCGTCTACCCAGTGTATACTAACTGCAAAACACTGTCATGGTTTTGAAACATCTATGTTCCAGAAAAGCTTTTTGGGGTGCATGGGGAAGGTTTGTTTTTACATCAAGCAAAAAATAAATCACCAAGCTCTTTGAGCACAGGGGTTCTTAACAGGGAAGTAGAAGGAAGGAATGGGCAGAAAAGACGATCTCCTCTGAAGTGAAGGTCGTTTTTCCAAAAGAGTAGGATTTAGTCTCAGTTTAAGGAGAACACTTTTAAATAGCTGGGACAGCTCCAAACTGCAGTTTAGGGAACGAGTGCTTCAAAAGAACAGTGCTTTAAAAGTCCTGGCAAGGCAGCAAGAGGATGAAGAGTTGGTTTTGCGTAGTTTTGAACACAGGAGTAAAGAAGCAGAGGCATCTCTGACTAAAAGGCCCTGAGATCCTATGGCATCAGTGGGTCAGTTGCAGGGGGCATGGGGTGTGGGGGGCGATATTTCTCTCTCAAAGTTTCCCAGGGAAGCCACCCCTCCCTACCCCACCCCCCTACTCCCTTCACCCTTCCTCCCTCCACTGTAGGGTCCCAAGGGACAGCACTTCTTAAGCGGGAGCGCTCAGGCACCATCTCTGCAGTCTGGATTCTTCCTGGAGCCTGGAAAGTTCTGGAACAGGAAGCCAGGTCTGCAAGGCCGCTGGGATGAAGTTGGACCTGGAGGCCTGGAGGGGAACTGGAGCCCTGAACCTCCCCCACGTCCTTGAGGCCGAGGGAGGAACACAACCTCCTCACAGTACTTCTCAGGGCTCAGCATGCTCCCCACCTGACGGTGATCCATACTCACTTGAGGCAGCAAGGACTGCCTCTAACTAGCCCCCTCGATTCCGCCTTAAGGGTCCTCGGACATATGTGAGAGCGCAGGCCCCGGATCTCTTTAGTCAGCTGAGGCCAGTGCTGCCGGGGTCCCTCCAGTCCCATCCCCCAGCCCCTCCCTCATGGACTGTATCTAATAGAAGAAAGTGCACAGGGGAATTGGATGAATCAAGCGACCTGGGAGACTGGGTATGAGTTTGAAGACCGAGAACCTAAGGCGCAATTACATATTATTGGAAACTCTTGTGGGGTGTGTGGGGGTAGGTTAGGAGGCTGAGTCGACCTGGTGAGTCCAGCCCCAGGACACCACACAGCCCCGCCCCCCCTTCCCTGCCATGGGACAAGGGGTGCTGCAACTCCAGCCGGGACTCTGCACTCCCTGATTCTCCTCCAGAAGAGCAGGTGGCCCCCCTCTGAGGGCAGCGGCAAGACAACGCACCAAGTCTCCCTGCACTAAGGCGCTACTGGAAGCTCTTCCTGAACAGCAGTGCTGGCTTGGAGCGAACCCGTGCACCCCCAAAGTTGGTCTCGTCCTGCAGCTGAGAGAATCGGGGTTTAAGTCAGCTGCCCTGGCTTTAAATCAATCAGCCCCCGCTTTAAGTCAAGTGATCCGACTTTAAATCACTGTGTGCTCCTCAAGCCTGCAACTTCAAAAGTTGGGAACTTCACTTTGATCCCAGCAGCTCACCGAGCTGAACGCACACTGTAGTCAGCCCCAAGCCTGGCCTAGAGGCAGGATATAAGGTAAGGGGATGGGCGTGCACTCATGGTGATGAGGGTGTACTTCATGTACCAGAAGGGTCTAGGCACTCTGGGGTACAGCGAGCAGTGCACGATACAGCAGCTCCCTGGCAAAGCTGGTGATGCACAGGGAGAGCAGGCACACCCATGCATGCAGTCGTCCAGGACGGGAGCTGGGGCACAGCCAGCGGGAGGGTGTGAAAGCAGAGGATCTGAGCCTTCTTGAGAAAGGCAGACACAGAGGATGGAAGAGAAACAAAGACCAGATGAAATATGGATTTGAAAAACACACCCTGCTCTTGAAATTAGCGTGGGGGGCACCCAAGAGTTGAGTCTTCTTACTCCCCAGTACCTAGTGCTTTGGTCTTTGCCCAATTACTTATAAAATTAATGATAATATCTAACCCATATAATACTGCATTTGTAGTGGTATCGCGTGTTAATGTTACTATAGTGGAAAAATCTTTTCTACAAGAAAAATGTACACTATCTGAAATAAATTAAAACCCCTCTTTATAAAGAACTATATGGGACTTCCCTGGTGGCGCTGTGGTTAAGAATCTGCCTGCCAACGCAGGGGACATGGGTTCGAGCCATGGTCAGGGAAGATCCCACAGGCCGCAGAGTACCTATGCCCATGAGCCACAATTACTGAGCCTGCAGGCCACAACTACTGAAGCCGGCGCACCTAGAGTCGGTGCTCCACAACAAGTGCAGCAATAGAAGTCACCACAATAAGAAGCCCGCGCACCGCAACAAAGAATAGCCCCTGCTTGCCGCAACTAGAGAAAGCCCGCGTATAGCAATGAAGACCCATCGCAGCCAAAATTTAATTAATTAATTTTTAAAAGTACTATATCCTTCTGTACAACTTATCTGGGAAGAACAGAGAGATGGTATGGGAGAGTGAGAAAGACCAATATTTAGTGCACATCTCTCATGCAAGTGCTCTGCTGGCTCAGATACATTTATCCCCACTTTACAAAGGAGGAAATAAGCTCAGAGAAGTTTAGTAATTTTCCCAAAGCCAAACAGCTATTGAGTGGCAGAACCAGGATCTGAACCAAGTCTGTTACCTTCAAAGCCTAAGTCCTCATCACAACAAAACTCAATTCATATTTACATTAATCGAAATACATTGAAAACTGGGGAGTTCTTGGCACAGTCCTGAATAAGAGTGAGAATGAAAGAAATAGCATTGTTCTTACAGCCAACCAAAATTTTTGGAGCAACTGCTAGATGCCTGGACCTTTTGGGGTTCAGCAGTCATCACGACAGGAAGAGTCCTGCTTTCATGAACCACGCAGTGGAGAGGAGAGACGGGTGCAACTTGGGTGAGGTATTTCACCTTGCTGGGCCTCTGTTTTCTCATCTGGAAAATGGGACGGGTGTTCCTCATTTTCTGGGATTGTCCAGCCCTCACATTCTCTGATTCCATAAGAAGCATTTGTTTTCCTGTTTCTTTAAAATTCATTCAGGCCCTGAGCCGTGATGAATGTTGTTAGCTGCTCCCCAAATCACTCTATTCCCACCTTTTCCTGTGACCAGGTCTTTCCCGAAACATGACTCACAATCAGTCAAGTCACAGAACCTAAGGGGCACCCAGCAGAAAAATTCCAACCCTTGCTTCTCAGGAGCTCTGCGGTCTACCTGCCAGGTAAACTTAACTCACCTGGCACAAGGTGGTCATCTCCAGTTTCACATCAACGTGATCTCAGGCACAAACCTCCTTGTTTTTCCATTTTGTCTTTAAGTAACTTGTTGAAACAACTGTACAAATATGACAAAGATATAAAATCAGGCATCTTCTGCCCCCAGTGCCTACTAATAAATGATTTTCTGCCACTTTAATGATAAACATAGAACATTTCAACATTCTGCTGCCCTTATTGTCATTTTTGTTGATATTTCTATTGAAATACATCTTTCAATATTTTAACAATGGAACATTTATTTAGGTTGTTGCAGACCCAGCCTTTAGTGGTAAAGGTTTTGTTGTTCTATTTCTATTGTTTCCTTTAAAATCATTATCCTATTTAAATGGATTAAGTCAAATCTATAGGCATTTCTTATGAATATTGATGAAATGAATACATAGAGGGCAGTAGTACAAGTTGATTGGACTTGAGAACCTCTATTAGCACAGTTACGTATAAATATTATTTATGTAAACCAAAGTACATGCTGAGTGAGATTCTCCGACACTTTTTCACTGTCTGCCCCTCAAGCCTGTGAGAAATGGAATATTTCTTGCCATCTCAGTAAACAAAGGATGTCACAGTCATCAGCACTTGCAGCCCTCCAGTGTGAGCCGCCGCGGGCCCAGAGAAACTCAGGATATGCAAATACAGAATGCAGGCCCCAGAGAGCTGAGGTGCATATCAAAGGAAGGATTTCAGGGAGCCCAGACTCTGGCATCTTCGCATACAAAGAAAAGCGCTACATTCCTCACGTTGGGAGAGCAGGTTTTCCTTAGTTAAGAATCACCTTTTGATATTCCCCATTACCTGCGTCAGCCCCCTGCCCTGTCCACCACCACCACCCCCCTCCCCCGCCCCGTACTTTAGCTCACGAAGGAAGGAGCGCAGAGGGACTCAGCTGAATAAGGGGCCTGCGAGCCTCGGGAGGAGTTTTCAGCCGCTTTCCCCGCAGTCGGGAGTAGGGGCGCTGACGCTGCACCGGACCCGGTGCCTCCCTTGCCCCGTTTCCCCTCAGGACGCTCACGCCGACCCCCTCCCCACGACCCCCAGGCCCCGCGAGCCAGGCCAAGGGCAGGCACGAGAGGAGGAACCGAAGTTCCCCAGGACCAGACGCTGGGGGCCGCTCTTTCTGCACAGCAGCGGCGGGTGGCAGCGAACCCCTGCCCCTCAGAAGCTGGTCTTGCCCTGCCGCCTTGGCACCGGACAAGGTGGAGGGTCGCCACGCACTTACCGGCCCGCCGTCCGCACGACTGGCGCGGCTTCGGCCGCTGGGGCCCCTCAAGAGCCGGCAGCCTCAGTGAGGCCGCCCTCCCCTCGGGCTCCAGGACAGTTCCGTGACGGCGAAAGGAGGAGATACAGAGCTTAGGGAGCTCCAGCTCTGCGGAAACGCGGGCTCCGTTCTGGGCGCAGGGGGTGGGACCGCTCTTCCCCGAGGCCTTCCGGGAGGCAGGGAGGCGCCGTGGGAGGGAGCCGCCAGGAGCGCAGGGCCCCGTCGGGGGTCCTGGAGGGGCGGCAAGTCCTGGGGGCCCCGCCCACTGAGGCCGCAGCCCAGGCCTTTTTCTTGGAATCCTACACAAAAAAGTTAGAAAGATACACTGTCTCTAGTAAATATTCACAAATGATTGTTGCTGCTGTGCTGACTATTCTATTAAACGTGTAAAATCCATAAAACACTTTAAGTTCAAAGTTAACTATGAATTTTTACCTTTCCTTATTATGTCTCTGCTATTCCCAATTGTGGTTAATGAATCATAGACTAGTGTAACTCATGTTTAACTAGTGTGGCATCACTAGTTAAACATAAGCTTGTTAAAAGAATGGAATTCAAGCCCACCAGAACTACTGAATCAGAATCTGCACTTTTAAAATCTCCCCAGTGTACTTGTGTACCCATGAATTGTTAGAAGTTTCATTTCTACCTTGACATGTCTTTTCTGGCTGAGAAATACATTTTATCCATTTTGATATAAATTAAACCCTCAAAAATGCATATGCCTGTGTTGAAACCATCATTTTATCATTTCTTTTCCAGATAAGTATAGTCTCTATACTGGTTTTGTGGGTCACATGCCATACTCTTTTCTTGTAGTAAGAAATAAGATAGAGAAACTTACTGTGTAAAAAAAGTACATATATATATATATATATATTAGTGGATAATTCAAGACACTCTTCTAAATTAAAAACAGTTCTCTTAACTTGCTGTTTTCTTCTTGGGTCATATTATGAACTCTTCCCGTGGCCACACGATATGTGTACTTTTAGTTTCAGGGACTGCTGACATTCCATTATGTGCCCATAGGTTTCTCTCAAGAGGACTGTGAATGCCTGGACCAAGATCAATGAGAATTGTTACAGGGATGTGATGGTAGACAAGGTTAGGAACCTTCTCTCTTTGGGTGAGGACACCTTCCTTCCAGAATTCCTTATTGACCCATAGGGTTTAGAGTACTTCATTTGTAGAAGATCTCCTGGAATCTTCTGCTTCCTACAATAGGGTTTCAGGTTGCAACGTTTCACGAAAGATCGGGAGTTTGTGGGTATAATTTATCTTATTGTTTAAAACTGTAGCCTCCCTTTTAATATACTTTGTAACTGCTTGGGATGTGTCTATATGAACTGTGTACTATATGCTTGTGTTATAGTCCTTACAATATTTCATTGTTTTATTTTTTGTAAAAATTTTCCATGGATTATTTGGGCTTAAGGTATATTAAAAGGGAGACTGCGATTCTGGGACTTCCCTGGTGATGCAGTGGTTAAGAATTCACCGGCCAATGCAGGGGACACGGGTTCGATCCCCGGTCCGGGAAGACCCCAGTTGCCACGGAGCATCTAAGCCAGGCGACCACAACTACTGAGCCTGCGTGCCACAACTACTGAAGCCGGTGTGCCATGAGTCCATTCGCCACTTATTTTTTGGAGAATACAACCACCTCTGAGTGATTAAAATTTAGACCAGCTAGTCAAAATGCTTTATCACCTGTTCTTCTAAAACACTGATCAACGGAACAAGTTTTACTAGGGATAACAGTGTAATTGTATTCTAGAGTTCATATCGGCAATATGGTTTATGACGTTGATGCTGGATCAGGACATTTCAATGGTGTAACTGCTATTAATTGTCTGTTTGTTCAACGATTAAAGTCTCACATGATCTGAGTTCAGACTGGAGTCATCCTGGTTGCTTGCTGTCTATTAAGATTTCTTCCAGTATGAAAGGACAAGAGCAATACAGCTTACTTTACAAAATGTCTGCAAACTAAATGATGATATAATCTACATTCAATTTATTTATACATACCCTACTGTAGAACATGGTTTGTTTCGGTGGCAGAGCCCAGTAATTATGTAAAATTGAAACCTTTATCTGCATGGGTTCAAGTCCTCTTCCTAAGAATATGTTTATAATCAACATTCTTTCACAAATGACCCAATTTAATTGACCAGAGCATTCCTCATATTAACTAAATGGAAAATCCTAGGCTATATACAAATCCAGAAAGGGCCAAAAATCATCAGCCCCCATGGATTATTACAAACCATTGCTGAGGCTTTAAGTTATTTATTAAAGAACTACTATGTCCATCAACATCATCAATTTATATATTATTGCCCCAAAGCTAGCCTTAACTCTGGCTCACACAACATGAATTCCACTTTCCATATCTTATACATTAATTGATGTAAATCTAGGCATACTATTTATATTAGCCATATCACACCTAGCCATTTATTCCATCCGCTGATCTGGATGAGCATCAGATTCAAAATACTCACTCACTGGAGCCCTAGGGACAGTAGCACACACAATCTTATATGAAGTAATGTAGCAGTTATCCTATTCACAGTCTTACAGATAAACGGATCATTTACACTTTCAACAGTAATTATTACACAAGAACACTTATGACTAATTTTCTCCTGACCGCTACCCAGATTTGATTATCTCCACAGTAGCAGAAATCCAATGAAACCCCACTAGATTTAACAGAAGTAGAATCAAAACCTGTATATGTCTTCAATGTAGAAAATGTAGCAGGCCCATTCAGCCCTTCTTTCCTAGAGAATATGTCAATTTCCTTATAATAAACATTTCCACAACAATCTATTTTTAGGAGCATTCGACAATCCCTAGGTGCCAGAATTATATACAGCCCAAGTCATCATTAAAACACATCTAACAATCTCCTTTCTATGAATTCGAGCATCCTACATACAATTTTGATATGATCAATGTCTACATCTCTTATAAAAAGTTTTTTTACTACTAACATTAGCCCGATGTATATGAGAGTTTTCACTACCTGTCATCGTACCAGGCAACCCACCACAAACTTAAGAACTATGTCTGACAAAAGAGTTACTTTGATAGAGTAAATCATAGAGGTTTCAATGCTCTTATTCCTGGAATTGAACTCTTCCTAAGAATTTTACATTCTCCATGCTACCACTTTACACCACATGCTATACAGTAAGGTTCTCTAAGTAAGTTTCAGGCCCATACCCCCAAAATGTTGTCGTATGTCCTTCCTGTACTAATAAACTCTTATTGTTTTTACTATCATTCTACTGACTATTATCTCAAGAAATATAATTGTATAACAAGCTCACACTGGTTAATTGTATCCCCATTCTAATAAAAAACACGAACCCATAAGCTACAGAAGCAACCAACAAATTTTCCTAAAACAATCCACCACAACAATACTACTTATAATGGCTATTATCATTACTCTAATATACTCTGGTCAAAGAACACAAAGAATAACAAAAATCTTTGATCCAGCAGCATCCACCCTCATGGCAATCGCCCTTGTCACAAAAGTAGGACTTTCCCCATTTCATTTCTGAGTGTCTGAAGTAACACAAGGCATTCCATGAACAGCAGGCCCGATGCTATTTACATGACAAAAGTGCACCCCTATCAGTTTTATATCACGTCACCATCCATCAACCTAAATATACTATGAATCATAGTGATATTATAAATCATAGCTGGAGGCTGAGGCAGACTGAGCCATACTCACCTGGAAAAAATTACACCCTCCTCATCAATTGCCCATATAGGATGAGTAACAGCTATTATAAAGTATATTCCAATTACAACAATCCTAAACGTACTAATTTATATCATCACAACACTCTCTTCTTCTTACTTATGCCCAGATGATGTACTACAAGAGTATCATTATCACACACATGAGATAAAACACCTCCCATCACAATCCTTTTCCTCACCATTATAGTATCATTAGGACATCACCCATCACTATCAGGGTTTTTACCCAAATGAGTAATTATCCAAGAGATAACAAAAATGATAACATCATTCTACCAACACTAATAGCCATCATAGCAGTCCTCAACATATATTTCTACTTGCAGCTAACATACTCCACATCACTAACTATGTTCCCTTCATTAAACAGCACAAAAGTAAAACAATTTGAACATACAAAGAAATAACTTTCCTATCATTACCAATCATAGTATCCACACGATTACTACACATAACACGCATTCTGTCAGTGCTGGACTAGGAATTTAGGTTAGTTCAGACCAAGAGCTTTCAGAACCCTAAACGAGTAAAATTTACTTAATTCCTAAAATTAAGGATTGCAAGACGTCATCAATTGAATGCAAAGCATCAATTGAATGCAAAGCAAACATTGAATCAATTGAATGCAAAGCAATCAATTGAATGCAAATCAATTGAATTCAAAGCAAACATTGGAGCCAAATTGGGTTTAGAGTCTTTAGGAGATCGATGAGTTTTTAGGAGATCGATGAGTTTTAACCCAAGGAGACTTTAGTTAACAGGCAAATCCTCTAGTCAACTGGCTTCAATCTGCTTCTCCTTCATTTGAGAAAGAAAAAAAGAGAAAAAAGACAGGAAAATCTCTGGCAGAATTGAAGCTGCTTCTTTGAAATTACAGTTCAACTTGTTGATTCAGCACAGGGTTTGCAAGAAAGAGGGCTCAATCTCTGTCTTTACATTTACAGTCGAATGCTAGCTCAGTCTTTTTACCTCTGTTCATACACTGCTGATTATTTTCAACAAATCACAAAGATATTTTATATTTACTATCTGGTGCTTGAGCTGGAGTACAAGGCAGCACCTTAAGTATATTAATCCAGGCTGAGCTATGCTAACCTGGAGTGCTACTTGGAGATGCCCAAATCTGTAAGGTAGTCATAACAGTCCCTGCACTTGTAATAATTTTCTTTATAGTTGTACCCATTATGATTGCAGGGTTTGAAAACTGACTTGGGCCACTAACAACTCAGACACCTGAGGTAGCATTTCCCCGAATAAATCATGTAAAATTTTGACTACTTCCCCTATCATTCTTACTCCTACTCATATCACCAATAGTAGAAGCTGGCTCTGGTACCAGTGGAATCCTATGTTCAGCAATCTGGCCCACGCAGGAGCCTCAGTCGACCTAACCATTTCCTTCTTTTATTTAGCAGGTGTCTCTTCAATTTTTGGTGCTATTATTTTTATTACTATAGTCTTTAATAAAAAACCAGAAGTCACATTCCAATACCAAACACCACTATTAGTTTAATCTTCCCCAACTATAGCCATATTACTATAATTACCAGTGTCAGTCCGAGCAGCCAGAATTGCTATACTGTTAAGAGATAGAAATCTCAACACTACTTTCTTTGACCCTGCAGGAGGAGACCGAATCCTATACCAACACCCGTTTTGATTCTTTGGTCACCCTGAAGTCTGCACTCATGGTCTACCAGGGTTTGTTATAAACTCACATATCATTACATACTATTTAGGACAAAAAGTGCCTTTCAGCTATTTGGGAGTAGTATGAGTCATGTCTACTGGCTTTTTAGGATTTCTCTTGTGGGCCCATCATATGTTTACCATAGGGATAGCTGTCAACTCAGGAGCACACTTTGCATCAGCTACCGTAATTACTTCTGCCCCTACAGGAGTAAAATTAGCTAGTTGATTAGCAACTCTTTCTTTAATTTTTCTTTTTTTTTTTCTTTTGGCCTTGTTGGGTCTTGGTTGCTGCATGTGGGCTTTCTCTCCTTGCGGTGAGCGGCAGCTACTCTTCGTTGTGGTGTGCAGAATTTTCATTGCAGTGGCTTCTCTTGTTGCAGAGCACGGGCTCTGGTGCACGGGCCCAGTAGTTTTGGCTTGCGGCTCTAGAGCGCAGGCTCAGTAGTTGTGGCACATGAGCTTTCTGCTCTGCGGCATGTGGAATCTTCCCGTACCGGGGATCGAACTAATTTCCCCTGTATTGGCAGGCCAATTCTTTACCACTGCATCACCAGGGAAGTCCCTGATTAGCAACTGTTCATGGAGGTAATATTATATGAGATCCCACTCTATTATGAGTTTTAGGCTTTGTTTTCCTTTATACAGTAGGTGGTTTGACAGGAATCATCTTAGCCAACTCATCCCCGGACATTGTCCTCCAGGATACATACTATGTAGTAGCACACTTCCATGATGTAGTGTCCATGGGAGCAGTCTTCACTATTATAGGAGGCTTTCTACACTGATTCTCACTATTCTCAGGTTATACAGTTAACTCAGCAGTAGCAAAACTCACTTCACAGGTATATTTGTAGTAGTAAATATGACTTCCTGCAGCACTTTCTTGGCCTCTCAGGGAGGTTACTACATTACTCTGAGGCACACACAACATGAAATATTTTGTCTTTAGGCTCATTCATTTCAGTAGCAGCAGTAATGCTAATAATCTTCATACTGTGAAAAACATTTTTGTCCAAACAAGAAGTCTCAGCAGTGGAAACTGCTACTACTAACCTAGAATGGTTGCACAGAGGCCCTCCACCACATCCTATATTTGAAGATCCTACCGATGTAAAATAAGGAAGTGCTCAAGTCCTTTTCAAGCAGTTTGAAGCCAACAGCATAACAATTATGTCTTTCTCAATAAATGAGATAAAAGTAAAAAGTGATGCAAATTTTTCAAAGTAAAATTATAGGCTAAAATAGTGTCTATCACGAAGGCATATAAATTTCATCTAGGGTCTCAAGATACAGCATCACCGATTATGGAAGAACTTTTACATATTCATCATCACACAATAGTGATTTTTGAAATAAGTTCTCTAGTCCTCTATATTATTTCACTAATATTGACAATTAAACTAACTGATATATGTACAATAGATGCACAGGTGGAGAAAATGTGAACAATTTACCAGCCATTATTGTAATCTTAATTGCCCTATCATCATTGTGAATCCTTTACATGATACATGAAATCAATAACTCTTCCCAAACCATACAAACTATGGCTCAGTAATGTTAGTGAAGCTACAAATACACAGATTATGAAGATTTAAATGTTGACTCCTCTGTAATCCCCACATCAGAGCTAAAACCAGGAGAATAATGACTAATAGAAGTCAACAACCCAGCAGTATAGAGACAGTCATTGAATATTAGTTTCATCTGAAATTGTTTTACACTCCTGAGCTGTTCCTTCTCAGGCCTAAAAAGAGCTGCTATCCCAGGACGCCTAAATTAAAGAATCCTAATACCAACAGGAGCAGGCCGATGTTGTGGGCAATGATCAGTAGAGGTCGTTTTCCTGAGTTCAAAGAAAGGACAGAGGGATATGGCTCAGATATGGGGTGAATCGGGAGCCCATGGGGATACACTGTCCAAGCTCCAGGATAGGAATGGGGTCTCTGGGATCCCAGGCCACCCACCACGCTCTCCCGAGCAGCAACTTGGCAACATTCCCTGTCAGTGATGAGGCAGCCCTAGCACTTGTCATGCCCCAATGCTGTGCCCTATGTGGGTCCCATGCTCTTGGGACCACATGCACACTCTGCAGGTCCATGCTGCAGGGTCCTTTGTGCCTCAGGAGTAGAGACCACACAGCAAGCAGTTCCCTCCCCAACCAGCAGGAGGAGGGAAGGAGAGCAGGGGCACCAGGGGAATCTCACTCAGACAACAACACCCCAGGGGTGCCAGTGGGGCCAGTGATGATGCAGATGAGGCCCAGGCCAAGAGATGGAACCAGAGGACCCAAAAGGCAGCTGGTCAGGTCCTGGCTCATCTGCACCCCGGACACCTTTATCCCTCATACACCCCCTTCCTCATACACCCTCTCCTTAAATGCAGATTCTTCAGAGGCAAACAGGCAGAGCTTCAGACTGAAAGTCAGCTCTTCCAAAGTGACCCGTCAGCAAACACTGCAGGGTTCCACTCCAGTGGGTGCCCTGGAGTCAGCAACTCAGAGACTGAAATGGATATCAGTGCCAGGGGCAGTGGGAGGGAATGGGGAGTGAGACTTACATGGTTGTGGAATTTTAGTTTTGCAAGATGAAAAGTTCTAGGGATGGTGGTGATGGCTCCACGAGAGAGTGAATAGATCTGATGCCTCAGAAATGTGCACTTAAAATGGTGACGATGGTAAAGGGAAAGTGACGTGTGTTTTATTTCACTTAAAATAAATTCTTAAAATAATGTCTTGTTAATTGAGATTCCATTTCGACTCCTCTTCATCACAAATGTCAGAGGCCCAGACACAGTCCCCTACCTTAGAGGCCATCATGGTACACTCACATGGCACAAGGGAGACCATTCTTAGGGGGGGGCTAGTCTGTGCTCACCTGACCTCTGTCCAGGCGGACTGAGGCAGTGGTGACCCCCACAGATTAGACATATGATATTCTATGATATTAATATGATACCACCAAGCATTGTCACTCACCAGAACACAGAGCAGCAACCCACTCAAACATGCCTGACCTCATATGAATGTGACAAGATTAAGAGAAGAAAAGGAACCACAGGTTAATCAGGGCAACACCCTTAATGCAGAGGTTGGAAATCTCAAAGGAGAAAATACACACTGCAGTCAAAGAGCACATATGCGGTCTCCCCGTACATGTGATCCTGACCCATGCAGATGTGGTGAGACCCACACAGACCCGCACCCTATACCTGGGGTCACGTATCCACACTCACCAGGGTGACCCATCTCCCCAGACCCTGCACCTAAAGTCACACATTCTATCTCAACTGGTGACCCCTCCTACCCAGACCCTGCATCTAAAGTCACACATGCTCTCTCAAAAAGTGACCCCTCCTACCCAGACCCCTCCACCTAAGTCACATGTCCACAGTCTCAGAGTGAATTGCCCTCCCAAGACTCCCCCACCTGGGGTCACAGGTTCACAGTCTCCAGGGTGACTCCACCTCCCCAGACCCTGCACCTGGGGGTCACACCTCCCCTTGATCAAGACACCATGGCTCTGCTGGTGGCTCCCCTAATGTGGAAACAAGCTGGGTCCCTGGGATGGGAAAAAGTGGCAGGTGGGTCTCCTCTGCCCACACTTGTCCCAGAGAAGTCCTCCTCTTTTCCCTTTGGTTCTGTTGATTTTACCTGTTTTTAAAGCTTTCATGCTAGAGTTGAACACACTTCCTTGGTTCTCGCAGGCTCAGTCCTTTCTTGTCTCACATACTTGTTGAGAAACTCACAGGACAGCAGGGCTGAAAGCCGAGGGGCAGCTCTGGACGCTGCTGAGTAGGGATGGGAGACTGGAAGGAGAGCTCAGCAACAGCCTCACCTGTTACCCATCAGCCTTTTACCTGATCTGCCCTGCAATCAATTCACCAACTAAACCTGCCTCCCTATGCACCATGCACGTGCTGGTGAATTGGAATAATCGGCAGGTAGCCCTCCTAAAGATTCTCCAAGAGCCCCAGGGAAGGTGAAACTTGCAGGGATATAGACTAAGGCCCCGACCATAGCACTGACCGTTGGGAGGACCTGGTAACCACACTCAGAAGAGAGGCTGTTACTTAGACAAGCCCACCTCAGCTCCAGACCCCATACATCTAAGCACTGACCTTCAGATGCAGGCACAGAGCTTCCCAGTACTGAGGCCAGGCCGGGTTTCTACCCATGTTCCCATAGTCCTAGCGTGCACAGAACATGGTCAGGTCTAAATCTTCTTATTATAGACAATACATGGTCAGCTCTAAACATAATCAGTAGACAGGACAGGCAGAGGTCTAAATCTACCGTGTAGACAGAACTTGATCATGTTTAAACTAGCTTAGGGCTGATCTCACAGGAAGTACAGATCACACACATGGGTCTCTCATCTTTGGACACCCACATCAGGAAACTGAACAAAATCTTTGTCATTAAACATTTCAACAGGCAAAACAGAAATGTTACCAATTTCTCTGGCCACCTGATGGTCAGGATCCACGGGTGAGCCACGAACTTCTAAGAGTGCAGCCCAGTCTGCTGCCAGGACAGACAAGAAGGGGCCTGATTCCAGCCTCCCAGGCTTCCAGAGGAGACGGCCGCACTGGAAGCCCAGGCAGGACACTCCTGCATGGTCTGGGCTGGGAGATCCGGTCTGCCCATTCCGCTGGCTGATTCCGGGCGGGGCGCTCAGGACTGCTGAGAGCCCTGCACTCAGGTCCTGCTTCCCTGCAGCGTGTGCATGTGTGTGTGCATGTACTGTGCGTTTGTGTGTAGAGGATGCTATGGCTGATGGCTCCCATGGCTCCCGTCCCAGGCACCGTGCTGTCTTCGAGGGGAGGCACGGGGAGAGGTAGGGGCACAGAAGCCGTTGGAGAGGAGAGCCCACCGCGGAATTCCTTGCACACTGGCTCGCCCCACCTGGTGACTCGTCTGCCCATGGTGGGCCGCCTGTCACCTCCCAGCTCCCACCCACGAGGGCAGGGCGCATGCTCTTTCAACAGAACAGGGTCCCACATGAAGGAGACCCAATGGGGCTGTCACGCCCCCACTCCTGATACTGAGTTTGGGGAGAATGAACCCCCTTGACTGGGCGATGCGACCTTGATGCGACCTTGTGAGGTGGCGGCCCCATCCAAGTCAGGGCCTGGCTGAGAGATGGGAACACAGGAGCCAAGTGCAGAGCCTGGAGGCCAGGCCAACAAGAGGGGCACCCCCAGCCTTGGCCGGGCTCTCCAACTGTGACATTGTAGCTTTAGGGGACCTGGGGCAGGTGATTGAATGTAATGGGGGTCTAAACTGGACCCTGAATGGGGCTTAAAGAAGGTGTGAAGGATGTTACTGAGACAGTGACAGTCAATGGAAGACAGACTCTGTGTCAGAACATCCTGCTCCATCCATTTAAACCCCTGAGATCTGTGACCTTTATGTGGCTACGCAGGATTGTTAGAGCAGCTGCGTGTGGATATATCTGCAAGTGGTTCCAGCAAACACACAGTTGTGCACACAGGCAGGCACAGCAAACACACAAACATATGGAGGTGCACAGCACAAATATATTCACACACTAGCATATGAACACACATGCACGCATATGCCCATGCACACGTTAATGTGTGCAAGTGAACATACCTATGCACATGCATAGCACATGTATGCAAACAGGCACATGAACATGCATAGCACACACACAGGGAATAAAGTGAATACCGTAAAGCATTAATTCCTGAACACAAGTGAAGCTGACATGTATTCATCTCTTTTTCTTAGCTTTGATGTTTTTCACAATAAAAAGTTTAAGAAAAAAGTTAATGGCAGATGACTTTTGATTCATAGGACTTTCTGACGTTATTCCACAAATATTAGGACATGAGAAATGAATGTAGATATTACATGTGTCCACTAATGGATGAATGGAGAAGCAAACCATGGTCCATCAATACAAGGGGATGTTATTCAGCCTAAAAAGGAAGGCAATTCTGACGCAGGCTGCAGCAGGGATGAACATTGAGGGCATTATGCTCAGTGATATAAGCTAGACACAAAAATACAAACACTGCTTGATCCACTCATACAAGGCCCCTAGAGCAGTCGGAAACAGAGACAGAAAGTAGGGTGGTGGGTGCCAGGGGCTGAGGGAGGGAGAATGGGGAGTGAGTGTTTCATGGGGACTGTTTCAGTTTTGCAAGATGAAAAAGTTCTGGAGGACGATGGCGGTCAGGTTTGCACAACAGTGCGAATTACTTCATGACCCTGAAATGCCCACTTAAAAATGGTTAGGGTAGTAAATTTTATGTTATGTGTATTTGACCACAATTTTTAAAACTTTTTTAAAAAAAACAGGAAGTAGTCCGTGAATACCACAAGACACATAACTTCACTAAAAACCAAGGGATTAAAACCATAAGAAAACTACTGTGCACACACCTACCAGAATGGCAGACATGAAGACACAGTATCAAATATCAGCAGGACGTGGAGCAATGGAAAGCCTGGTGCGCAGCGGGCGGTGCAAACACTTCTGAAACAATCGGACCGCAGAGAGCGCACTCCGTGCACACAGACCCACAGTGTTCCTCCCAGCTGAACACAAACCACCCAGCCCTGCACCAGGATACACACACATGGACTCCGCAGCCACAGGAGCCAAACCTGAGAGAACCCGAAGGCCATCACAAGCGGATACAGAAGTGAGCCCTGCACACTCCTAGGAAGGAATATTCCACAGCAATGGAGTACGATTTGTTTAAAGGTAGTAAAACTATAAAAATTATTTTTAAAAAAAACTATATTCACAAGATGAAAGAATCTCATGGACACAATGCTGAGCCATCAAGAGCAACAAAGCAGCAAGCACGGTCCACCAACTTATGGACATTGGAACTAGGCAAAGCTGGGCTGCGTTGTTTAGGGATGCATGCTAGGGTGTAAACTATGAGGACAAGTCACTGACACAACATCAGGAGAGCAGCTACCTCACGGCGGGGAGGAGGCTGGGACGAGGGAAGGGCACTCCTGGGTGCCCACCCATCAGGTTCTGATTCTTGATGTTTATGATTATTGTTTACATGTATATAACCTAATCCTTAACATGTACTTACAGCTTATCATTTTTGTTTATTAAAAAGGGGGTCTCCCAAACAAAGTAGAAGGAGACCTGCTTCTCCCAGGGAAGAAAAGGAATAGTTTCTACTGGTGACGTATGGATACCGTGGCTGCTTCAACCATCAAGCCTGACAGCGACTCCCGTGAGAGGGGCACCGCGGCCACGACACTCAGAAGGAGGCTCTGGGGCCTCAGTCCTGGGTCACTGCCTCTGCGGAGCCCACGGCACCTGGTCAGAGTTCTCAGTCTTTTTGTACACGACCCTTTTGCCTTGGTTGCTCTGGCACAGCTCGGCCGGCATCATCGCTGGGAGAGAAAGAAGAAACGTGCAGAAGAGGGAACCGGATTTCCAGCTGACCCACCTCCTTCTACGGAGACAAAGCCACAGTCCCTAAGAGAGGACAGCAAGGCCACGGAATCCAGCCTCTCTGCCTGAGGCCTGGCCACACTAGCGCCCCACGCTTCTGGTGCCACAGGGAGAATTTCACAAGGTGCCCTCAGACCACCTGGTTTGACACATGGGGCTTTCAGACACGCAGGTCCTGTCCGACCCCGGACCTCTGCTGTCACATTCTGGAGGTGGGCCTGGAAGCCTCCAGGTTTTCGCTTTTGGTAACAGCTTTATTGAGACTGAATTTCTTTACCACACAGTTAGTTAACCCATTTTAAGTATTAAGCTCAGTGGTGTTTTGCATATTCACAGGGTTGTGCAGCCACCAGCACAATCCATTTGACAACATTCCCATCATCTCCCCAAACCCCCACTCTTTAGAGGTCACCCTTCATTTCCCACAGCCCCGGCATCCCTGGTCCACGTTCTGTCTTTGTGGGCTTGCCTGTTCTGGATGTCTCATGTAAGTGGAATCCACTGATTGTCTTTTTCTGTCTGGCCTCTCTCACTGGGCATCGTGTTTTCGAGGTTCATCCTCATCATAGCCTGTGTCCGTGCTTCTCTCCTTTTCCATGGCTGAGTCACCCTTAGTCTCTCTGCTTTTAACTCTATAATTAATTGTGTCTCCCTGCCTGCACCGCACAGGGCTGATGAGGATTTCACCTTCCATCATTCTTGGGCTGTAAGCTGAACTTTGAACCAACACCAAGGGGTCTTGTGCAGAGGCTGAAAGCCCAGCCCCACACGGTGCACAGTCGCCGTGTGTGACCAGAGCCCAGGAGGAAGGGTGAGATGGGCCTGCCTGTTTACGGGACCAGCATCCTACGGTCTCATGGGAAACCAACTCGCTCGTCAGCGTCTCGTGAGAGCTGCTCCCCACCGTGCCAAGCGGGCAAGACAGACTGGTCAGGGACCACGGTGCTGCCTCCAGTTCAGGCCCACTCATACTAACTGTCTACTTGGAAAGTGCTGAGGCTCCAGGGGAGGGTCCTTCCTGCTTCTTCCAGCTTCTTGGGGCCCCAGGCATCCCTGGGCTTCTGGCTGCATCCCTCCCATCTCCGCCTTCATCTTCATGTGGCTTCCCCTCTGTGTCTGTGTCTCCACTCATCATATAAGGACGCAGTTACACAGGATTGGGACCACCCTAAGGCCCGTGTCTCATCTAGTTACACGACAAGGCCCTACTTCCAAATGAGGTCCTGGCTTGAGCCCCTGGGGTCAGGGCATGGACGTCTCTTTCCTTGAGGGGTACACAATCCCCCTTCAGTCTGAGGTAACAGTAATGTCGCCCATGAAACAAGCAAGCCCCTTACCTAAGCCAGCCCCTCGAAGAGGTCTGAGCCTGCCTGGTCTCTTGGAAACTGACATGGCAGGAGAGTGTGGCTCAGGACCCGAGTGTGAAGGACACCAGGAAGCACCCGTGTGAGGCTCCCCTTCGCAGCGGCAGTGGTAGACCAGCTGATGAGGTCCAGCAGGGCAACCCCGAGCTCCTTAGAGGACTCGACCCACGTGGACTGGGGGCGACAGGCAGCAGTGAGTGGGCGTGTGATGAAGTGTATGTGACGGGCCTGCAGCGAGCAGGTGAGCACATCTGTGTGTGTGACATCAGGCACACGTGATGGGTCAGCAGTGAGCACACGTGTCTGAGATCAGGTGAGGTACACACTCACATGATCAGGTTCACGTGGCATCTTAGCAGGCAGGGCACCACAGGGCTGCAGTGCTGCCACAGGCTCGAGCCACCAACTCTGCCTGGTGTGGAGCATCCCTCCCCCACCACGTGCCCCAGCAGCTCCCACGTCCGCGACTGCGCAGTGGCTGCACCTGCACAGAGTACTTCCCCTGGGCAAGTACTTCTTGAAGAGGGTCACCTCCATGGTGACGGCGACCTTCCTCTTCTGCTGCTTCAGTGGGGGCACCCCGCCAGTGCATATTTTCAGCAAGGCATCCGGGCCGCAGACGGCTTGTCCCTGCACCTGAGACCAAAGAGAAGGACTTGAGGGACTGTGCTTTCTCCCACAAGGAGCCTCATATCCAGGGGAGCCAGTGGGGGCATGTCAGACACACCGGGCCGGACATTCTGGTTCATCTTCCCCCAACACGGTGGGTGAAAGGACAGCCACGTGGGACCTCAGACCACGTAGGACAAGTCATGTGTCGAGGACCAGTGAGTGTCCATTGTTGCAGCACATCCATCCTCTATCAGACCGGCCCCCCTCCCACGAAGGCTGGGTCTATTAACACAGGGGATCCTGCAAGGGAATTTTCTGTCTGCTGCTTCACTGAAGCTGGGTGTTTGGGGGACATGGGGCAGTCTGCAGTTTTGGTGAAGACATTGTTATCTCCAGGGAAAGAGGTGAACACTCAGTCCCCTCTCTGTGGATGGTCTAGTCCTCTGGGTGTCATGTCTCTTCTTGGGGGTCACTGGGGTTTTATCCTCACTCCGTGGGGTAGAGGAGGGGAGGGATGGACACGTCCTGGGCTCACTGTGCCTCGGCTCCTGGGGAGGACCTCTCTGGCCCACATGTTCACAGGCCTCCATCCCCCCTGCTCGACAGCTCCCTCCAGAGGCTCGGCAAGAGGACCTGCCCTGTGAAACGGGGTGCCTGGGTCGGGGGGCTCGTGGGTCCCTTCTCAGATGGCCACATTCAGGTCTCGGGATGGGTGCAGTGGCCTGTGGCCACTCGCCAAGGTCACCACGCCGCTGCGGCTCCTTTCTGGAGCCTGAGATGCCCAGGGGTGGCTGGGGGAGGTGGGGGGGGGTGGCTGGGGGAGGTGGGGAGTTCGCTGTGATGGGGACGTGTGGGACGTCTGGGCCCTGGGTCCCTCCCCGAGGAGGAGTGGGGGTCATGCCCAGAGGGGAGGCGGCCGGTGACCGTCCTGGGTGTCAGCAGGCACAGTGCCGTGCCCCGCAGGCCTGGTGTGGGATTCCTGTGGTCCTGGCATAGAACACCAGATGGGGGGCGGTGCTGGGACAGGGGATGCTTCCTCTCAGGCCTGGAGCCCAAGGTCAAGGTGCTGGTGGCCCACTCCTCCGCAGGTTCTGGGGTCAGTCGGTCCCAGACCCCTCCCAGCCCCGTCTCTGTCTCTGCCATGACATCGTCTTCTCCCCCGTGCGTGTGGGTCCAAATGCCCCCCATGAGGATGCCCGCACACATGTCAGTGACCTCGGCTCACCCCGAACAGCTCTGTGGTGGCCCATCTGCACACAAAGTCCCATTCTGAGGTCCCGGGGAGTCCGTCTTCCGGGGCCTCTTGAGGTGACAGTCCTTGTGGTCGATACAGCTCGTGGGGTCGTGTGGGTCCCCCAGGCCGAAATCCAGGAACCTCATGGAGGAAGCCATGTCCTGACTCAGGGAAGACGGACAGACGGGCAGCAGTGAGAGGGAGGCCGAGGGGCAGTCAGCCCTGCCCTCTGGGGAGTGGGGAGTCTCTAGAGGGCCGGGCCGGAGCTGGCGGGGGGACGCGGTGGTCAGAGGTGGGTGGCCTGGGCTGCGACGGGTGGCGTCACTTAGGGGCAGGGGCACAGGGGCCTCATGGATGCCCTCTGTCTGCTCCTACGAAGGTGGCCAGCCGCGGGCTCCCAGCCAGGTTGGGCCAAACGTGGAGCGGTTTGAAGACACACCCCAGGGCCACCTTCGAGTAGTGCCTTTTGCCTGGGGACACGGAGCCTCCAGCCTGCCGGGGAGTGTGTGGGCTGTTGGCACGTGGGGCTGCATCAGGGCCCTGAGGAGCTCGAGATGCCTGCTCCAGACCTCACCTGGTCCAGGACGGAGGGCAGCTGCCCAGGGCCTCCTTCTTCAGGCACCACTCCTGGGCTGGGCGGGACCAGCGGGTCCCCTGACCCGTCACTGCAGCCAAGCTGAGGTTGCTGAGTGGCCAGGGCCGGAGCACGACCTGTGGGTGTGATGTGCGTGAGGAGGTCGCAGGACAGCGGTGGGGCGCCCGCATCAACAGAGGCGGGTCATCCACTGGACATACGACAGGAGCGAGCGGGACAGCAAGGCAGCCTGACGCCCAGCTCGGGTGGGGAGGCGGCTGCGTGTCCTCCATCTTCAGCACCCAGACGTATGTGTAGAGATGCTCGTCCAGATACCAAGGGGCTCTTTCCTCCGATGCCTCGTGTCTCATCATCTGGCAGGTGTGGGGGTCCTGGGGCGACCGTGACAACATGCCACAAGCCGGGGGGGTCACAACAGCAGAGATTTCCCTCTCGCAGCTCTGGACGCTGGAAATACACAATGAAGGTGCAGTTGATTCCTGCTGGAACTTCAGGGAATATGCCCTGGCCTCTCCCGGCTTCTCTGGTTTCCAGAAATCCTTGGCGCTCCTGGACTTGGGGCTGCATCACCTCCACCTCTGCCTCTATCGTCACGTGACTTCTCCTCTGTCTGTGTCCAGATTTCCCTCTTCTTATAAGGACACCACCTGCTGGATTTAGGGCTCTCCCTAATCCAGCATGACCTCATCTTAACCACATCTGCAGAGACCCTGTTTCAGAAATAAGGCCTGATTCTGGGGTCAGAACGGATATAAATTGGGGGGGGACACTACTGAACCCACAGTAGTAAGTGAGGTGTTAGCGGATGGAGGGAACGAGAAGTGCCCACCGAACTGACAGGGCATCATCAGACTGAAAACCGAGGGAGGAAGCTCCAGGTAATTAACGGATCAGTTTATTATTGGGTAGTTTACTCACAGGGTGGGGTTGGGATGTGGTGAACAATGACCAGAAGCATGTGCCGCCGCGCTCTGCATGGCCAAGGGGCCACCAGGAAAAGTTATGGTTAACTTGCGGGCGGGGTGTGCTTGGAAACAGAACACACATTCCTAAGTCAAGGTTCATGAATGGGTAACTGGCCTCATGGGCACCGGGGACACATCAGGTCTTCCTTGTTTGGGGACTAACAAAGCATACAGGCCACCTGGTCCTGATAATTACTAAACAGCCTCTATTAACTACAAAAGGCTTGAGGACAGAGAAGTGACTGACCACACAGTACAGTCCTGGGTAAGGTCAGCAGAAGGACGAGCCCAGGATGGCATCAGTTATGCTGACAGCCTTACATGGCAGGGAGGCAGGGCTGGGGAAGTTGCGGGCTTGAGTCCCGCAGGTGCCCCAGAGAAAGGGACGTGGGCCGGCAGTGGGGTGGGCCTTGCACCTCGAGTGGGACAGGGGCATGGCCCTCAGAAGTGACCTGACACTTGTTCGTAGGGACCCCTCTGTGCAGGGTGGACACACCTGTCCAGAGTCATGTCCTGCTGCATGGGGCCCGACCTCTGCGTGACCTCTGCAGGCTGTCCTGAGTGGGAGTATATTGTGTCAGGAGCCTCAGGTAGGACATCCTCCGGGTTTGGGGAGGACCCCCAGGAGGCCTTGGAGGTCAGTTCTGGTGGGGGAGGGGTGAGGGTTCAACTCTGCCGCCGTAAAGGCGGCGTCCACACATGGAGGGGGCGGTGTTATCAGTTTACCTGAGAAAACACACTTTCAGGTCCCCCTTGCGTTACGGGAAAATCCTGTCTCTAACATGCAGGTGTTCAGGTAGCTGGAAGTGCTCCGGCCTTACTCTGTGGCTGGGCCCGTGCTCCTGCAGCTCCGGAAGACTGAGTGCAGCGCCGTTGGCTTCACCTGGCAGGTCCCAGCCTTGGGGCAAGGGAGATTGGGCCACGGCCTCGGTGTCCAGGGCTGCAGTCAGGCAGTGCCCGGCCACCGGCCCCATGGTGCTGTTCACAGTGCAATGACAAATCCAAATGGATTCTGTCCTGTGCTGTTTGGAACAAGCTCTGGGTCTGCCTCTGGACTGTCCCTGTGTGGGGTTGTTCATACCATCATTTACACTCCACAGCCCCCACGAGGTCACCTGGGGTCCCAGGAATCACCTGGGAAAGCAGACAGCTTCTCTTGGCAGAAATGGAAATTCCCTGAGGTGTCAAGTTCTTGATGTGACGAATTTTTTTTTTAGTTGTGATTAAAATATATGTAACATAAAATTCACCATTTACCATTAACTTGAACAACTCAGTGGTATTGATCACATTCACAATGTTGAGCCAGCACCACCTCCATCTGGTTGTAAAACATTCTCGTCCCCCCAAAAGGAGACCCCTCCCCCCTCCCCTAGCCCTTGGCACCACTAACCCCCTCCTGTCTCTGTGGCTTTGCCTCTAATGGACATTTCATATAAATGGAATCATAGTCTCTGGTTGTTCTTGGCTGAATGTTTCTGTCCCTCCAAAATTCACACGTTGAAATCCTTACCCCCAAGGTGATGGTATTAGGAGGTTGTGCTTTTGGGAAGTGATTAGGTCATGAGGGTGGAGCCCCTATTATGGGATTAGTGTCCTTATAAAAGAGACGTCAGAGAGCTCCCTCACATCTTCTCCATGTGAGGACACAGGGAGAAGATGCCATGTATAACCAAGAAGAGAGCCTCACCAGAACCTGACCGTAGTGGCATCCTGATCTCTGACTTCTGTCCTCCAGAACTGTAGGAAATACAATTCTGTTGGATACCCCAGCCTGGTAGTTTCTTATGGCAGCCCAAGCCGACTAAGACAGTGTCTTCTGTGTCTGGCTTCTCTCACTGAGCATTGTGTTCTCGAGTTTTGTCAGCACTGTAACGAGTGTCAGTGCTTCACTCCTTTTCATGGCTGAGCAATATTCTATTGTGTGGATGGAGCACATTGTGTGTATCTGTTCTGTTTACCTGTTGATGGTCATTTGGGTGGTTTCCACATTTTGGCTGTTGTGATTCATGCTGCTATGAACATGCATGTACAAGTGTTTGTGTGGACGTGTGGTTTCCTTTCTCTTGGGTTTATACATAGGAGTGGGATTGCTGGGCCTTGTAGCGACTCCATGTTTGACATTTTGAGGAACTGCCAGACTGTCTTCCAAAATGGAGGCACCATTTCACATTCCCACTAGCGCTGTTTGGATGTTCCAATTTCTTCCCTTTTTATTGTCTGTCTTTTGGATTCTAGCACCTTAGTAGGAATGAAATGCTATGTCATGGGTGTTCTGTCAGCCCATCAGACCCTCACCCCTTTTATATCAAGTACTTTGTAACGCTCCCCTCGCTTTCTGAAATCAGAGGCAAAGATAATCTCTCTACACATATAATTTAAGTATAATTATGTATATGTGTGTATGCATCTCTAGTTACAATAGAGAGAATTAAAGATAAATACACTTCATTGAAATAATACATAACTTAATAGGTAAATGCTTGGCTTCAACTACACTAAGTAATCAGATGTTTGCTTAAATTTTTCTTCAAGTTAGATTTAAGAAAAGGCAGGTAACATTCAACTCGATTCAAACTTTATACTTAATGTTTTTAAATGAGGACAAATAGGCATTGTTTTATAGAATTCGAATTACTTTGGTGACAGCAATCCTAGTGCATTTACTGACAATTCAGAAACTCTGAGCCACTTTACCAGGAGATTTGATTTTCCAAAATGTCAAAGAATTCTTGGTAAAGTTCTGAATAACTGTGAGAACAAGCTTTCCTAGAATCATATGGTTGTTCTTTTCCTGCAAAATTCAGTATATCTTAAAGCCATATAGAAATAACTTGTGTGTAAAGCAGAAGAGAGTCAGAATCTCAGCTCAGAAAATCACGAGCAGGTCCTTCCCAGGAAGGGCGGGCAGGCACAGGACAGTGCCTAAAACAACCGTCAAATACATAGTTCTGTAAGATCAGTGATTGTAATAGTATAACTCTAGATATGGGAAGACTCTATAAGAGGGAACCATTTCCTGGACCGTAAGAGACTAGTAGGACAGGCAACCCAGTGGCTTTGGGCTACTGTTAACAGGGCCTAGTCCAGTAACAGCACATTGAGTGGCCTATCAACGAAATCCTCACCTGAACTGGGAATGAGTATTCCTAGGGCCGTGGGATAAATTCATCCTGAAATGCCTCCTAAACCTTGGTCAAAATTAAGACCAAAAGAGAGGGGATTGTAACATAAAGAAAGTTGCCCACGATTCAGTTCCACAAGAATGAAGTCATCATCCACCACAATCGCTGACTTACAGGACACCCTGAAATGAATTCAGGGCAAAGGTCAGGATGCGGCACTTTGTGCTCTGGGCCAGAACCAGCCCGCAGAGAGTTCGATATTTTCAGAGAAAATTTTTTTGAACCTGGATTCCTGCCTCTTCCCACATTTAGAAAAGCACTAAAACCATTAAGGTATCTGCCCCTCCTGAACAGCAGTAACCTCCTACCAGGCTGTGTGCTTGGTTGCACATACCCCTTCACCAAATTCACACAAATGGGTCATTTTTTAAATATAAGCAGTTCTTTTCAGCTTTCACGTAGAGAAAAGACAGTCATGAACAACATTTCACAGGAGAGCAAACTGAATGGACCAAATGACAGTGGTGAGATGCGTGCCGTGTCCTACGTGGTCTGAGGTCCCACGTGGCTGTCCTTTCACCCACCGTGTTGGGGGAAGATGAACCAGAATGTCCGGCCCTGTGTGTCTGACATACCCCCGCTGGCCCCCCTGGATATGAGGTTCCTGGTGGGAGAAAGCGCAGTCCCTCAAGTCCTTCTCTTTGGTCTCAGGTGCAGGGACAAGCCCTCTGCGGCCCGGATGCCTTGCTGAAAACATGCACTGGCAGGGGCGCCCCCACTGAGGCAGCAGAAGAGGAAGGTCACCGTCACCACGGAGGTGACCCTCTTCAAGAAGTACTTGACCAGGGGAAGTACTCTGCGCAGGTGCAGCCACTGCGCAGTTGTGGACATGGGAGCTGCTGGGGCACGTGGTGGGGGAGGGATGCTCCACACCAGGCAAAGTTGGTGGCTCGAGCCCGTGGCAGCACTGCAGCCCTGTGGTGCCCTGCCCGCTAAGACACCATGCGAACTTGATCACGTGAGTGTGTACCGCACCTGATCTCAGACACGTGTGCTCACTGCTGACCCATCACGTGTGCCTGATGTCACACACACAGATGTGCTCACCTGCTCACTGCAGGCCCGTCACATACACTTCATCACACGCCCACTCACTGCTGCCTGTCGCCCCCAGTCCACGTGGGTCGAGTCCTCTAAGGAGCTCGGGGTTGCCCTGCTGGACCTCATCAGCTGGTCCACCACTGCCGCTGCGAAGGGGAGCCTCACACGGGTGCTTCCTGGTGTCCTTCACACTCGGGTCCTGAGCCACACTCTCCTGCCATGTCAGTTTCCAAGAGACCAGGCAGGCTCAGACCTCTTCGAGGGGCTGGCTTAGGTAAGGGGCTTGCTTGTTTCATGGGCGACATTACTGTTACCTCAGACTGAAGGGGGATTGTGTACCCCTCAAGGAAAGAGACGTCCATGCCCTGACCCCAGGGGCTCAAGCCAGGACCTCATTTGGAAGTAGGGCCTTGTCGTGTAACTAGATGAGACACGGGCCTTAGGGTGGTCCCAATCCTGTGTAACTGCGTCCTTATATGATGAGTGGAGACACAGACACAGAGGGGAAGCCACATGAAGATGAAGGCGGAGATGGGAGGGATGCAGCCAGAAGCCCAGGGATGCCTGGGGCCCCAAGAAGCTGGAATAAGCAGGAAGGACCCTCCCCTGGAGCCTCAGCACTTTCCAACTAGACAGTTAGTATGAGTGGGCCTGAACTGGAGGCAGCACCGTGGTCCCTGACCAGTCTGTCTTGCCCGCTTGGCACGGTGGGGAGCAGCTCTCACGAGACGCTGACGAGCGAGTTGGTTTCCCATGAGACCGTAGGACGCTGGTCCCGTAAACAGGCAGGCCCATCTCACCCTTCCTCCTGGGCTCTGGTCACACATGGCGACTGTGCACCGTGTGGGGCTGGGCTTTCAGCCTCTGCACAAGACCCCTTGGTGTTGGTTCAAAGTTCAGCTTACAGCCCAAGAATGATGGAAGGTGAAATCCTCATCAGCCCTGTGCGGTGCAGGCAGGGAGACACAATTAATTATAGAGTTAAAAGCAGAGAGACTAAGCGTGGCTCAGCCATGGAAAAGGAGAGAAGCACGGACACAGGCTATGATGAGGATGAACCTCGAAAACACGATGCCCAGTGAGAGAGGCCAGACAGAAAAAGACAATCAGTGGATTCCACTTACATGAGACATCCAGAACAGGCAAGCCCACAGAGACAGGACGTGGACCGGGGATGCCGGGGCTGTGGGAAATGAGGGGTGACCTCTAAAGAGTGGGGGTTTGGGGAGATGATGGGAATGTTGTCAAATGGATTGTGCTGGTGGCTGCACAACCCTGTGAATATGCAAAACACCACTGAGCTTAATACTTAAAATGGGTTAACTAACTGTGTGGTAAAGAAATTCAGTCTCAATAAAGCTGTTACCAAAAGCGAAAACCTGGAGGCTTCCAGGCCCACCTCCAGAATGTGACAGCAGAGGTCCGGGGTCGGACAGGACCTGCGTGTCTGAAAGCCCCATGTGTCAAACCAGGTGGTCTGAGGGCACCTTGTGAAATTCTCCCTGTGGCACCAGAAGCGTGGGGCGCTAGTGTGGCCAGGCCTCAGGCAGAGAGGCTGGATTCCGTGGCCTTGCTGTCCTCTCTTAGGGACTGTGGCTTTGTCTCCGTAGAAGGAGGTGGGTCAGCTGGAAATCCGGTTCCCTCTTCTGCACGTTTCTTCTTTCTCTCCCAGCGATGATGCCGGCCGAGCTGTGCCAGAGCAACCAAGGCAAAAGGGTCGTGTACAAAAAGACTGAGAACTCTGACCAGGTGCCGTGGGCTCCGCAGAGGCAGTGACCCAGGACTGAGGCCCCAGAGCCTCCTTCTGAGTGTCGTGGCCGCGGTGCCCCTCTCACGGGAGTCGCTGTCAGGCTTGATGGTTGAAGCAGCCACGGTATCCATACGTCACCAGTAGAAACTATTCCTTTTCTTCCCTGGGAGAAGCAGGTCTCCTTCTACTTTGTTTGGGAGACCCCCTTTTTAATAAACAAAAATGATAAGCTGTAAGTACATGTTAAGGATTAGGTTATATACATGTAAACAATAATCATAAACATCAAGAATCAGAACCTGATGGGTGGGCACCCAGGAGTGCCCTTCCCTCGTCCCAGCCTCCTCCCCGCCGTGAGGTAGCTGCTCTCCTGATGTTGTGTCAGTGACTTGTCCTCATAGTTTACACCCTAGCATGCATCCCTAAACAACGCAGCCCAGCTTTGCCTAGTTCCAATGTCCATAAGTTGGTGGACCGTGCTTGCTGCTTTGTTGCTCTTGATGGCTCAGCATTGTGTCCATGAGATTCTTTCATCTTGTGAATATAGTTTTTTTTAAAAGTAATTTTTATAGTTTTACTACCTTTAAACAAATCGTACTCCATTGCTGTGGAATATTCCTTCCTAGGAGTGTGCAGGGCTCACTTCTGTATCCGCTTGTGATGGCCTTCGGGTTCTCTCAGGTTTGGCTCCTGTGGCTGCGGAGTCCATGTGTGTGTATCCTGGTGCAGGGCTGGGTGGTTTGTGTTCAGCTGGGAGGAACACTGTGGGTCTGTGTGCACGGAGTGCGCTCTCTGCGGTCCGATTGTTTCAGAAGTGTTTGCACCGCCCGCTGCGCACCAGGCTTTCCATTGCTCCACGTCCTGCTGATATTTGATACTGTGTCTTCATGTCTGCCATTCTGGTAGGTGTGTGCACAGTAGTTTTCTTATGGTTTTAATCCCTTGGTTTTTAGTGAAGTTATGTGTCTTGTGGTATTCACGGACTACTTCCTGTTTTTTTTAAAAAAGTTTTAAAAATTGTGGTCAAATACACATAACATAAAATTTACTACCCTAACCATTTTTAAGTGGGCATTTCAGGGTCATGAAGTAATTCGCACTGTTGTGCAAACCTGACCGCCATCGTCCTCCAGAACTTTTTCATCTTGCAAAACTGAAACAGTCCCCATGAAACACTCACTCCCCATTCTCCCTCCCTCAGCCCCTGGCACCCACCACCCTACTTTCTGTCTCTGTTTCCGACTGCTCTAGGGGCCTTGTATGAGTGGATCAAGCAGTGTTTGTATTTTTGTGTCTAGCTTATATCACTGAGCATAATGCCCTCAATGTTCATCCCTGCTGCAGCCTGCGTCAGAATTGCCTTCCTTTTTAGGCTGAATAACATCCCCTTGTATTGATGGACCATGGTTTGCTTCTCCATTCATCCATTAGTGGACACATGTAATATCTACATTCATTTCTCATGTCCTAATATTTGTGGAATAACGTCAGAAAGTCCTATGAATCAAAAGTCATCTGCCATTAACTTTTTTCTTAAACTTTTTATTGTGAAAAACATCAAAGCTAAGAAAAAGAGATGAATACATGTCAGCTTCACTTGTGTTCAGGAATTAATGCTTTACGGTATTCACTTTATTCCCTGTGTGTGTGCTATGCATGTTCATGTGCCTGTTTGCATACATGTGCTATGCATGTGCATAGGTATGTTCACTTGCACACATTAACGTGTGCATGGGCATATGCGTGCATGTGTGTTCATATGCTAGTGTGTGAATATATTTGTGCTGTGCACCTCCATATGTTTGTGTGTTTGCTGTGCCTGCCTGTGTGCACAACTGTGTGTTTGCTGGAACCACTTGCAGATATATCCACACGCAGCTGCTCTAACAATCCTGCGTAGCCACATAAAGGTCACAGATCTCAGGGGTTTAAATGGATGGAGCAGGATGTTCTGACACAGAGTCTGTCTTCCATTGACTGTCACTGTCTCAGTAACATCCTTCACACCTTCTTTAAGCCCCATTCAGGGTCCAGTTTAGACCCCCATTACATTCAGTCACCTGCCCCAGGTCCCCTAAAGCTACAATGTCACAGTTGGAGAGCCCGGCCAAGGCTGGGGGTGCCCCTCTTGTTGGCCTGGCCTCCAGGCTCTGCACTTGGCTCCTGTGTTCCCATCTCTCAGCCAGGCCCTGACTTGGATGGGGCCGCCACCTCACAAGGTCGCATCAAGGTCGCATCGCCCAGTCAAGGGGGTTCATTCTCCCCAAACTCAGTATCAGGAGCGGGGGCGTGACAACCCCATTGGGTCTCCTTCATGTGGGACCCTGTGCTGTTGAAAGAGCATACGCCCTGCCCTCGGGGGTGGGAGCTGGGGGGTGACATGCGGCCCACCATGGGCAGACGGGTCACCAGGTGGGGCGAGCCGGTGTGCAAGGATTTCCAAGATGGGTTCTCCTCTCCAAAGGCTTCTGTGCCCCTACCTCTCCCCGTGCCTCCCCTCGAAGACAGCGCGGTGCCCGGGACCGGAGCCATGGGAGCCGTCAGCCACCGCCCTCTCTACACACACACAAACGCACATGCACACACACATGCACACGCTGCAGGGAAGCAGGACCTGAGTGCAGGGCTCTCAGCGGCCCTGAGCGCCCCGCCCGGAAACGGCCAGCGGAATGGACAGACCGGATCTCCCGGCCCGGACCATGCAGGAGTGTCCTGCCTGGGATTCCAGTGCGGCCGCCTCCTTCTGGAAGCCTGGGAGGCTGGAATCAGGCCCCTTCTTGTCTGTCCTGGCAGCAGACTGGGCTGCACTCCTAGAAGTTCGTGGCTAACCTGTGGATCCTGACCATCAGGTGGCCAGAGATATTGGTAACATTTCTGTTTTGCCTGTTGAAATGTTTAATGACAAAGATTTTGTTCAGTTTCCTGATGTGGGTGTCCAAAGATGAGAGAGCCATGTGTGTGATCTGTACCTCCTGTGAGATCAGCCCTAAGCTAGTTTAAACATGATCAAGTTCTGTCTACACGGTAGATTTAGACCTCTGCCTGTCCTGTCTACTGATTATGTTTAGAGCTGACCATGTATTGTCTATAATAAGAAGATTTAGACCTGACCATGTTCTGTGCACGCTAGGACTATGGGAACATGGGTAGAGACCCGGCCTGGCCTCAGTACTGGGAAGCTCTGTGCCTGCATCTGAAGGTCAGTGCTTAGATGTCTGGGGTCTGGGGCTGAGGCGGGCTTGTCTAAGTAACAGCCTCTCTTCTGAGTGTGGTTACCTGGTCCTCCCAACGGTCAGTGCTATGGTCGGGGCCTTAGTCTTAATCCCTGCAAGGTTCACCTTCCCTGAGGCTTGTGGAGAATCTGCAGGAGGCCTACCTGGCAATAATTCCAATTCACCAGCACGTGCATGGTGAATAGGGAGGCAGGTTTAGCTGGTGAATTGATTGCAGGGCACGCAGATCGGGTAAAAGGCCGATGGGTAACAGGTGAGGCTGTTGCTGAGCTCTCCTTCCAGTCTCCCGTCCCTACTCAGCAGCGTCCAGAGCTGCCCCTCGGCTTTCAGCCCTGCTGTCCTGTGCGTTTTCTCAACAAGTATGTGAGACAAGAAAGGACTGAGCCTGCGAGAACCAAGGAAGTATGTTCAACTCTAGCATGAAAGCTTTAAAAACAGGTAAAATCAACAGAACCAAAGGGAAAAGAGGAGAACTTCTCTGGGACAAGTGTGGGCAGAGGAGACCCACCAGCCACTTTTTCCCAGGAGCTCCCAGGAACCCAGCTTGTTTCCACATTAGGGGAGCCACCAGCAGAGCCATGGTGTCCCAACCAAGGGGACGTGTGACCCCAGGTGCAGGGTCTGGGGAGGGCGGTTCACCATGGGACTGTGGACATGTGACTCAGGTGGATGGGGCTGGGTAGGAGGGGTCACCTGTTGAGAGAGAACGTGTGACTTTAGGCGCAGGGTTTGGGCAGGTGTGGTCACCGTGGTGAGTGTGGATGTGCGACCCCGATATAGGGTGCGGGGACTGTGTGGGTCTCACCACATCTGCATGGGTCAGGATCACATGTGGGGAGACTGCATATGTGCTCTTTGACTGCACTGTGTCCCGTCCCCTTTGAGATTTCCAACCTCTGCATTAAGGGTGTTGCCCTGATTAACCTGTGGTTCCTTTTCTTCTCTTAATCTTGTCACTTTCATATGAGGTCAGCCATGTTTGAGTGGGTTGCTGCTCTGTGTTTTGGTGAGTGACAACCCTTCGTGGTATCATATTAATATCATATCATATCATATGTCTATCTATGGGGGTCTCCACTTCCTGGGTCCGCCTGGACAGAGGTCAGGTGAGCACAGACAAGCCCCCCTTAAGAATGGTCTCCCACGTGCTCTGTGAGGGTGCCGTGATGGGCCCTAAGGTAGGGGACTGTGTCTGGGCCTCCAACATTTGTGATGAAGGGGAGTCGAAATGGAATCTCAATTAACAAGACATTATTTTAAGAATTTATTTTAAGTGAAATAAAACACACATCACATTCCCTTTACCATCATCACCATTTTAAGTGCATGTTTCTTTTTTTTTTTTTTTTTTCGGTACGCGGGCCTCTCACTGCCGTGGCCTCTTGCATTGCGGAGCACAGTCTCCGGACGTGCAGGCTCAGTGGCCATGGCTCACGGGCCCAGCCTCTCCGCAGCATGTGGGATCTTCCTGGACCGGGGCACGAACCCGTGTCCCCTGCATCGGCAGGCAGACTCTCAACCATTGCGCCACCAGGGAAGCCCAAGTGCATGTTTCTGAGGCATCAGATCTATTCACTCTCTCGTGGAGCCATCACCACCATCCGTAGAACTTTTCATCTTGCAAAACTAAAATTCCACAACCATGAAAGTCTCACTCCCCACTCCCTCTCACTGCCCCTGGCACCGATATCCACTTCAGTCCCTGAGTTGTCGACTCCAGGGCACGCACTGGAGTGGAACCCTGCAGTGTTTGCTGACGGGTCACTTTGGAAGAGCTGACTTTCAGTCTGAAGCTCTGCCTGTTTGCCTCTGAAGAATCTGCATTTAAGGAGAGGGTGTATGAGGAAGGGGGTGTATGAGGGACAAAGGTGTCCGGGGTGCAGATGAGCTAGGACCTGACCAGCTGCCTTTTGTGTCTTCTGGTTCCACCTCTTGGCCTGGGCCTCATCTGCATCATCACTGGCCCCACTGGCACCCCTGGGGTGTTGTTGTCTGAGTGAGATTCCCCTGGTGCCCCTGCTCTCCTTCCCTCCTCCTGCTGGTTGGGGAGGGAACTGCTTGCTGTGTGGTCTCTACTCCTGAGGCACAAAGGACCCTGCAGCATGGACCTGCAGAGTGTGCATGGGGTCCCAAGAGCATGGGACCCACATAGGACACAGCACTGGGGCATGACAAGTGCTAGGGCTGCCTCATCACTGGCAGGGAATGTTGCCAAGTTGCTGCTCGGGAGAGCGTGGTGGGTGACCTGGGATCCCAGAGACCCCATTCCTATCCTGGAGCTTGGACAGTGTATCCCCATGGGCTCCCGATTCACCCCATATCTGAGCCATATCCCTCTGTCCTTTCTTTGAACTCAGGAAAACGACCTCTACTGATCATTGCCCACAACATCGGCCTGCTCCTGTTGGTATTAGGATTCTTTAATTTAGGCGTTCTGGGATAGCAGCTCTTTTTAGGCCTGAGAAGGAACAGCTCAGGAGTGTAAAACATTTTCAGATGAAACTAATATTCAATGACTGTCTCTAACTACTCGGTTGTTGACTTCTGTTAGTCATTATTCTCCTGGTTTCAGCTCTGATGTGGGGATTACAGAGGAGTCAACATTTAAATCTTCATAATCTGTGTATTTGTAGCTTCAGTATCATTACTGACCCATAGTTTGTATGGTTTGGGAAGAGTTATTGATTTCATGTATCATGTAAAGGATTCACAATGATGATAGGGCAATTAAGATTACAATAATGGCTGGTAAATTGTTCACATTTTCTCCACCTGTTCATCTATTGTACATATATGAGTTAGTTTAGTTGTCAATATTAGTGAAATAATATAGAGGACTAGAGAACATATTTTAAAAGTCACTATTGTGTGATGATGAATATGTAAAAGTTTATCCATAATCGGTAATGCTGTATCTTGAGACCCTAGATGAAATTTATATGCCTTCGTGATAGACACTATTTTAGCCTATAATTTTACTTTGAAAAATTTGCATCACTTTTTACTTTTATCTCATTTACTGAGAAAGACAAAATTGTTATGCTGTTGGCTTCAAACTGCTTGAAAAGGACTTGAGCCCTTCCTTATTTTACATTTACATCGGTAGGATCTTCAAATATAGGATGTGGTGGAGGGTCTCTGTGCAACCATTCTAGGTTAGTAGTAGCAGTTTCCACTGCTGAGACTTCTCGTTTGGACATAAATGTTTTTCACAGTATGAAGATTATTAGCATTACTGCTGCTACTGAAATGAATGAGCCTAAAGACAAAATATTTCATGTTGTGTGTGCCTCAGAGTAATGTAGTAACCTCCCTGAGAGGCCAAGAAAGTGCTGCAGGAAGTCATATTTACTACTACAAATATAGTGAAGTGAAGTGAAGTGAATTTTGCTACTGCTGAGTTAACTGTATAACCTGAGAATCGTGGGAATCAGTGTAGGAAGCCTCCTATAATAGTGAAGACTGCTCCCATGGACACTACATCATGGAAGTGTGCTACTACATAGTATGTATCCTGGAGGACAATGTCCGGGGATGAGTTGGCCAAGATGATTCCTATCAAACCACCTATTGTAAAAAGATAAACTAAAGCCTAAAACTCATAATATATTGGGAGGTCATATAATATTACCTCCATGAACAGTTGCTAACCAGGGACTTCCCTGGTGATGCAGTGGTTAAGAATTCGCCTGGCAATGCAGGGGACACGGGTTCGAGCCCTCGTCTGGGAAGATTTCACACGCTGCGGAGCAAAAAGCCCGTGTGCCACAACTACTGAGCCTGCCCTCTAGAGCCCGCAAGCCACAACTACTGAAGCCCATGCGCCTAGAGGCCGTGCTCTGCAACGAGAGAAGCCACTGCAATGAAAAGGCTGCGCACCGCAGCAAAGAGTAGCTGCCACTCACCGCAAGGAGAGAAAGCCCATGTGCAGCAACGAAGACCCAATGCAGCCAAAAAAAAAAAAAAAAAAAGAAAAGAAAAGAAAAAGAAAGAGTTGCTAATTAGCTAGATACTTTTACTCCTGTAGGGATAGAAGTAATTACGGTAGCTGATGCAAAGTGTGCTCCTGAGTTGACAGCTATCCCTATGGCAAACATATGATGGACCCACAAGAGAAATCCTAAAAAGCCAGTAGACATGACTCATACTACTCCCAAATAGCTGAAAAGCACTTTCTGTCCTAAATAGTATGTAATGATATGTGAGTTTATAACAAACCCTGGTAGGCCATGAATACAGACTTCAGGGTGACCAAAGAATCAAAACAGGTGTTGGTATAGGATTCGGTCTCCTCCTGCAGAGTCAAAGAAAGTAGTGTTGAGATTTCTATCTCTTAACAGTATGGCAATTCTGGGTGCTTGGACTGAGAGTGGTAATTATATTAAGATGGCTATAGTTGGGGGAGATTAAACAAATAATGGTGTTTGGTATTGGGATATGACTGCTGGTTTTGTATGAAAGACTATAGTAATAAAAGTAATAACACCAAGAATTGAAGAGACACCTGCTAAATGTAAGGAGAAAATGGTTAGGTCGACAGAGAATCCTGCGTGGGTCAGATTGCAGGCTAGAGGTGAATATACGGTTCCACTGGTAAGAGAACCAGCTTCTACTATTGGTGATATGAGTAGGAGTAAGAATGATGGGGGAAGTAGTCAAAAGTTTACGTGATTTTTTTGGGAAATGCTACCTCAGGTATCCGAGTTATTAGTGGCCCAAGTCCATTTTCAAACCCTACAATATGATGGGTACAACTATAAAGAAAATTATTACAAGTGCAGGGACTGTTATGACTACCTTACAGATTTGGGCATCTCCAAGTAGCGCTCCAGGTTAGCATAGCTCAGCCTGGATTAATATACTTAAGGTGCTGCCTGCTACTCCAGCTGAAGCATCAAATAGTAAATATAAAATATCTTTGTGATTTGTTGAAAATAATCAGCAGTGTATGAACAGAGGTAAAAAGACTGAGCTAGCATTTGACTGTAAATCTAAAGACAGAGATTGAGCCCTCTATCTCAAAAACTCTGTGGTGAATCAACAAATTGAATTGTAGAAGCTGCAGAGAAGCAGCTTCAATTCTGCTGGTGATTTTCCTGCCTTTTCTTTTCTTTCTCTAATGAAGGAGAAGTAGACTGAAAGCAGTTGACTGGAGGATTTGCCTGTTAACTAAAGTTTCCTGGGGTTAAAACTCATCAATATTGTAAAGATTTGGCTTAATTACAATGTTTGCTTTACATTCAATTGATGTAGGATAAAGTCTTGCAATCTTTATTTTTAGGAATTAAGTAAATTTTACTTGTTTAGGGTTTTGAAAGCTCTTGGTCTGAACTAACCTAAATTCCTAGTCCAGCACCCATAGAATGGGTGTTATGTGTAGTAATCGTGTGGGTATTATGATTGGTAATGAGAGGAAGGTTATATTTTGTATGTTCAAACTGTTTTATTTTTATGTTGTTTAATGAAGGGGACATAGTTACTGATGTAGAGTATGTTAGCTGCAAGTAGAAATATATGTTGAGGACTGCTATGATGGCTATTAGTGTTGGTAAAATGATGTTATCATTTTTGTTATCTCTTGGATAATTATTCATTTGGGTAAAAACGCTGATAGTGATGGGTGATGTCCTAATGATACTATAATGGTGAGGAAAAGGATTGTGATGGGAGGTGTTTTATCTCTTGTGTGTGATAATGATACTCTTGTAGTACATCATCTGGGCATAAATAAGAAGAAGAGAGTGTTGTGATGATATAAATTTGTATGTTTACAATTGTTATAATTGGAATATACTTTATAATAGCTGTTATTCATCCTATATGGGCAATTGAGGAGGAGGGTGTAATTTTTTCCAGGTGAGTATGGCTAAGTCTACCTCATCCTCCAGCTATGATTTATAATATCACTATGATTCATAGTATATTTAGCTTGATGGATGGTGACATGTGATATAAAACTGATAGGGGTGCAATTTTGTCAGGCTGACAGCATCAGGCCTGCTGTTCATGGGATGCTTGTGTGACTTCAGGCACTCAGAAGTGAAATGGGGAAAGTCCTACTTTTGTGACAAGGGCGAATGTCATGAGGGTGGATGCTGCTGGATTAAAGATTTTTGTTATTCTTTGTGTTCTTTGACCAGAGTATATTAGATTAATGATAATAGTCATTATAAGTAGCATTGATGTGGTGGATTGTTTTAGGAGTATTTGTTGGATGCTTCTGTAGCTTACGGGTTCGTGTTTTTTATTAGAATGGGGATATCATTACCAAATGTGAGCTTGTTATACAATTATATTTCCTGAGATAATAGTCAGTAGAATGATAGTAAAAACAATGAGAGTTTATTGGTACAGGAAGGATATACAACAATATTTTGAGGGTATGGGCCTGAAGCTTACTTAGAGAACCTTACTATATAGCATGTGGTGTAATGTGGTAGCGTGGAGAATGTAAAATTCTTAGGAAGAATTCAATTCCAGGAATAAGAGCATTGAAACCTCTATGATTTACTCTATCAAAGTAACTCTTTTGTCAGACATATATCTTAAGTATGTGGTGGGTTGCCTGGTATTATGACAGGTAGTGAAAACTCTCATATACATCGGGCTAATGTTAGTAGTAAAAAAAGTTTTTATAAGGGATGTATATGTTGATCATATCAAACTTCTGGGTAGGATGCTCAAATTCATAGAAAGGAGATTGTTAGATGAGTTTGAATGATCACTTGGGCTGTATATAATTCTGGCACCTAGGGATTGTCCAATGCTCCTAAAAATAGATTGTTGTGGAAATGTTTATTATAAGGAAATTGACATATTCTCTAGGAAGGGCGGGCTGAATGGGCCTGCTACATTTTCTACATTGAAGACATATACAGGTTTTGATTCTACTTCTGTTAAATCTAGTGGGGCTTCATTGGATTTCTGCTACTGTGGAGATAATCAAATTCTTAGTAGGGGTCAGGAGAAAATTAGTCATAGGTGTTGTGTAATAATTACTGTTGAAATTGTAAATGATCCATTTATCAGTAAGACTGAGAATGGAATAACTGCTACATTACTTCATATGAGATTGTGTGTGCTACTGTCCCTAGGGCTCCAGTGAGTGAGTATTTTGAATGTGAAGCTCATCCAGATCTGAGGATGGAATAAATGGCTAGCTGTGATATGGCTAATATAAATAATATGCCTACATTTATACTAATTAGTAGATAAGGTATGGGAAGAAGAATTCATATTGTGAGAACAAGGGTTAAGGCTAGCATTGGGGCAATAATATATAAATTGATGATGTTGATGGGCATAGTGGTTCTTTAATAAGAAATTTAAATGCCTCAGCAATGGGTTGCAATAATCCATGGGGGCTGATGATTTTTGGCCCTTTCTGCATTTGTATATAGCCTAGTATTTTCCATTTAGTTAATATGAGGAATGCTATGGTGAATTAAATTGGATCATTTGTGAAAGAATGTTGATTATAAACATATTCTTAGGAAGAGGACTTGAACCAGTGCAGATAAAGGTTTCAGTTTTACATGATTACCGAGCTCTGCCACCGTAACAAACCGGGTTCTACAGTAGGGTATGTATAAATTAATTGAATGTAGATTATATCATCATTTAGTTTGCAGACATTTTGTAAAGTAAGCTGTATTGCTCTTGTCCTTTCATACTGGAAGAAATCTGCAATGGACAGCAACCAGGATGACTCCAGTCTGAGCTCAGAACACGTGAGACTTTAATCATTGAACAAACAGAGAATTAATAGCAGTTATACAATTGAAATGTCGTGATCCAGCATCAAGGTCATAAACCATATTGCCGAAATGAGCTCCAGAATACAGTTATACTGTTATCCCTAGTAAACCTTGTTGCGTTGATCAGTGTTTTAGAAGAACAGGTGATAAAGCATTTTGACTAGCTGGTCTAAATTTTAATCACTCAGAGGTGGTTTTATTCTCCAAAAAATAAATGGCGCACGGGCTCAAGGCGCACCGGCTTCAGTAGTTGTGGCGCACAGGCTCAGTAATTGTGGCCCACTGGCTTAGTTGCTCTGTGGCACGTGGGATCTTCCCAGACCGGGGATAGAAGCCATGTCCCCTGCATTTGCAGGTGAATTCTTAACCACTGCATCACCAGAGAAGTCCCAGAATCGCAGTCTCCCTTTTAATATACCTTAAGCCCAAAGAATCCATGGAAAATTGTTACAGAAAATAAGACAATAAAATATTGTAAGGACTATAACAGAAGCATATAGTACACAGTTCATATAGACACATCCCAAGCAGTTACAAAGTATATTAAAAGGGAGGCTGCAGGGCTTCCCTGGTGGTGCAGTGGTTGAGAGTCCGCCTGCCCATGCAGGGGACACGGGATCGTGCCCCGGTCTGGGAAGATCCCACATGCTGTGTGCTGGGCCTGTGAGCCATGGCCGCTGAGCTTGCGCGTCTGGAGACTGTTCCCTGCAACGAGAGAGGCCACAACAGTGAGAGGCCCGTGTACCGCAAAAAAAAAAGGGAGGCTGCAATTTAATTTTATTATTTTTTTAACATCTTTATTGGAGTATAATTGCTTTACAATCATGTGTTATTATCTGCTTTATAACAAAGTGAATCAGTTATACACATGCATATGTTCCCATATTTCTTCCCTCTTGCATCTCCCTCCCTCCCACCCTCCCTATCCCACCCCTCTAGGTGGTTACAAAGCACCAAGCTGCTCTCCCTGTGCTATGTGGTTGAGGGAGGCTGCAATTTTAAAAGAATAAGATAAATTATACCCACCAACTCCCAATATTTCCTGAAACGTTGCAATCTGAAACCCTATTGTAGGAAGCAGAAGATTCCAGGAGACATTCTACAAATGAAGGACTCTAAACGCTGTGGTTGGATAAGGAATTCTAGAAGGAAGGTATCCTCACCCAAGGAGAGCAGGTTCCTATACTTGTCTAACATCACATCCCTGTACAATTCCCACTGATGTTGGTCCAGGCATTCTCACTCCTCTTGAGAGAAATGTATGGCCATATCCTGGAATGTCAGCAGTCCCTGAAATTAAAGGTACACATGCCATGTGGCCATGGGAAGAGTTCATAATGTGACCCAAGAAGAAAACAGCAAGTTAAGAGAACTGGTTTTAATTTAGAAGAGTGTTTTCAGTTATCCACTTATATATATATATATATATATATTTACAAAGTAACTTTCTCTACCTTATTTCTAACTACAAGAAAAGAGTGTGGCACGTGATCCACAAAACCAGTATAGAGACTATACTTATCTGGAAAAGAAATGATAAAATGATGGTTTCAACACAGGCATATACATTTTGAGTGTTTTATTTATATGAAATTGGATAAAATGTGTGTATTTCTCAGACACAAAAGACATGTCGAGGTAGAAATGTACCTTTCAACTATTCATGGGTACACAAGTACACTGGGGAGATTGTAGAAGTGCAGATTGTGATTCAGTAGGTCCGGTGGGCCTGAGTTCTATTTTTTTCACAAGCTCATTTTTAACTAGTGATGCCACAGTCTCTGATTCATTAACGACAATTGTGAATAGCAGAGACATAATTAGAAAGGTAAAAATTCATATTTAATTTTGAACTTAAAGTGTTTTATGGATTTTACACGTTTAATAGAATAGTCAGCACAGCAGCAACAATCATTTGTTAATATTTACTATAAACCGTGTATCTTTCTAACTTTTTTGTGTAGGATTCCAGGAAAAAGGCCTGGGCAGCGGCTACAATGGGCGAGGGCCCCAGGCCGGGCCGCCCCTCCAGGACCCCCGACGGGGCCCTGCGCTCCTGGCGGCTCCCTCCCCCGGCGCCCCCTTCCCTCCCGGAAGGCCTCGTGGCAGAGCGGTCCCACCCCCTGCGCCAAGAACGGAGCCCGCGTTTCCGCAGAGCTGGAACTCGCGGCTCGGGGTCTCTTCCCTTCGCCGTCACGGAACTGTCCCGGAGGCCGAGGGGAGGGCGGCCTCACTGAGGCTGCCGGCTCTGGAGGGGCCCCAGCGGCCGAAGCCGCCACAGTCGTGGGGACGCCGGGCCGGGTAAGTGGGCGACGACCCTCCGCCTGGTCCGCTGCCCGGGCGGCAGCGCAGGACCAGCTTCTGAGGGGCAGGGGTTCGCTGCCACCCGCCGCTGCTGTGCAAACAGCGGTCCCCAGCGTCTGGTCCGGGAAACTTCGGTCCCTCCTCTCCCCCCTGCCCTCGGCCTGGCTTGCGGGGCCTGGAGGTCGTGGGAAGGGGGTCGGCCTGAGCGTCCTGAGGGGAAACGGGGCAAGGGAGGAGCAGGGTCCGGCTGCAGAGTCAGCGCCCCTCCTTCCGACTGCGGGGAAAGCGAATGAAAACTCCTCCCGAGGCTCGCAGGCCCCTTATTCAGCTGAGTCCCTCTGCGCTCCTTCCTCCCTGAGCTAAAGTACCGGGGTGGGGTGGGGGGACAGGGCAGGGGACGGACGCAGGTAATGGGAAACATCAGAAGGTGATTGTTAACTAAGGAAAACCTGCTCTCCCAACGTGAGGAATGTAGCGCTTTTCTTTGTATGCGAAGATGCCAGAGTCTGGGCTCCCTGAAATCCTTCCTTTGATATGCACCTCAGCTCCCTGGGGCCTGCATTCTGTATTTGCATATCCTGAGTACCTCAGGGCCCGAGGCTCACACTGGAGGGCTGCAAGTGCTGATGACTGTGACATCCTTTGTCTACTGAGAAGAAATATTCCATTTCTCACAGGCTTGAGGGGCAGACAGTGAAACAGTGTCAGAGAATCTCACTCAGCATGTACTTTAGTTTACATATAGATAATATTTATACGTAACTGTGCTAATAGAGGTTCTCAAGTCCAATCAACTTGTACTACTGCCCTCTATGTATTCATTTCATCAATATTCATAAGAAATGCCTATAGATTTGACTTAATCCATTTAAATAGGATAATGATTTTAAAGGAAACAATAGAAATAGAACAACAAAACCTTTACCACTAAAGGCTGGGTCTGGAACAACCTACATAAATGTTCCATTGTTAAAATATTGAAAGATGTATTTCAGTAGAAATATCAGCAAAAATGACAAATAATAAGGGCAGCAGAATGTTGAAATGTTCTATGTTTATCATTAAAGTGGCAGAAAATCATTTATTAGTAGGCACTGGGGGCAGAAGATGCCTGATTTTATATCTTTGTCATATTTGTACAGTTGTTTCAACAAGTTACTTAAAGACAAAATGGAAAAACAAGGAGGTTTGTGCCTGAGATCACGTTGATGTGAAACTGGAGATGACCACCTTGTGCCAGGTGAGTTAAGTTTACCTGGCAGGTAGACCGCAGAGCTCCTGAGAAGCAAGGGTTGGAATTTTTCTGCTGGGTGCCCCTTAGGTTCTGTGACTTGACTGATTGTGAGTCATGTTTCGGGAAAGACCTGGTCACAGGAAAAGGTGGGAATAGAGTGATTTGGGGAGCAGCTAACAACATTCATCACGGCTCAGGGCCTGAATGAATTTTAAAGAAACAGGAAAACAAATGCTTCTTATGGAATCAGAGAATGTGAGGGCTGGACAATCCCAGAAAATGAGGAACACCCGTCCCATTTTCCAGATGAGAAAACAGAGGCCCAGCAAGGTGAAATACCTCACCCAAGTTGCACCCGTCTCTCCTCTCCACTGCGTGGTTCATGAAAGCAGGACTCTTCCTGTCGTGATGACTGCTGAACCCCAAAAGGTCCAGGCATCTAGCAGTTGCTCCAAAAATTTTGGTTGGCTGTAAGAACAATGCTATTTCTTTCATTCTCACTCTTATTCAGGACTGTGCAAAGAACTCCCCAGTTTGCTATGTAATTCGATTAATGTAAATATGAATTGAGTTTTGTTGTGATGAGGACTTAGGCTTTGAAGGTAACAGACTTGGTTCAGATCTTGGTTCTGCGACTCAATAGCTGTTTGGCTTTGGGAAAATTACGAAACCTCTCTGAGCTTATTTCCTCCTTTGTAAAGTGGGGATAAATGTATCTGAGCCAGCAGAGCACTTGCATGAGAGATGTGCACTAAATATTGGTCTTTCTCACTCTCCCACGCCATCTCTCTGTTCTTCCCAGAGAAGTTGTACAGACGGATATAGTACTTCTTTTAAAAAAATTAATTAATTAATTAATTTTTGGCTGTGATGGGTCTTCGTTGCTATGCGCGGGCTTTCTCTAGTTGCAGCGAACGGGGGTTACTCTTTGTTGCGGTGCGCGGGCTTCTCATTGTGGTTGCTTCTCTTGCTGTACCTGCTGTGGACACCGCCTCTGGGTGTGCGGGCTTCAGTAATTGTGGCCTGCAGGCTCAGTAATTGTGGCGCATGGGCATAGCTGCTCCGCGGCATGTGGGATCTTCCCTGACCAGGGCTCGAACCCATGTCCCCTGCGTTGGCAGGCAGATTCTTAACCACTGAGCCACCACGGAAGTCCGATATAGTACTTTATAAAGAGGGGTTTTAATTTATTTCAGATAGTGTACATTTTTCTTCTTGTAGAAAAGATTATTCCACTATAGAAACATTAACATGCGATACCACTACAAATGCAGTATTCTGTGGGCTAGATCTTATCAGTAAATTTTATAAGTAATTGGACAAATGCCAAAGCACTAGGTACTGGGGAGTAAGAAGACTCAAATCTTGGGTGCCCCCCGACGCCAATTTCAAGAGCAGGGTGTGTTTTTCAAATCCATATTTCATCTGGTCTTTGTTTCTCTTCCATCCTCTGTGTCTGCCTTTCTCAAGAAGGCTCAGATCCTCCGCTTTCACACCCTCCCAGCTGGCTGTGCTCCAGCTCCCGTCCTGGACCCTCTGCATGCATGGGTGTGCCTGCTCTCCCTGTGCATCACCAGCTTTGCCAGGGAGCTGCTGTATCGTGCACTGCTCGCTGTACCCCAGAGTGCCTAGACCCTTCTGGTACATGAACTACACTCTCATCACCATGAGTGCACGCCCATCCCCTTACCTTATATCTTGTCTCTAAGCCAGGCTTGGGGCTGACTACAGTGTGCGTTCAGCTATGAGAGGTGCTGGGATCAAAGTGAAGTTCCCAACTTTTGAAGTTGCAGGCATGAGGAGCACACAGTGATTTAAAGTCGGGTCACCTGACTTAACGGGGGGGCTGATTGATTTAAAGCCAGGACAGCTGACTTAAACCCTGCGTCCCTCAGCTGCAGGACGAGACTAACTTTGGGGGTGCACGTGTTCGCTCCAAGCCAGCACTGCTGTTCAGGAAGAGCTTCCAGTAGCGCCTTAGTGCAGGGGAACTTGGTGCGTTGTCTTGCCCCTGCCCTCAGAGGGGGGCCACCGGCTCTTCTGGAGGAGAATCAGGGAGGGGGAAGTGCAGAGTCCCGGCTGGAGTTGAGGCACCCCTTGTCTGATGGCAGGGAAAGGGGGGCGGGGCTGTGTGGTGTACTGGGGCTGGACTCACCAGGTCGACTCAGCCTCTCAGCCTCCTAACCTACCCCCACACACCCCACAAGTTTCCAACAATATGTAATTGCGCCTTAGGTTCTCGGTCTTCAAACTCATTCCCAGGCTCCCAGGTCCCTTGATTCATCCAATTCCTCTGTGCTCTTTCTTCTATTATATACGGTCCCAGAGGGAGAGGCTGGAGGATGGGACTGGAGGGATCCCGGCAGCACTTGGCTCAGCTGACTGAATAGATCTGTGGCCTGCGCTCTCACACGTGTGAGAACCCTCAAGGCGGAATCCAGGGGGCCAGTTAGAGGCAGTCCTTGCTGCCTCAAGTGAGCATGGATCACTGTTGGGTGGGGAGCACGCTGATCCCTGAGAGTACTGTTAGGAGGATGTGTTCCTCCCTTGGCTTCAAGGACGTGGGTGGACTTCAGGGCTCCAGTTCCCCCCCAGGCCTCCAGGTCCGATTGCACCCCAGTTGCCTTGCAGACCTGGCTTCCTGTCCCAGAACTTGTCAGGCTCCAGGAAGAATCCAGACTGCAGAGATGGTGCCTGAGCGCTCCAGCTTAAGAAGTGCTGTCCCTGGACACCCAACAGTGGAGGGAGGAAGGGTGAAGGGAGGAGGGGGTGTGGGGTAGGTTGGCGTGGCTGCCCTGGGAGACGTTGAGAGAGAAATATCGCCCCCAACACCCCCAGCCCCCTGCAACTGACCCACTGATGCCATAGGATCTCAGGGCCTTTTAGTCAGAGATGCCTCTGCTTCTTTACTCCTGTGTTCAAAACTACGCAAAACCAACTCTTCATCCTCTTGCTGCCTTGCCAGGACTTTTAAAGCACTGTTCTTTTGAAACACTCGTTCCCTAAACTGCAGTTTGGAGCTGTCCCAGCTACTTAAAAGTGTTCTCCTTAAACTGAGACTAAATCCTACTCCTTTGGAAAAACGACCTTCTTTTCAGAGGAGATCGTCTTTTCTGCCCATTCCTTCCTTCTACTTCCCTGTTAAGAACCCCTGTGCTCAAAGAGCTTGGTGATTTATTTTTTGCTTGATGTCAAAAACAAACCTTCCCCATGCACCCCAAAAAGCTTTTCTGGAACATAGATGTTTCAAAACCATGACAGTGTTTTGCAGTTAGTATACACTGGGTAGACGCCTAGCAATCCCTCCAAGAGCCAGAGGTGAGCGACACCTTTACTTATTTGATAGGATGTCCTTCAAATTTAGGAAGGTCCCATTCTTATGCCTCAGCAGATAAGACAGAGCCCTGGATGGCTGTGGCTGTGATTAGATAGCTTCTGATGATTTTATTTCCCTTACTGAGCTGCTGCTTCTAGGTTAAATTCATTTTATTACCTGTCCGCCCCCTTTTTTTTTTTTTTTGCAATACACGGGCCTCTCACTGTTGTGGTCTCTCCAGTTGCGGTGCACAGGCTCTGGACGCGCAGGCTCAGCAGCCATGGCTCACAGGCCCAGCTGCTCTGCGGCATGTGGGATCCTCCCGGACCAGGGCACGAACCCGTGTCCTCTGCATCGGCAGGCGGACTCTCAACCACTGTGCCACCAGGGAAGCCCTACCTGTCCAGTTTAAAGAATGACTGACAAAGTCACTGTAATAGGTCAGGAGTCTGAGATCAGGGTTGGTCAAAGGTACTCACAGGGAGGAAGGTCGATAAAAATAGGTGGGTAAAATAGGAGGGTTGGCAAGTACAGCCAGGACCACCGTGTTCACCGTGTGTACTAATAAAGGCCAGAATCTCCTCATTTATCTCTGGTGGGAAGTTCTGATGGTTTCACAGGATCAAACTCAAATCATATTCAAACTAGGGGGCTTCCCAGAGGGCGCTGAAGCACCGGCAGAGCCCACCTGCACTCCCACTTTCGCACTCCAGGGTCAGAGTTGGGTTTGGAGATGGGATTGTTTTAACCCCAAGGAGGTGAGCAGAGAGGAGGAGTTGATTACCAGTCTCCTCTGACTCTGTGGCCCAAATTGCCTGGCTTCACAGGGGGGACAGGGTTTTGCTTTCAGCAACTGATGGGGCACTTCCAGGCTGGTGTGGTTGCCCAGTGGCCCGACAGCCTGACAGGCTGACTGCGGTGTGACCGCCCTTTGTTTCTCCAAAATCTGTACATCAGGTGCATGGCTGCGGGAGCCCATTCACCGCCCCCCCGCAAGGGGGATGGCACCTTTCCTGGCTGTACCCTGTGATCACCAGGTACTTGAAATGAATGCAAGTTTTTTGACTTCAAGAAAGAGCTCACATAACCCCTTCTGCCTCATAATGTGTGGGATTTACTATAGTGGAAGGACATTACAAAGAACAGGTAGAAAACTCACCTGTTGGTCTTCATGTAGGAGTTTATTTTGCATGAATCCCTCCTACATGAGTAGATAGCAGAGGTTTATTTTTGTTCCCGTGTGTGTAGTTTTGGCAGAGGATGTAGGTGTGATTTGAAGCCCTCAAAGAAATATTTTCAGAATTCTTAAGACTTCTCTTGATTGGAACGGAAAGAGACGTGGAAAAGGAGGAAAAGAAAAGGAGGAGGGAGAACGAATGACTGTTTCTCAGTAAATTCACCTTCCTGGTTGATTGTTCTGTCTTCTCATTTCTTTTAACTTCTATGTATGTCTAATGGAATAATGTGGAAGATTTTACATCTCAAAGAGAGTAGAAGTGGCTAACAGAACTTATTCAAATCAATTTTACATAGAGACTTTGGTATTAAATTTGTATACTAAAATGGGTTAATCCAAATTTTCTCTTTCTTTTTGAGTGAATATTTGTAACATATTTTTTATAGATAATAATTTATCCTAGATATAGAAAATTATGTTAACGGGTACCATTTTTCTCCACTTAAATGAATAGGTTGTACACTTTAAATGCCAATGTTGTGTCTTACATGTTGTTTTTTAATTCCTTGATTTCCAAAACTTGTGTTTATTTAATTGATTTCTATCTAATAATCTGTCTCCCCTTTATTGTTTCTTACTTTATATTTTATTGATCTATAGTTAATTTACATTATTATATTAGTTTCAGAGGTACAACATAGTGATTCATAAATGTTTAGCTTGTTCTCCATTTATACTTATTATAAAAGAGTGGCTCTATCCCCCATGCTATACTGTACGTCACTGTAGATTATTGATTTTATACATAGTGGATTCTTCCTCAGAATCTCCTACCACTATTTTGCTCCTCCACCCTCTCTCTCCCTGCTGGTAACCACTAGTCTGTTCTTTAATCCGGGAGTCTGTTTTGTTGTTGTTGTATTCAATTTTTTAGATGCCACGTGTAAGTGATGACCTACCAGGCTTGTTTTCTCTGTGGCTTATTTTACTAAGCATAATACCCTCCAAGTCCATCCATGTTCTTGCAAATGGCAAAATTTCATTTTTCGCTGAAGTCATCATAAAAAATCTTTTTTATCCCCTAACCTATTAATGAACACTTAGTTTGACTCTATATCTTGGCTATGACAAATAACACTGTTATGAACATTGGTGTGCAGTTATTTTTTTGAAACAGTGGTTTTGTTTTCTTCTGATATACCCAAGAGTGAAATTGCTGGATATTATGTTAGTTCTATTTTTAGTTTCTTGTGGAAACTCCATTCTGCTTTCCACAGTAGCTGCACTACTTCACATTCACATCAAGAGTGTACAGGAGTTTCTCTTTCTCCAAGTCTTCACTAACCTTTGTTATTTGTGACCTTTTTGATGACAGCCATTCTGACAAGACTGAGGTGATATATCTCATTGTTTTGATTTGCATTTTATTGCCAATGAGCTATGTTTAGCATCTTCATGAGTTCTGGCTGTCTATCTGTATTTTCTCCTTGGAAAAATGTCTATTTAGGTCTTCCCATTTTTTTAAAAAAAGATTTAGGGTGTTGTTTTGATATTGAGTTTTATGTGCTGTTTCTGTAGTTTAGATATGAACCCTTGCTTGGTCATCTTTTTGGTGTTAACCTCTTATCATGTGCAAATATTGTGTCTCCTTCAGCAGGTTGTCTTTTCATTTTGTCTTTGGTTTCCTTTGCTGTGAAAAATCTTTTAAGTTTGGTGAAGTTCTATTAAGTTTCATGAAGTCCCATTTATTTTTGCTTTTGTTTCATTTGCCTTAGTAGACTGAACCTAAAACTGTTGCTATCATTTATGTTGAAGAATGTTCTGTATTTTTCTCTAGGGGTTTTCGGGCCTACATTTAGGTCTTTATTTAGTTTTGCATTTATTTTATATATGGTGTGCTAAAATATTCTAATTTTATTCTTTGCCATTTAGCTGACCAGTTTTCCCAATACCACTTAATGAAGAGACAGTTTTTTCTCCATATTGCCTGCTTTGTCATAAATCAAGTAAATATAAGTGTGTGGGCTTATTTCTGGGATCTTTATTCTACACCAGTGATCTTTGTGTATATTTTGGCTGTGGCACAATTCTTTTTGATTACTGTCGCTAAGCAGTATAATCTGAAGTCAAGGTGCGTGAGGCCTCCAGCTCTGTTCTTTCTCAAGATTGTTTGGTTATTTGGGGTCTTTGTGTTTCTATACAAATTTTAAAATTACTTTTCCAACTTCTGTGAAAATGCTTTGGTATTCTGATAGGGAATGCATTAAATCTGTAGATTGTCTTTGGTCGTATGGTTATTTAAAGGCGACTCCAATCTACCACTTGAGATCTGTTTCCTGCAATTCTGCCTTGCTTTGAAATCCTCTTCGTTGTCTTACTTCAATATATTTTGGGACGATAGCTGTCATTTCTAACTCTGCAGGTTTGTGAATTGCAGAGACCCTGAGCTCCATTTTTCAGCTCGCTTTTTTGTGAGCTAGCCGCAAAACTGCAGGATTGTTTCAGGCCCTATTCTGGTTCCGGGGTGGCAGGCTGAGCCTTTGATTAACTCTTCTTCCTAATGGGAAACTAGAGTGACATGTGCCCGTCCAAAACCCTACAGCTAGTCTCTCATTTGTTCCCCCTCTCCCTGTTCATCCTCCCCACTAATTGCAGACTGTGCGAAACAGGAGGTTAAAGGCACTGACTCTACAAGTGGGGAGATTGTTAGTAAAGCGGCTGGAATGCAAACCCGAGTACCAGGAGAGGAAAAATGAAGTGCGTTTTAGAAACCTTTCCTGATGACATGGTTTGCCATGCTCTGGGTTCCCCATGCATGTTTTAGCTGAAAGAAGATTCCCTTAAACGTGGAGAGTTGAGACCCATGGAATGGGTAGCACGCAGATTGCTTTTAAAGGTCTGCATTTGCTCACCCAACCTCACCAATCCTCTCAGCCCCAAGTGTCCAGCCTTATGTCTCATCCAGCTGTGTGTGTACAAGTGGTCAACCCAGGTGGCATCAGAGCCCCTGAACGAATTTTGTAAGAATTTCTCTCTCTTTCGCTGTCTCTGTGTTTTGTTTTTGAAATTTATTTTTATAATGGGGTTTAGCTGATTTTCACTGCTGTGTTTATGCCGCTCTACACACACTTGATTCCCTTACGGAGACATATCAGTACATAGGTGTTAAGATCCTTACTAGTCAGATATATTCCTCTGCGGTGAATAGGCATGGTTGAGTCCATTTCGTTGGGCAAGGGGTAGGTCTTGTCTATTACATATTTGGCTTATGGAACGGTATCTGTGCTAATTTCAAACTCTGGTTTTATGCAGAACACCAACTCACTTTTCCCCTTAAACAAGCATAAGTTGGTTTTCTAAACTTGAGACCCTGTTCTGTTTTGTAATTCAGTTCATGTGTAGCCAAGCTTACATTCCATGTATTAGTGACATCTTATGATGTTTCTTTTTCTGTGTGACTTATTTCACTTAGAATCATCGTACCTGAATCCACTCATTATGCTGCTACGGGCCTGATGACATAGATTTCATTGCTGAGTGATATTGCATTGTACGTAAGTAGCACAACTTCTTTATCCATTTTTCGCTTTCTGCGATATTGAACTTGTACCATAAACGAGGTTCTTGTAAACAGAGCCGTCCCAAACTTTGGGGTGGCTGTGTCTTTTTGAGTTTAATTTCGCTAAGCTATAGGACCATAAGTGGAAGTGCCCTAGGCTCTGTTGCTTTGTTTTTTAGATGCTTCAGGAAACACCACACACTTCTCCAGAGTGGCTGTTGGCAATTTACATCCCGCCCATCAGCATAACAAGGCTCCCAGTTCTCCATGGCCTGTCCTGCCTTTCTGGATTTTACAATTTTTTAAGATGGCCCTTTTGACCGGGGGAAGTGAGACTTCATTGTAGTGCAGATTTCCTTTGCAAGCTTGCTTGGTTGGCCAAAAAGGGCGTATGCGTTTTTTCCTGAATATATTCAGGAAAAAACGCATACGCCCTTTTTGGCCAAGTGCATCATTGTGGACGTTCTGCCTCTTTTCCTATGCTTTCAATGCAATTCCAGTCTACCTCCTGAAATCGGTTTCCTGCAATTCTGCCCCACTTTCAAGTCCTCTTGGCAGCCTTACTTCAATATATTTTTGGACGATAGCTGTCATTTATATCTCTGCAGGTTTGTGAATTACAGTGCCCCTGAGCTCCTTTCTTCAACTCGCTTTCTTGTGAGCTGGCCGCAACACCCCAGGATTCCTTCAGACCCTAGTGTGGTTCCGGCACGGCACGCTGAGCCTTTGGTTAATTCCTCTTCCTGGTGGGAGATGAGAGTTAAATTTGCCCGTCCAGACACCTCCAGCTAGTCTCTCATTGGTTCTCCCTATTCCTGTTCATTTTCCGCAGAAATTGCAAACTGGGCCAAACAGGAGGTTAAAGGCACTGACTCTCCAAGTGGGGAGAGTGTTAGTAAAGCGTCTGGAATGTTGCACCCGAGTACCAGGGGACGAAAACTGAGACACATTTGAACACGTTTCCCGATCACACGGTGGATCATACTCTGGGTTCCATATGCATCTTTTAGCTGAAGGAAGAATCCCTTAAACCTGGAGAGTTGAGACCCATGGAATGGGTACCATGCAATATGACTTCAAAGGGTCTGCATTTGCTCACCAAACCTCACCAATCCTATCACTGCTGCGTTTATGCCGCTGTACAGATGCTTGATTCTCTTTCGGAGACATATAAATCCATAGGTTTTAAGATTCTTACTAGTCAGGTATATTCTTAGGCGTTTAATATGGGGTGTTGAGTCCACTTCGTTGAGCAAGGAGTTGCTCTTGTCTATTACATATTTGGCTTATGGAACGGTATCTGTGCTAATTTCAATCTCTGGTTTTATGCAGCACCCCAACCCACCTTTCCCTTTAAGCAAGCATAAGTTGGTTTTCTACATTTGAGACCCTGTTCTGTTTTGTAATTCTGTTCCTGTGTAGCCAAGTTTACATTCCGTGTATTAGTGATATCTTATGATGTTTCTTTTTCTGTGTGACTTATTTCACTTACAATCATCGTACCTGAATCCACTCATATGCTGCTATGGGCCTGATGACATAGATTTCATTGCTGAGTGATATTGCATTGGACGTAAGTACCACAACTTCTTTATCCATTTTTCACTTTCTGCGATATTGAACTTGTATCGTAAACGAGGTTCTTGTAAACAGAGCCGTCCCAAACTTTGGGGTGGCTGTGTCTTTTTGATTTTAATTTCCCTAAGCTATAGGAACATAAGTGGAAGTGCCCTAGGCTCTGTTGCTTTGTTTTTTAGATGTTTCAGGAAACACCATAAACTTCTCCAGAGTGGCTGTTGGCAATTTACATCCCGCCCATCAGCATAACAAGGCTCCCAGTTCTCCCTGGCGTGTCCTGCCTTTCTGGATTTTACACTTTTTTCAGATGGCCCTCTTGACCAGGGGGAAGTGAGACTTCCTTGTAGTGCAGATTTCCTTTGCAAGCTTGCTTGGTTGGCCAAAAAGGGCGTATGCGTTTTTTCCTGAATATATTCAGGAAAAAACGCATACGCCCTTTTTGGCCAAGTGCATCATTGTGGACGTTCTGCCTCTTTTCCTATGCTTTCAATGCAATTTCAGTCTACCTCCTGAAATCGGTTTCTGCAATTCTGCCCCGCTTTCAAGTCCTCTTGGCAGCCTTACTTCAATATATTTTTGGACGATAGCTGTCATTTATAACTCTGCAGGTTTGTGAATGACAGTGACCCTGAGCTCCTTTCTTCAACTCGCTTTCTTGTGAGCTGGCCGCAACACCGCAGGATTGCTTCAGCCCCTAGTGTGTTTCCGGCACAGCATGCAGAGCCTTTGGTTAATTCCTCTTCCTGGTGGGAGATGAGAGTTAAATTTGCCCGTCCAGACACCTCCAGCTAGTCTCTCATTGGTTCTCCCTATTCCTGTTCATTTTCCGCAGAAATTGCGAACTGGGCCAAACAGGAGGTTAAAGGCACTGACTCTCCAAGTGGGGAGAGTGTTAGTAAAGCGTCTGGAATGTTGCACCCGAGTACCAGGGGACGAAAACAGACACATTTGAACACGTTTCCCGATCACACGGTGGATCATACTCTGGGTTCCACATGCATGTTTTAGCTGAAGGAAGAATCCCTTAAACCTGGAGAGTTGAGACCCATGGAATGGGTACCATGCAATATGACTTCAAAGGGTCTGCATTTGCTCACCGAACCTCACCAATCCTATTACTGCTGCGCTTATGCCACTGTACACACGCTTGATTCTCTTTCGGGCACATATAAGTCCATAGGTTTTAAGATTCTTACTAGTCAGGTATATTCTTAGGCATTTAATATGGAGGGTTGAGTCCACTTCGTTGAGCAAGGAGTAGCTCTTTTCTATTACATATTTGGCTTATGGAACGCTATCTGTGCCAATTTCAATCTCTGGTTTCATGCAGCACCCCAACTCACCATTCCCGTTAAGAAAGAGTAAGTTGGTTTTCTACATTTGAGAACCTGTTCTGTTTTGTAATTCAGTTCCTGTGTAGCCAAGTTTACATTCCGTGTAGTAGTGATATCTTATGATGTTTCTTTTTCTTTGTGACTTATTTCACTTAGAATCATCGTACCTGAATCCACTCATTATGCTGCTACGGGCCTGATGACATAGATTTCATTGCTGAGTGATATTGCATTGTACGTAAGTACTACAACTTCTTTATCCATTTTTCGCTTTCTGTGATATTGAACTTGTATCGTAAACGAGGTTCTTGTAAACAGAGCCATCCCAAACATTGGGGTGGCTGTGTCTTTTTTATTTTAATTTCCCTAAGGTATAGGAGCATAAGTGGAAGTGCCCTAGGCTCTGTTGCTTTGTTTTTTGGATGTTTCCGGAAACACTATACACTTCTCCAGAGTGGCTGTTGGCAATTTATATCCCGCCCATCAGCATAACAAGGCTCCCAGTTCTCCATGGCCTGTCCTGCCTTTCTGGATTTTACACTTTTTTCAGATGGCCCTGTTGACCAGGCGGGGGTGGGGAAGTGAGCCTTCATTGTAGTGCAGATTTCCTTTGCAAGCTTGCTTGGTTGGCCAAAAAGGGCGTATGCGTTTTTTCCTGAATATATTCAGGAAAAAACGCATACGCCCTTTTTGGCCAAGTGCATCATTGTGGACGTTCTGCCTCTTTTCCTATGCTTTAAATGCAATTCCAGTTTGCCTCCTGAAATCGGTTTCCTGGAATTCTGCCTTGCTCTCAGTGCCTCTTCATAGCCCAACCTCAATATACTTTTGGAAAATAGTTGGCCATTATAACTCTGCAGGTTTTTGAATTGCAGTGGCCCTTACCTCCTTTTTTCAGCTCTTATTTTTGTGATCTTGCCTCATAACCACAGGATTCCTTCAGGCCCTATTCTTCTGGGGCACCTTGCTGTGCCTTTGGTTAATTCTTCTTACTGATGTGAAATTAGAGTGACATGTGCCCATTGAAACCGCTACAGCTAGTTTCTCACTGGTTCCCCCTATTCCCATTCATCCTCCGCACTAACTGCAGACTGTGCGATACCAGAACTTAAAGGCATTGACTCTCCTTGTGGGGATGTTGTTAGTAAAGCGGCTGGAATGTCGATCCGGAGCCCCAGGAGAGGAAAAATGAGGTGCGTTTTAGAAACCTTTCCCGATCATATGGTATACCAGTCGCTGGGTTTCCCAAGCATGGTTTAGCTGTAGGAAGATTCCCTTCAACCTGGAGTGTTGGGACCCTTGGAATGAGCAGCATGAAGTATTGCATTAAACTTTCGGCAGTTGCTCACCAAAGCTCACCAATCCTCTCAGCCCCAAGTGTCCAGCCTTATGTCTTATCCAGCTGTGGGTTTATATGTGGTCAATCCAGGTTGCATCACAGCCCCTGAGCGAATTTTGTAAGAATTTTTCTCTCTTTCATTGTTTCTGCGTTTTGTTTTTAAAATTTATTTCTATAATGGGGTTTAGCTCATTTTCACTGCTGTGTTTGTGCTGCTCTGCACACACTTGATTCCCTTATGGAGATATATCAATACATGGGTTTTAAGACTCTTATTACTCAGATATATTTCTCTGCGGTGTATAGGGTGTGTTGAGGCCAGTTCATTGAGCAAGGTGTAAATCTTGTCTAATACCTATTTGGTTTATTGAACGGTATCTGTGCTAATTTCAAACTCTGGTTTTATGCATCACCCCACCTCTCCTTTCCCCTTAAGCTGACATAAGTGTGTTTTCTAAATGTGAGACACTGTTCTGTTCTGTAATTCATTTCTTGTGCAGCCGTATTTACCCTCCCTCTATAGGTGATATCTTATGATATGTTTCTTTTTCTGTTTGACTTATTTCAAGTAGTATTATCGGACCTAAATCCACTCTTTATCCTTCTACTAGCCTTATTACATTGATTTCATGGTGAAGAGATATTCTGTTGTACATAAGTACCACATCTTCTTTATCCATTGTTCTCTTTCCTGGGATATTTAAGGTGTACTGAAGTTGAGGTTCTTGTAAACAGAGTAGCCCTAAACTGTGGTGTGCTTGTTTCTTGTTGATTTTTAGACTTCCCTAGATATACTCCCATGATTGGAAGTGTCCTATGCTCTGTAGCTCTGTTTTTTAGATGATTTAGGAACCACCATACACTTCTCCAGAGTGGCTCTCGGCAGTTCACACACTGCCCATCAGCGTATAAAGGCTCCCTGTTCTCCATGGCCTGTCCTGCATTTCTGGTTTTTACAATTTTTTAGGATGGCTCTTTTGACCGGTGGGAAATGAGACTTCTTTGTTGTGCACATTTGCATTGTTTGATTGCTTCGTTGCCCATAAAGTACGTATGTGTCTTTTCCTGGATATAATCAGGAAAAAACGCATATGCCCTTTTGGGCCAACTGCATCATTGTCGAAATTCTGCCGCTTTTCATGTGCTTTAAAGACGAGTCCAATCTATCTCTTGAAATCTGTTTCTTGCAATTCTGTCTTGCATTCAGATCCTCTTCTTTGCCTTACCTCAACATATTTTTGGACGTTAGTTTTCATTTATAACTCTGCAGGTTTGTGAATTGCAGTGACCCTGAGCTCCATTTTTTAAGTTGCTCTTTTGTGAGCTGGCCTCAAACCCGCAGGATTGCTTCAGGCCCTATTTTGGCTCCGGCGAGGCGGGCTGAGCCTTTTTCAATTCTTATTCTTAATGGGAAATTAGAGTGATATGTGCCCGTCCAAACCCCTACAACTGTTCTCTCATTGGTTCCCCCTCTTCCCGTTCATCCTCCTCACAATTTGCAAAATGTGTGAAACAGAAGTTGAAATGTGCTGATTCTCCAAGTGGGGAGATTCTAAGTAACGTGGCTGGAATGGTGAACAGGAGCACCAGGAGAGGATAAATGAGCTGCATTGTAGACACATCTCCCGATCACATGGTGTACAGTCCTCTGGGTTTTCCATGCATGTTTTAGCTGTAGGAAGATGCCTTGAACCTGCAGATTTGGGACCCATTGAATGGGCACCAGGTAGTATTACTTTAAAGGGTGTGCATTTCCTCACCCAACCTCACATTTCTCTTAGCGCAAACAGTTTCCAGCCTTATGTCTCATCCTGCTGTGGGTCTAGATGTGTTCAATCCATGTTGCATCACCGTCCCTGAGGAAAAGTTGTAAGAGGTTTTCTCTGTCTCTCTGTCGTTTATTTTTTTCAATTTATTACTATATTGGTTACAGCTGATTTTCAAAGCTCTGTTTCTTGCTGCTGTACATCCACTTGATTCACGTACAGAGAGACATCAATAAATTCTTTTTCAGATTCTTACCAGTCGTATATATTCTTTTCCGGTGACTTGAGTGTGCTGAGTGCAGTTCTTTTAGCTACCGTGTAGGCCTTGTTGATTATCAGTTTGGTATTTGGAATGGTATCTTTGCTAATTTCAACCTCCTGGATGATGCCTCACCCCTCCCCACCTTTCCCGTTTAGCAGCCTTATGCGTGTTCTCTACATATTTGACTATGTTTTTGTTTTGTAATTTATTTCATGTGTAGCCATTTTGGATTCCACCTTTAAGTGATATCTTATGATATGTGTCTTTTTCTTTTTGAATTATGTCACTTAGAATGATCATACGTAACTCCTCCGGAGTTGTTACAACTGGCCATATTTCATTGATTTCCAGGCTGAATAATATTCCACTCTACCTAAGTACCACATCTCTATCCATTTTTTCCCTCCAGAGACATTTAAGTTATATCCTAGTCGAGGATCTTTTAAACAGAGAGGGGGTAAACATTGGGGTGCCTGTGTCCTCTCGATTTTTGTTTTTCCCAAGATATACGCCCATGAGTGCAAGTGCCCTATGCTCTGTAGCTCATTTTTTAGATGCTTTAGTAAACACAATACACTTCTCCAGAATGGCCGTTGGCAATATACATTTCCACTATAAGTCTCACAGGGCTCCCTCTTCTCCTTGCCCTGTCCTGCATTTCTGTTGTTTACGCTTTATGAGGATGACTCTTCTGACTGATGCGAAGTGATATCTTTTGTAGTATTGACTTCCAGTGCCCACCTGTTTGGTTGGCTAAAAAAGTGTACACCCTTTTCTTGAATATATACAGAAAAAAACGCATACAGCCTTTTTGGCCAACTGCAATGTTGGCAATGTTCAGCTCCTTTTCTTGTGCTTAATGGCGAGTCCTTTCTACCTCCTCAAATCCCTTTCCTGCCATTCTCCCTTGCTTACAAGTCCTTTTCTCTGACTTTCCTCAAGACATTTTTCAGTGATGGATATTTTCAACTCTGCAGTTTCGTGAATTTTACTGCCCCTGAGTTCCATTGTTCAACTTGTGTTTATGGGAACTGGCCACAAAGCAGCAGGATTTCCTCAAGCCCTATACTGTTTCCATGGGCAACCCTAGCCTTTGGTCAATTCGTCTTCCTGATTGGAAATTAGAGTGACATGTGCCTGTCTGAACACCTAGGACTTGTCTCTCATTGTTCCTCATCCTTCCGCTTCATCCTCTGGACAAATTCCAAACTGTACGCAACAGGATGTTGACAGTGCTGACATCTCCAAGTGGGGAGACTGTTAGTAAAGACGCTGGAGGGGTGAACCCGAGCACCAGGAGATGAGGAGATGAGATGCCTTTTCCAAACTCTTCCCGATCAGACGGTATACCATCCTCTGGGTGTGACAGACATGTTTTAGCAGTAGGAAGAGTCCCATTCATGTAAGGAGAACACCAGGGCTTTTTCAAAATCAGTGTCTCCCCGAAACCCAAACTGGGGAATTTTTTAAGCTACGGCTACACATATGTTCATTAAGGGCCTTGGGAAGTAGGCAGAGTCCAAACTTTAGATGATTGAAGTCTTCAGGGTCAGAAGCACTCACCACCAGCTTCCCTTAGGTTACACTTTAACTGTCATTGATAGATGATGTCAATAAAAATATCTATTCTTTTTCAGATTATTTCCCCTTATAGGTTATTGCAAAATGTTGAGTGTAGTTCCCTGTGCTATACAGTAGTTCCTTGTTGGTGATCTATTTTATACATAGCAGTGTGTATGTGTTAATCCCAAACTGTTAGTTTATCCCTCCTCCCACCTTTCCCCTTTGGTAATAATAAATTATAAATAAATAATAAATAATAAATAATAAATAATAACTTCTCAGAAATGGGGGAGCTGAAAGAGAGGTATCATTTTCAATGGAAAAGCATTTAAAACAAGATTGAAGCTTTAACCAAGATTATTAGATGTACATCCTTGGAAAGAAATCACTTCATTTCTCTAATATTGACCTGACAAATAAGACAAACCTTTTCACTGAACTTGCTTATAATAAAGTGATGGAAATATCAAATGGAAATGTTAGAAACATCTTATTTTACCTGAGCCTTATACACTGTTCTATGTTAACTACAGTTTGGCTCACACATCTGTTCATTGAGGTTACAATAGTCTCAATTTCTGTTACTGATCCTCCAGAGTGGACCCCAACAAGTGTCCCCCTGCCCAGTGTCATTGGGGCCAACAGATCGAGACTGAGTTTGGTTCCCAAGCAAAGGAAAGTTTATATTTTGATCAGAGAATGGAGAGGTGAGAGCATGCACTACCCCGTGGGCTGTGGGCTGGGCTGCTGTGTAGAGATCCTGTCAGAGTCAGTGGGAGAGAGGGGGCGGAGCTCTCGAGGGCCGGGTTGGCTGCAGCTCAGGCTCTATATCGCGGAGTCTGCACTGGGCCCCAGGAGCTGAGGTGTCGACCCAGCCATTCTGCACTAGGAAATCTGGTCTGAAGTGCCGGTTGTGGAACCTCTGCATGCGGGACCCTAGGAGCACATGAAATTAGACAAAGCACAAAGGATAAAAAAGGTTAGACTTGACTTTATTGCCCAGATTCTATTTTTATCTCCCAGGGATTTTTAATGGGCTTTGCTGGGGACAAACCCCTCCTCTGCCTTTTGTCCCGTTCCTCATTCTTGGAGTGCTGAGGGTGCAGACCCTTCTTCTGTAACTGCTGAGTGCTGAGTTGGGAGCCCTCATACCCGGGGGCGAGGGTCAGAGCTTCTCCCCAGCAGCCTCCAGGTGACGTTGATTGTCCCCAGGACCCCTGCCTCCCTGCTCGTCCACCTGAGCACCAGCATTGGAAGTGTTATAGATTCTAATGGCCTTTAAGGGTCCAGGAAAGAGATGTGCAGAGACGCTGTGGGGGCCGGTTTCACCCCGCCCCACATTTGTTCGGCCACCTTAGGCTGACCGTTTCTGCCAGCCTAGATGCTCTGGCCAGTAGTCTGCGCTTTCTTCAATTAGGCCCCTGAATTAATGTACAAACAGCACCAGGTGTCAGAGCCCTGCCCGCTCAACTCCCTGACAGTCCAGGGTCAGTGGTGATCAAGGACCATGATGGCCACTGAGTCAACAGCCTTTTGAAGTAAACAGGAGTCCAGCCGGTCTTATTGGCCACCATCATCACGGTGTCTGTAGGCTTTTCTATGGTGACAGTGTGATATACGGTTCCCCCGCCAAGATTATTAGCTCCCCTCTGGGTGCAGTAAGTCCTGCAAGCAGTAGTCTACTCTTTTGGGACACACTCTTGTTGTTTTATGAGAGAAACTCCATGTCAAGTGATGTTCACACGAGTCGTCATGGTGCCCTGTTGCCCCCGGTTATCTCTCTGGATGTTGGAGTTGGAGGGCCTCCTCACTCGAGGTCGGTGTGCCCACGGAACGAACCCTGCAACTTCAGGGCATGGTTGGTGGTTAGGAGCACCACGTGGGGTCCTTTTCCCTTAGGAAGGAGGTGACCTTTTGGGCTGCTGATTTCCAGGTTTTTAGATACCGCCAGTATCTTGGCCAGATGTGGCAGTGGGCCAAGCCCCTTGGTGACTGTAGTTTATCCTACCTGGATGGCATTCTTGCATTGTTCCATTTCAAGTGGTCCCAGTTTTTGCACTAATTCTCCAATGGCGATTCACCTTTCACCGGGAATGTAAAGGTCAAAGGGTTTAGCTAAATTAGGGAGTTCCAGGGCAAGGGTCTGAATTGACTGCTCTTTCCATTCTTGAAAGGCCACTTCTGGATTCTATTCAAAAGGATCATCATCTTTTCCTTTCAGTGTTTCATATAGAGGCCCAGCTAGTAGACTGTAATTAGGGATCCAGAAGCAGCAAACCCTGGCCTCCCCAGGAACCCCTAAGCTGTCTTCTAGTTTTAGAAAGGGGTAAGGCTGCAAATGGTTTCTTCCCTTTCCTGGGATGGGCTTCTCCGACCTTCTGTGAGAATGAAGCCCAGGCAGGTCACCGCAGTCTGTGATATTTGAGCTTTTTCTTGGACAACTTCTATCCTTTATTGGCTTGGTAGTTCAGAGGCCTCCTTAGTAGGGCTGGCGATCAGAATGTCGTCTGCGTATTGAAGGAGTGTTTCCTTTTCCAGAGGTAGAACTTTTAGGTCTTTAGCTAAGCTTTCCCCAAAGATGGTGTGGCAATTTTTGCACCCTTGGGGCAAGACGGCCCAGAAGTATTGTTTTAGTTGTATGTTGAGTCCTGCCACTCACAAGCCAAAATTTCTTGTGACTCTGGGACTAATGGAATACAAAAGAAGGCATCATTGAAGACTAATACAGAATACCATGTCCTGGTGGTTGGTAGAATGACCAGCAGGGTGTAGGAATTAGGAGCAGCTGGAGGTATATCCTCGGTGGCTTCACTGACTGTCCTGACATCCTTTACCAGGTCCCCAGCAGCCCATGGGGCTCTCGTGGTCAGACCAATCCCAGAATATGGAGCTCACCTGGGCAGGTACCCCACCCCCACCCCAGCCCACGGGGCTCTCGTGGTCAGGCCCCTCCCAGGATACAGAGCTACCCTTGCAGGTACCGTGGCAGGGCTGGGCACACAGGAACCGTGCACATAGCCCTCATTGCAGAGCACCCCCAGCTCACCTGTCGCTCAGAGCTGACACAGAGCACCTCAGAGCAGGACTTGAACTAACAAACAGCAGCTGCGACAGGTCTGTGACCCTGGGCATCACTCTGTGTGGCCTCCCTCCACCTGGTCTTCCAGAGACTTCCACTGCACCCGGGGCACCAGGCCTCTGTCTCCAACCACCACCCACCCCTCCTCTCCCTGACTCCTGGGTTCCTCTCATTAGGAGAGGGTTTTCTTGAAGTTGTCTCCCACTCATGGGCCAGATAAAATGATTAGAAAACAAGCCAAAGCTGCAGCCCCTTGTCTATCCTGACTCTCAGGAGCCCACACCTGTTCCTTGGACCTGGCCGGTTCAGCAAGTTCCATTTTCTGCAACTGTGAGCCCCTGAGGGGTGATGATTGGCTGAGCTGGGCAGCCTTACCGTGCCGGCCAGCCCTCCCCAGGTGTGCCTGGGTTGAGATCAATATAAATACCACTCCAGGCAGCAAGAGCCCCTGCAGCCGTGCCTGACGCCATTTTCTCTGCCCTGTCAGCAGTCTCGGGGCTGGGCTGGTGGGAGGGAGTGAGAGGCCACGGCTTTGTGGGTGGCCCAGTGTGAGTGGGGCTCTGCTGGACTTTCTGCAGCAGTTGCCAGGCTGCCACCTGCTAAAGAAGAGGATGTGTCACCCATACCTGCTGCTGGAATTTCTCCCTGGGCAGAGGTGAGGAAGGAAAAAAGCAGTGGGGGCAGGGACAGGACGGGTATCTCAGGCAGGGAAATGGAAATCTTCCAGAAGAGCACCCAGGGCCAGGACCATCCTGGCTGGCCTGCAGGCACCAAGTCGGCCGGCATGCTGTCACTCGTGTGGCTCTATGGCCCTTCCTCTAGGCTTTCAAGTCCTTGTATATATTCAGGTGTTTTACCTGGGACGGGTGGGAATAGTTCAGCAGCAACTGGCCTGGGGCTCAGCTCACGTTTACTCACAGATGCCTCGGCACGGTGCCCCAGCTTTGCAATGAGGACGCTTGTTGCATGGGGGCTGCTGGCTGAATGGGAGACGATTCCCCACCACTGACCAACTTCAGAATTGTTTACAACTGGAGCAAGTGCCCTGTTACGGTTTTCCTCTGTGTAACTGGTGGGTTCTGTGTTTTTTTTCTCTTTTTCGTTTTTGGTTCAAGGTAGATTTTATTCCTCTTTTTTGTATTTACAGAGATAAGCATGGAAATAATTTATTCATATAAATACATGTATGTGAAGGGAATAATTGTTTTTTCTGTTTTATTTTTTAAATTTTATTTCTTTTTAATTTTGAATTTTATTTTATATTTTTATACAGCAGGTTCTTGTTGGCTATCTATTTTATACATATAAATGTATACATGCCAATCCCAGTCTCTCAACTCCTCCCACCACCACCCCCCCAACAGCTTTCCCCCTTGTTGTCCATACGTTTGTTGTCTACATCTGTTGCTCTATTTATACCTTGCAAAATGGTTAATCTGTACAGTTTTTCTAGGTTCCACATACATGCATGAATATACAAGATTTGTTTTTCTCTTTCTGACTTACTTCACTCTGTATGACAGTCTCCAGATCCATCGACGTCTCTACAAATGACCCAATTTCATTCCTTTTCATGGATTAGTAATATTCCATTTTATATAGGTACCACAGCTTTATGCATTCGTCTGTCTGTGGGCATTTAGGTTGCTTCCATTACCTCGATATTGTAAATAATGATGCAATGAACATTGCGGTGAATGTCTCTTTTTGATTTATGGTTTTGTCTGGGAATATGTCCAGTACTGGGATTGCTGTATCATATGGTAATTCTATTGTTAGTATCATAAGAAACTCCATATTGTTCTCCATAGTGACTGTATCAATTTATATTCCCAACAATAGTGGAAGAGGGTTCCTTTTCTCCACACCCTTTCCAGCATTTTTTGTTTGTAGAATTTCTGATGATGCCCATGCTACCAGGTGTGAGGTGATACTTCATTGTTGAGTCCATTTTGCTGAGCAAGGGGTAGGTCTTGTCTATTACATATTTGGCTTATGGAACGGTATCTGTGCTAATTTCAAACTCTGGTTTTATGCAGCACCCCAACTCACCTTCCCCCTTAAGCAAGCATAAGTTGGTTTTCTAAACTTGAGACCCTGTTCTGATTTGTAATTCAGTTCATGTGTAGCCAAGTTCACATTCCGTGTATTAGTGATACCTTACGATGTTTCTTTTTCTGTGTGACTTATTTCACTTAGAATCATCGTGCCTCAATCTACTCATTATGCTGGTATGGGCCTGGTGACATAGATTTGATTGCTGAGTGGTATTCTGTTGTACGTAAGTACCGCAACTTCTTTATCCATTATTTGCTCTCTGGGATATTTAACTTGTGCTGTAGAAGAGATTCCTGTAAAAAGAGCCGTCCCAAATTTGGGGTGGCTGTGTCTTTTTGATTTTAACTTCCCTAAACTATAGGACCATATGTGAAAGTGCCCTAGACTCTGCTGCTTTGGTTTTTAGATGTTTCAGGAAACACCATACACTTCTCCCGAGTGGCTGTTGGCAAATTACATCCCGCCCATCAGCATAACAAGGCTCCCAGTTCTCCATGGCCTGTCCTGCGTTTCTGGATTTTACACTTCTTTCAGATGGCCCTTTTGACCGGGGGGAAGTGAGACTTCATTGTAGTGCAGATTTCCTTTGCAAGCTTGCTTGGTTGGCCAAAAAGGGCGTATGCGTTTTTTCCTGAATATATTCAGGAAAAAACGCATACGCCCATTTTGGCCAAGTGCATCATTGTGGTCATTCTGCCTCTTTTTCTATGCTTTAAATACAATCCAGTCTACCTCCTGAAATCGGTTTCCTACAATTCTGCCCCGCTTTCAAGTCCTCTTGGCAGCCTTACTTCAGTATATTTTTGGACGATAGCTGTCATTTATAAGTCTGCAGGTTTGGGAATTACAGTGCCCCTGAGCTCCTTTCTTTAACTCGCTTTCTTGTGAGCTGCCCGCAACACCGCACGATTGCTGCAGGCCCTAATCTGGTTCCGGCACGGCACGCTGAGCCTTTGGTTAATTCCTCTTCCTGGTGGGAAATGAGAGTTAAATTTGCCCGTCCAGACACCTCCAGCTAGTCTCTCATTGGTTCTCCCTATTCCTGTTCATCTTCCGCAGAATAGCAAACTGGGCCAAACAGGAGGTTAAAGGCACTGACTCTCCAAGTCGGGAGAGTGTTAGTAAAGCATCTGGAATGTTGCACCCAAGTACCAGGGGACGAAAACTGAGACATATTTGAACATGTCTCCCGATCACACGGTTGATCATACTCTGGGTTCCACATGCATGTTTTAGCTGAAGGAAGAATCCCTTAAACCTGGAGAGTTGAGACCCGTGGAATGGGTACCATGCAATGTGACTTCAAAGGGTCTTCATTTGCTCACCGAACCTCTCCAATCCTATCACTGCTGCGTTTATGCCCCTGTACACACGCTTGATTCTCTTTCGGAGACATAGCAATCCATAGGTTTTCAGATACTTACTAGTCAGGTACATTCTTAGGCGTTTAATATGGGGTGTTGAGTCCATTTCGTTGAGCAAGGAGTAGCTCTTGTCTATTACATATTTGGCTTAAGGAACTTTATCTGTGCTCATTTCAATCTCTGGTTTTATGCAGCACCCCAACTCACCTTTCCCCTTAAGCAAGCATAAGTTGGTTTTCTAAATTTGAGACACTGTTCTGTTTTGTAATTCAGTTCCTGTGTAGCCAAGTTTACATTCCGTGTATTAGTGATATCTTATGATGTTTCTTTTTCTGTGTGACTTATTTCAGTTAGAATTATCATACCTGAATCCACTCATTATGCTGCTACGGGCCTGATGACATAGATTTCATTGCTGAGTGATATTGCATTGTACGTAAGTACCACAACTTCTTTATCCATTTTTCACTTTCTGCGATATTGAACTTGTACCGTAAACGAGGTTCTTGTAAACAGAGCCGTCCCAATCTTTGGGGTGGCTGTGTCTTTTTGATTTTAATTTCCCTAAGCTATAGGACCATAAGTGGAAGTGCCCTAGGCTCTGTTGGTTTGTGTTCTAGATGTTTCAGGAAACACCATACACTTGTCCCGAGTGGCTGTTGGCAATTTACATCCCGTCCATCAGCATAACAAGGCTCCCAGTTCTCCATGGCCTGTCCTGCCTTTCTGGAATTTACACTTATTTCAGATGGCCCTTTTGACCGGGGGGAAATGAGACTTCACTGTAGTGCAGATTTCCTTTGCAAACTTGCTTGGTTGGCCAAAAAGTGCGTATGCGTTCTTCAATGAATATATTCAGGAAAAAACGCATACGCCCTTTTTGGCTAAGTGCATCATTGTGGACGTTCTGCCTCTTTTCCTATGCTTTAAATGCAATTCCAGTCTACCTCCTGAAATCGGTTTTCTGCAATTCTGCCCCGCTTTCAAGTCCTCTTGGCAGCCTTACTTCAGTATATTTTTGGACGATAGCTGTCATTTATAACTCTGCAGGTTTGTGAATTACAGTGTCCCTGAGCTCCTTTCTTCAACTCGCTTTCTTGTGAGCTGGCCGCAACACCGCAGGATTGCTTCAGGCCCTAATCTGGTTCCGGCAGGCCACGCTGAGCCTTTGGTTAATTCCTCTTCCTGGTGGGAAATGAGAGTTAAATTTGCCCTTCCAGACACCTCCAGCTAGTCTCTCATTGGTTCTCCCTATTCCTGTTCATCTTCCGCAGATATTGCAAACTGGGCCAAACAGGAGGTTAAAGGCACTGACTCTCCAAGTCGGGAGAGTGGTAGTAAAGCGTCTGGAATGTTGCACCCCAGTACCAGGGGACAAAAACTGAGACATATTTGAACACGTCTCCCAATCACACAGTGGATCATACTCTGGGTTCCACATGCATGTTTTAGCTGAAGGAAGAATCCCTGAAACCTGGAGAGTAGAGACCCGTAGAATGGGTACCATGCAATATGATTTCAAAGGGTCCTCATTTGCTCACTGAACCTCTCCAATCCTATCACTGCTGCGTTTATGTCCCTGTACACACGCTTGATTCTCTTTCGGAGACATAGCAATCTATAGGTTTTAAGATACTTACTAGTCAGGTACATTCTTAGGCATTTAATATGGGGTGTTGAGTCCATGTCGTTGAGCAAGGAGTAGCTCTTGTCTATTACATATTTGGCTTAAGGAACTTTATCTGTGCTCATTTCAATCTCTGGATTTATGCAGCACCCCAACTCACCTTTCCCCTTAAGCAAGCATAAGTTGGTTTTCTAAATTTGAGACCCTGTTCTGTTTTGTAATTCAGTTCCTGTGTAGCCAAGTTTACATTCCCTGTATTAGTGATATCTTATGATGTTGCCTTTTCTGTGTGACTTATTTCAGTTAGAATCATCATACCTGAATCCACTCATTATGCTGCTACAGGCCTGATGACATAGATTTCATTGCTGAGTGAGATTGCATTGTACGTAAGTACCACAACTTCTTTATCCATTTTTCACTTTCTGCGATACTGAACTTGTACCGTAAACGAGGTTCTTTTAATCAGAGCCGTCCTAAACTTTGGGGTGGCTGTGTCTTTTTGATTTTAATTTCCCTAAGCTATAGGACCATAAGTGGAAGTGCCCTGGGTTCTGTTGCTTTGTTTTTTAGATGTTTCAGGAAACACCATACACTTCTCCGGAGTGGCTGTTGGCTATTTACATCCCGCCCATCAGCATAACAAGGCTCCCAATTCTCCATGGCCTGTCCTGCCTTTCTGGATTTTACACTTTTTTCAGATGGCCCTTTGACCGGGGGGAAGTGAGACTTCCTTGTAGTGCAGATTTCCTTTGCAAGCTTGTTTGCTTGGCCAAAAAGGGTGTATGCGTTTTTTCCTGAATATATTCAGGAAAAAACGCATACACCCTTTTTGGCCCAGTGCATCATTGTGGACGTTCTGCCTCTTTTCCTATGCTTTCAATGCAATTCCAGTCTACCTCCTGAAATCGGTTTCCTGCAATTCTGCCCCGCTTTCAAGTCCTCTTGGCAGCCTTACTTCAGTATATTTTTGGACGATAGCTGTCATTTATAACTCTGCAGGTTTGTGAATTACAGTGCCCCTGAGCTCCTTTCTTCAACTCGCTTTCTTGTGAGCTGGCCGCAACACCGCAGGATTGCTTCAGGCCCTAATCTGGTTCCGGCAGGCCACGCTGAGCCTTTGGTTAATTCCTCTTCCTGGTGGGAAATGAGAGTTAAATTTGCCCTTCCAGACACCTCCAGCTAGTCTCTCATTGGTTCTCCCTATTCCTGTTCATCTTCCGCAGATATTGCAAACTGGGCCAAACAGGAGGTTAAAGGCACTGACTCTCCAAGTCGGGAGAGTGGTAGTAAAGCGTCTGGAATGTTGCACCCCAGTACCAGGGGACAAAAACTGAGACATATTTGAACACGTCTCCCAATCACACAGTGGATCATACTCTGGGTTCCACATGCATGTTTTAGCTGAAGGAAGAATCCCTGAAACCTGGAGAGTAGAGACCCGTAGAATGGGTACCATGCAATATGATTTCAAAGGGTCCTCATTTGCTCACTGAACCTCTCCAATCCTATCACTGCTGCGTTTATGTCCCTGTACACACGCTTGATTCTCTTTCGGAGACATAGCAATCTATAGGTTTTAAGATACTTACTAGTCAGGTACATTCTTAGGCATTTAATATGGGGTGTTGAGTCCATGTCGTTGAGCAAGGAGTAGCTCTTGTCTATTACATATTTGGCTTAAGGAACTTTATCTGTGCTCATTTCAATCTCTGGATTTATGCAGCACCCCAACTCACCTTTCCCCTTAAGCAAGCATAAGTTGGTTTTCTAAATTTGAGACCCTGTTCTGTTTTGTAATTCAGTTCCTGTGTAGCCAAGTTTACATTCCCTGTATTAGTGATATCTTATGATGTTGCCTTTTCTGTGTGACTTATTTCAGTTAGAATCATCATACCTGAATCCACTCATTATGCTGCTACAGGCCTGATGACATAGATTTCATTGCTGAGTGAGATTGCATTGTACGTAAGTACCACAACTTCTTTATCCATTTTTCACTTTCTGCGATATTGAACTTGTACCGTAAACGAGGTTCTTTTAATCAGAGCCGTCCCAAACTTTGGGGTGGCTGTGTCTTTTTGATTTTAATTTCCCTAAGCTATAGGACCATAAGTGGAAGTGCCCTGGGTTCTGTTGCTTTGTTTTTTAGATGTTTCAGGAAACACCATACACTTCTCCGGAGTGGCTGTTGGCTATTTACATCCCGCCCATCAGCATAACAAGGCTCCCAATTCTCCATGGCCTGTCCTGCCTTTCTGGATTTTACACTTTTTTCAGATGGCCCTTTGACCGGGGGGAAGTGAGACTTCCTTGTAGTGCAGATTTCCTTTGCAAGCTTGTTTGCTTGGCTAAAAAGGGCGTATGCGTTTTTTCCTGAATATATTCAGGAAAAAACGCATACACCGTTTTTGGCCCAGTGCATCATTGTGGACGTTCTGCCTCTTTTCCTATGCTTTCAATGCAATTCCAGTCTACCTCCTGAAATCGGTTTCCTGCAATTCTGCCCCGCTTTCAAGTCCTCTTGGCAGCCTTACTTCAGTATATTTTTGGACGATAGCTGTCATTTATAAGTCTGCAGGTTTGTGAATTACGGTGCCCCTGAGCTCCTTTCTTCAACTCGCTTTCTTGTGAGCTGGCCGCAACACCGCAGGATTGCATCAGGCCCTAATCTGGTTCCAGCACGGCACGCTGAGCCTTTGGTTAATTCCTCTTCCTGGTGGGAAATGAGAGTTAAATTTGCCCGTCCAGACACCTCCAGCTAGTCTCTCATTGGTTCTCCCTATTCCTGTTCATCTTCCACAGAAATTGCAAACTGGGCCAAACAGGAGGTTAAAGGCACTGACTCTCCAAGTGGGGAGAGTGTTAGTAAAGCGTCTGGAATGTTGCACCCGAGTACCAGGGGACAAAAACTGAGACGTATTTGAACACGTCTCCTGATCACACAGTTGATCACACTGTGGGTTCCACATACTTGTCTTCACTGAAGGAAGAATCCCTGAAACCTGGAGAGTTGAGACCCGTGGAATGGGTACCATGAAATATGACTTCAAAGAGAATTCATTTGCTCACTGAACCTCTCCAATCCTATCACTGCTGCATTTATGCCCCTGTACACACGCTTGAATCTCTGTCGGAGACATAGCAATCCATAGGTTTTAAGATACTTACTAGTCAGGTACATTCTTAGGTGTTTAATATGGGGTGTTGAGTCCATTTCGTTGAGCAAGGAGTAGTTCTTGTCTATTACATATATGGCTTAAGGAACTTTATCTGTGCTCATTTCAATCTCTGGTTTTATTCAGCACCCCAACTCACCTTTCCCCTTAAGCAAGCATAAGTTGGTTTTCTAAATTTGAGACCCTGTTCTGTTTTGTAATTCAGTTCCTGTGTAGCCAAGTTTACATTCCGTGTATTAGTGATATCTTATGATGTTTCTTTTTCTGTGTGACTTATTTCAGTTAGAATCATCATAGCTGAATCCACTCATTATGCTGCTACGGGCCTGATGACATAGATTTCATTGCTGAGTGCTATTGCATTGTACATAAGTACCACAACTTCTTTATCCATTTTTCACTTTCTGTGATATTGAACTTGTACCGTAAACGAGGTTCTTGTAAACAGAGCCGTCCCAAACTTTGGGGTGGCTGTGTCTTTTTGATTTTAATTTCCCTAAGCTATAGGACCATAAGTGGAAGTGCCCTAGGATCTGTTGCTTTGTATTTTAGATGTTTCAGGAAACACCATACACTTCTCCCCAGTGGCTGTTGGCAATTTACATCCCACCCATCAGCATAACAAGGCTCCCAGTTCTCCATGGCCTGTCCTGCCTTTCTGGATTTTACACTTTTTTCAGATGGCCCTTTTGACCGGGGTGAAGTGAGACTTCATTGTAGTGCAGATTTCCTTTGCAAGCTTGCTTGGTTGGCCAAAAAGGGCGTATGCGTTTTTTCCTGAATATTCAGGAAAAAACGCATACGCCCTTTTTGGCCAAGTGCATCATTGTGGACGTTCTGCCTCTTTTCCTATGCTTTCAATGCAATTCCAGTCTACTTCCTGAAATCGGTTTCCTGCAATTCTGCCCCGCTTTCAAGTCCTCTTGGCAGCCTTACTTCAGTATATTTTTGGACAATAGCTGTCATTTATAACTCTGCAGGGTTGTGAATTACAGTGCCCCTGAGCTCCTTTCTTCAACTCTCTTTCTTGTGAGCTGGCCGCAACACCGCAGGATTGCTTCAGGCCCTAATCTGGTTCCGGCACGGCACGCTGAGCCTTTGGTTAATTCCTCTTCCTGCTGGGAAATGAGAGTTAAATTTGCCCTTCCAGACACCTCCAGTTAGTCTCTCATTGGTTCTCCCTATTCCTGTTCATCTTACACAGAAATTGCAAAGTGGGCCAAACAGGAGGTTAAAGGCACTGACTCTCCAAGTGGGGAGAGTGTTAGTAAAGCGTCTGGAATGTTGCACCCGAGTACCCGGGGATGAAACCTGAGACATATTTGAACACGTCTCCTGATCACACGGTTGATCACACTGTGGGTTCCACATACATGTTTTCGCTGAAGGAAGAATCCCTTAAACCTGGAGAGTTGAGACCCGTGGAATGGGTACCATGCAGTATGACTTCAAAGGGTCTTCATTTGCTCACCGAAACTCTCCAATCCTATCACTGCTGCGTTTATACCCCTGTACACATGCTTGATTCCCTTTCAGAGACATAGCAATCCATGGGTTTTAAGATACTTACTAGTCAGTACATTCTTAGGCGTTTAATATGGGGTGTTGAGTCCATTTCGTTGAGCAAAGAGTAGCTCTTCCCTATTACATATTTGGCTTAAGGAACTTTCCCTGTGCTCATTTCAATCTCTGGTTTTATGCAGCATCCCAACTCTCCTTTCCCCTTAAGCAAGCATAAGTTGGTTTTCTACATTTGAGACCCTGTTCTGTTTTGTAATCCAGTTCCTGTGTAGCCAAGTTTACATTCCGTGTATTAGTGATATCTTATGATGTTTCTTTTTCTGTGTGACTTATTTCAGTTAGAATCATCATACCTGAATCCACTCATTATGCTGCTACGGGCCTGATGACATAGATTTCATTGCTGAGTGATATTGCATTGTTCATAAGTACCACATCTTCTTTATCCATTGTTCTCTTTCCTGGGATATTTAAGGTGTACTGAAGTTGAGGTTCTTGTAAACAGAGTAGCCCTAAACTGTGGTGTGCTTGTGTCTTGTTGATTTTTAGACTTCCCTAGATATACTCCCATGATTGGAAGTGTCCTATGCTCTGTAGCTCTCTTTTTTAGATGATTTAGGAACCACCATACACTTCTCCAGAGTGGCTCTCGGCAGTTCACACACTGCCCATCAGTGTATAAAGGCTCCCTGTTCTCCATGGCCTGTCCTGCATTTCTGGTTTTTATAATTTTTTAGGATGGCCCTTTTGACCGGTGGGAAATGAGACTTCTTTGTTGTGCACATTTGCATTGCTCGCTTGCTTCGTTGCCCATAAAGTGCGTATGCGTTTTTTCCTGGATATAATCAGGAAAAAACGCATACGCCCTTTTGGGCCAACTGCATCATTGTCGAAATTCTGCCGCTTTTCATGTGCTTTAAAGACGAGTCCAATCTATCTCTTGAAATCTGTTTCTTGCAATTCTGTCTTGCATTTAGATCCTCTTCTTTGCCTTACCTCAACATAGTTTTGGACGTTAGTTTTCATTTATAACTCTGCAGGTTTGTGAATTGCAGTGACCCTGAGCTCCATTTTTTAAGTTGCTCTTTTGTGAGCTGGCCTCAAACCCGCAGGATTGCTTCAGGCCCTATTTTGGCTCCGGCGAGGCGGGCTGAGCCTTTTTCAATTCTTATTCTTAATGGGAAATTAGAGTGATATGTGCCCGTCCAAACCCCTACAACTGTTCTCTCATTGGTTCCCCCTCTTCCCGTTCATCCTCCTCACAATTTGCAAAATGTGTGAAACAGAAGTTGAAATGTGCTGATTCTCCAAGTGGGGAGATTCTAAGTAACGTGGCTGGAATGGTGAACAGGAGCACCAGGAGAGGATAAATGAGCTGCATTGTAGACACATCTCCCGATCACATGGTGTACAGTCCTCTGGGTTTTCCATGCATGTTTTAGCTGTAGGAAGATGCCTTGAACCTGCAGATTTGGGACCCATTGAATGGGCACCAGGTAGTATTACTTTAAAGGGTGTGCATTTCCTCACCCAACCTCACATTTCTCTTAGCGCAAACAGTTTCCAGCCTTATGTCTCATCCTGCTGTGGGTCTAGATGTGTTCAATCCATGTTGCATCACCGTCCCTGAGGAAAAGTTGTAAGAGGTTTTCTCTGTCTCTCTGTCATTTATTTTTTTCAATTTATTACTATATTGGTTACAGCTGATTTTCAAAGCTCTGTTTCTTGCTGCTGTACATCCACTTGATTCACGTACAGAGAGACATCAGTAAATTCTTTTTCAGATTCTTACCAGTCGTATATATTCTTTTCCGGTGACTTGAGTGTGCTGAGTGCAGTTCTTTTAGCTACCGTGTAGGCCTTGTTGATTATCAGTTTGGTATTTGGAATGGTATCTTTGCTAATTTCAACCTCCTGGATGATGCCTCACCCCTCCCCACCTTTCCCGTTTAGCAGCCTTATGCGTGTTTTCTACATATTTGACTATGTTTTTGTTTTGTAATTTATTTCATGTGTAGCCATTTTGGATTCCACCGTTAAGTGATATCTTATGATATGTGTCTTTTTCTTTTTGAATTATGTCACTTAGAATGATCATACGTAACTCCTCCGGATTTGTTACAACTGGCCATATTTCATTGATTTCCAGGCTGAATAATATTCCACTCTACCTAAGTACCACATCTCTATCCATTTGTTCTCTCCAGAGACATTTAAGTTATATCCTAGTCGAGGATCTTTTAAACAGAGAGGGGGTAAACATTGGGGTGCCTGTGTTCTCTCGATTTTTGTTTTTCCCAAGATATACGCCCATGAGTGCAAGTGCCCTATGCTCTGTAGCTCATTTTTTAGATGCTTTAGTAAACACAATACACTTCTCCAGAATGGCCGTTGGCAATATACATTTCCACTATAAGTCTCACAGGGCTCCCTCTTCTCCTTGCCCTGTCCTGCATTTCTGTTGTTTACGCTTTATGAGGATGGCTCTTCTGACTGATGCGAAGTGATATCTTTTGTAGTATTGATTTCCAGTGCCCACCTGTTTGGTTGGCTAAAAAAGTGTATGCCCTTTTCTTGAATATATACAGAAAAAAACACATACACACTTTTTGGCCAACTGCAATGTTGGCAATGTTCAGCCCCTTTTCTTGTGCTTAATGGCAAGTCCTTTCTACCTCCTCAAATCCCTTTCCTGCCATTCGCCCTTGCTTACAAGTCCTTTTCTCTGACTTTCCTCAAGACATTTTTCAGTGATAGATATTTTCAACTCTGCAGTTTCGTGAATTTTACTGCCCCTGAGTTCCATTGTTCAACTTGTGTTTATGGGAACTGGCCACAAAGCAGCAGGATTTCCTCAAGCCCTATACTGTTTCCATGGGCAAACCTAGCCTTTGGTCAATTCGTCTTCCTGATTGGAAATTAGAGTGACATGTGCCTGTCTGAACACCTAGGACTTGTCTCTCATTGTTCCTCATCCTTCCGCTTCATCCTCTGGACAAATTCCAAACTGTACGCAACAGGATGTTGAAAGTGCTGACATCTCCAAGTGGGGAGACTGTTAGTAAAGACGCTGGAGGGGTGAACCCGAGCACCAGGAGATGAGGAGATGAGATGCCTTTTCCAAACTCTTCCCGATCAGATGGTATACCATCCTCTGGGTGTGACAGACATGTTTTAGCAGTAGGAAGAGTCCCATTCATGTAAGGAGAACACCAGGGCTTTTTCAAAATCAGTGTCTCCCCGAAACCCAAACTGGGGAATTTTTTAAGCTACGGCTACACATATGTTCATTAAGGGCCTTGGGAAGTAGGCAGAGTCCAAACTTTAGATGATTGAAGTCTTCAGGGTCAGAAGTACTCACCACCAGCTTCCCTTAGGTTACACTTTAACTGTCATTGATAGATGATGTCAATAAAAATATCTATTCTTTTTCAGATTATTTCCCCTTATAGGTTATTGCAAAATGTTGAGTGTAGTTCCCTGTGCTATACAGTAGTTCCTTGTTGATGATCTATTTTATACATAGCAGTGTGTATGTGTTAATCCCAAACTGTTAGTTTATCCCTCCTCCCACCTTTCCCCTTTGGTAATGATAACTTATAAGATTTTATACTTCTCAGAAATGGGGGAGCTGAAAGAGAGATCATTTTCAATGGAAAAGCATTTAAAACAAGATTGAAGCTTTAACCAAGATTATTAGATGTACATCCTTGGAAAGAAATCACTTCGTTTCTCTAATATTGACCTGACAAATAAGACAAACCCTTTCACTGAACTTGCTTATAATAAAGTGATGGAAATATCAAATGGAAGTGTTAGAAACATCTTATTTTACCTGAGCCTTATACACTGTTCTATGTTAACTACAGTTTGGCTCACACATCTGTTCATTGAAGTTACAATAGTCTCAATTTCTGTTACTGATCCTCCAGAGTGGACCCCAACAAGTGTCCCCCTGCCCAGTGTCATTGGGGCCAACAGATCGAGACTGAGTTTGGTTCCCAAGCAAAGGAAAGTTTATATTTTGATCAGAGAATGGAGAGGTGAGAGCATGCACTACCCCGTGGGCTGTGGGCTGGGCTGCTGTGTAGAGATCCTGTCAGAGTCAGTGGGAGAGAGGGGGCGGAGCTCTCGAGGGCCGGGTTGGCTGCAGCTCAGGCTCTATATCGCGGAGTCTGCACTGGGCCCCAGGAGCTGAGGTGTCGACCCAGCCATTCTGCACTAGGAAACCTGGTCTGAAGTGCCGGGTGTGGAACCTCTGCATGCGAGACCCTAGGAGCACATGAAATTAGACACAGCACAAAGGATAAAAAAGGTTAGACTTGACTTTATTGCCCAGATTCTATTTTTATCTCCCAGGGATTTTTAATGGGCTTTGCTGGGGAGAAACCCCTCCTCTGCCTTTTGTCCCGTTCCTCATTCTTGGAGTGCTGAGGGTGCAGACCCTTCTTCTGTAACTGCTGAGTGCTGAGTTGGGAGCCCTCATACCCAGGGGCGAGGGTCAGAACTTCTCCCCAGCAGCCTCCAGGTGACGTTGATTGTCCCCAGGCCCCCTGCCTCCTTGCTTGTCCACCTGAGCACCAGCATTGGAAGTGTCATAGATTCTAATGACCTTTAAGGGTCCAGGAAAGAGATGTGCAGAGACGCTGTGGGGGCTGGTTTCACCCCACCCCACAGTTGTTCGGCCACCTTAGGGTGACCGTTTCTGCCAGCCTAGATGCTCTGGCCAGTAGTCTGCGCTTTCTTCAATTAGGCCCCTGAATTAACGTACAAACAGCACCAGGTGTCAGAGCCCTGCCCACTCAACTCCCAGACAGTCCAGGGTCAGTGGTGATCAAGGACCATGATGGCCACTGAGTCAACAGCCTTTTCAAGTAAACAGGAGTCCAGCCGGTCTTATTGGCCACCATCATCACGGTGTCTGTAGGCTTTTCTATCGTGACAGTGTTATATACGGTTCCCATGCCAAGATTATTAGCTCCCCTCTGGGTGCAGTAAGTCCTGCAAGCAGTAGTCTACTCTTTTGGGACACACTCTTGTTGTTTTATGAGAGAAACTCCATGTCAAGTGATGTTCACACGAGTCGTCATGGTGCCCTGTTGCCCCCGGTTATCTCTCTGGATGTTGGAGTTGGAGGGCCTCCTCACTCGAGGTTGGTGTGCCCATGGAGCGAACCCTGCAACTTCAGGGCATGGTTGGTGGTTAGGATCACCACGTGGGGTCCTTTTCCCTTAGGAGGGAGGTGGTCTTTTGGGCTGCTGATTTCCAGGATTTTAGATACCGCCAGTATCTTGGCCAGATGTGGCAGTGGGCCAAGCCCCTTGGTGACTGTAGTTTATCCTACCTGGATGGCATTCTTGCATTGTTCCATTTCAAGTGGTCCCAGTTTTTGCACTAATTCTCCAATGGCGATTCACCTTTCACTGGGAATGTAAAGGTCAAAGGGTTTAGCTAAATTAGGGAGTTCCAGGGCAAGGGTCTGAATTGACTGCTCTTTCCATTCTTGAAAGGCCACTTCTGGATTCTATTCAAAAGGATCATCATCTTTTCCTTTCAGTGTTTCATATAGAGGCCCAGCTAGTAGACTGTAGTTAGGGATCCAGAAGCAGCAAACCCTGGCCTCCCCAGGAACCCCTAAGCTGTCTTCTAGTTTTATAAAGGGGTAAGGCTGCAAATGGTTTCTTCCCTTTCCTGGGATGGGCTTCTCCGACCTTCTGTGAGAATGAAGCCCAGGCAGGTCACCGCAGTCTGTGATATTTGAGCTTTTTCTTGGACAACTTCTATCCTTTATTGGCTTGGTAGTTCAGAGGCCTCCTTAGTAGGGCTGGCGATCAGAATGTCGTCTGCGTACTGAAGGAGGGTTTCCTTTTCCAGAGGTAGAACTTTTAGGTCTTTACCTAAGCTTTCCCCAAAGACGGTGTGGGAATTTTTGCACCCTTGGGGCAAGACGGCCCAGAAGTATTGTTTTAGTTGTATGTTGAGTCCTGTCACTCACAAGCCAAAATTTCTTGTGACTCTGGGACTAATGGAATACAAAAGAAGGCATCATTGAAGACTAATACAGAATACCATGTCCTGGTGTTTGGTAGAATGACCAGCAGGGTGTAGGAATTAGGAGCAGCTGGAGGTATATCCTCGGTCGCTTCACTGACTGTCCTGACATCCTTTACCAGGTCCCCAGCAGCCCATGGGGCTCTCGTGGTCAGACCAATCCCCGGATACAGAGCTACCCTTGCAGGTACCGTGGCAGGGCTGGGCACACAGGAACCATGCACATAGCCCTCATTGCAGAGCACCCCCAGCTCACCTGTCACTCAGAGCTGACACAGAGCACCTCAGAGCAGGACTTGAACTAACAAACAGCAGCTGCAACAGTTCTGTGACCCTGGGCATCACTCTGTGCGGCCTCCCTCCACCTGGTCTTCCAGAGACTTCCACTGCACCCGGGGCACCAGGCCTCTGTCTCCAACCACCACCCACCCCTCCTCTCCCTGACTCCTGGGTTCCTCTCATTAGGAGAGGGTTTTCTTGAAGTTGTCTCCCACTCATGGGCCAGATAAAATGATTAGAAAATAAGCCAAAGCTGCAGCCCCTTGTCTATCCTGACTCTCAGGAGCCCACACCTGTTCCTTGGACCTGGCCGGTTCAGCAAGTTCCATTTTCTGCAACTGTGAGCCCCTGAGGGGTGATGATTGGCTGAGCTGGGCAGCCTTACCGTGCCGGCCAGCCCTCCCCAGGTGTGCCTGGGTTGAGATCAATATAAATACCACCCCAGGCAGCAAGAGCCCCTGCAGCCGTGCCTGACGCCATTTTCTCTGCCCTGTCAGCAGTCTCGGGGCTGGGCTGGTGGGAGGGAGTGAGAGGCCACAGCTTTGTGGGTGGCCTAGTGTGAGTGGGGCTCTGCTGGACTTTCTGCAGCAGTTGCCAGGCTGCCACCTGCTAAAGAAGAGGATGTGTCACCCATACCTGCTGCTGGAATTTCTCCCTGGGCAGAGGTGAGGAAGGAAAAAAGCAGTGGGGGCAGGGACAGGACGGGTATCTCAGGCAGGGAAATGGAAATCTTCCAGAAGAGCACCCAGGGCCAGGACCATCCTGGCTGGCCTGCAGGCACCAAGTCGGCTGGCATGCTGTCACTCGTGTGGCTCCATGGCCCTTCCTCTAGGCTTTCAAGTCCTTGTACATATTCATGTGTTTTACCTGGGAAGGTTGGGAACAGTTCAGCAGCAGCTGGCCTGGGGCTCATCTCACGTTTACTCACAGATGCCTCGGCACGGTCCCCCAGGCTTGTAATGAGGACACTCCTTGCGGGGGGGCTGCTGGCTGCATGCGAGACGATTCCCCACCTCTGACCAACTTCAGAATTGTCTACCACTGGAGCAAGTGCCCTGATAGGGTTTTCATCTGTATAACTGGTGGGTTCTGTTTTGTTTTTTTCTTTTTTGTTTCAAGGTAGGTTTTATTCCTCCTTTTTGTACTTATGGATGTAAGCATGGAAATAATTCATTCTTATAAATACATGTATGTGAAGGGAATAACTTTTTTCCGTTTTTTAAAAAATTTTATTTTTCATTTTATTTTATTTATTTTTTATACAGCAGGTTCTTATTGGTTATCTATTTTATACATATAAATGTATACATGTCAATCCCAATCTCCCAACTCCTCCCACCACCAACCCCCCCATGGCTTTCCCCTCTTTGTGTCCATACATTTGTTCTCTACATCTGTGTCTCTATTTCTGCCCTTCAAACCGGTTCATCTGTACCATTTTTCTAGGTTCCACATATATGCGTTAATACACAATATTTGTTTTTCTCTTTCTGACTTACTTCACTCTGTATGACAGTCTCTAGATCCATCGACGTCTCTACAAATGACCCAATTTCATTCCTTTTTATGGCTAATAGTCCATTTTATATATGTACCACATCTTTATCCATTCGTCTGTCTGTGGGCATTTAAGTTGCTTCCATTACCTGGCTATTGTAAATAGTGCTGCAATGAACATTGTGGTGAATGTGTCTTTTTGATTTATGGTTTTCTCTGGGTATATGCGCAGTAGTGGGTTGCTGGATCATATGGTAATTCTATTTTTAGTTTTTTAAGGAACCTCCATACTGTTCTCCATAGTGACTATCAATTTACATTCCCACCAATCGTGGAAGAGGGTTCCTTTTCTCCACACCCTCTCCAGCATTTGTTGTTTGTAGATTTTCTGATGATGCCCATTCTAACAGGTGTGAGGTGATACCTCATTGTAGTTTTGATTTGCATTTCTCTAATAATTAGTGATGTAGAGCAGCTTTTCATGTGCTCCTTGGCCATCTCTACATCTTTTTGGAAGAAATGTCTATTTAGATCTTCTGCCCATTTTTGTATTGGGTTGTTTGTTTTTTTAATATTGAGCTGCATCAGCTGTTTATATATATTGGAGATTAATCCTTTGTCCATTGATTCAGTTGCAAATATATTCTCCCATTCTGAGGGTTGTCTTTTTGTGTTTGTAGTTTCCATTGCTTTGCAAAAGCTTTTACATTTCATTAGGTCCCATTTGTTTAGTTTTCTTTTTTATGTCATTACTCTAGGAGGTGGATCAAAAAAGATCTTGCTGTGATTTATGTTAGAGTATTCTTCCTATGTTTTCCTCTAAGAGTTTTATACTGTCCGGTCTTACATTAAGGTCTCTAATCCATTTTGAATTTATTTTTGTGTATGGTGTTAGGGGGTGTTCTAATTTCATTCTTTTACATGTAGCTGTCCATTTTTCCCAGCACCACTGATTGAAGACACTGTCTTTTCTCCATTGTATAGTCTTGCCTACTTTGTCATAGATTAGTTGACCATAGGTGTGTAGGTTTATCTCTGGGCTTCTTTCTTTTTTATTTTCCTTTTACACCTTTATTGGAGTATAATTGCTTTACAATGGAGTGTTAGTTTCTGCTGTATAACAAAGTGAATCAATTATACATATACATATATCACCATATCCCCTCCCTCTTACATCTCCCTCCCACCCTCCACATCCCACCCCTTTAGGTGGTCGCAAAGCACCGAGCTGATCTCCCTGTGCTATGTGGCTGCTTCCCAGTAGCTATCAATGTTACATTTGGTAATGTATATATGTCCATGGCACTCTCTCACTTCGTCCCAGCTTACCCTTCCCCCTCCCCGTGTCCTCAAGTCCTTTCTCTATGTCTGTGTCCTTAATCCTGTCCTGCCCCTAGGTTCTTCATAAACTTTTTTCTTTAGATTCCATATATCTCTGTTAGCACACGGTATTTATTTTTCTCTTTCTGACTTACTTCACTGTGTAGGACAGACTCTAAGTTCATCCCCCTCACTACAAATAACTCAGTTTTGTTTCTTTTTATGGCTGAGTAATATTCCATTTATATATGTGCCAGATATTCTTTATCCATTCATCTGTCGATGGACACTTAGGTTGCTTCCATGTCCTGGCTATTGTAAGTAGAACTGCAATGAACATTGTTGTATATAACTCTTTTTGAATTATGGTTTTCTCAGGGCAAATGCCCAGTAGTTGGATTGCTGGGTCGTATGGTACTTCTATTTTTAGTTTTTTAAGGAACCTCTATACTGTTATCCCTGGTGGGTATAGCAATTTACATTCCCAGCAACAGTGCAAGAACGTTCCCTTTTCTCCAGTAAATGCCTCTCCAGCATTTATTGTTTGTAGATTTTTTGATGATTGCCATTCTGACTGCTGGGAGGTGATACCTCACTGTAGTTTTGATTTGCATTTCTCTAATGATTAGTGATGTTCAGCATCCTTTCATGTGTTTATTGGCAATCTGTATATCTCCTTTGGAGAAATGTCTATTTAGGTCTTCTGCCCATTTTTGGATTGTGTTGTTTGTTTTTGTGATATTGAGCTACACGAGCTGCTTGTAAATTTTGGAGATTAATCTTTTGTCATTTGCTTCATTTGAAAACATTTTCTCCCATTCTGAGGGTTGTATTTTCGTCTTGTTTATGTTTTCCTTTGCTGTGCAAAAGCTTTGAAGTTTCATTAGGTCCCATTTGTTTATTTTTGTTTTTATTTCCACTTCTCTAGGAGGTGGGTCAAAAAGGATCTTGCTGTGATTTATGTCATAGAGTGTTCTGCCTATGTTTTCCTCTAATAATTTTATAGTGTCTGGTCTAACATTTAGATCTCTAATTCATTTTGAGTTTATTTTTGTGTATGGTGTTATGGAGTGTTCTAATTTCATTCTTTCACGTGTAGTTGTCCAGTTTTCCCAGCACCACTTACTGAAGAGACTGTCTTTTCTTCATTGTATATCTTTGCCTCCTTTGTCATAGATGAGTTAGCCATAGGTACGTAGGTTTATCTCTGGGCTTTCTATCTTGTTCAATTGATCTATATTTCTGTTTTTGTGCCAGTACCATATAGTCTTGATTAATGTAGCTTTGTAGTATAGTCTGAAGTTAGGAAGTCTGATTCCTCCAGCTCTTTTAATTTCCCTCAAGACTGCTTTGGCTATTCGGGGTCTTTTGTGTCTCCATACAAATTTTAAGATTTTTTTGTTCTAGTTCTGTAGAAAATGCCAGTGGTATTTGATAGGGATTGCATTGAATCTGTAGCTTGCTTTGGGTACTATAGTCATTTTCACAATATTGGTTCTTCTAATCCAAGAACATGGTTTATACCTCCATATGTTTATATCATCTTTGATTTCTTTCAGCAGTGTCTTATAGTTTTCTGAGTACAGGTCTTTTACCTCCTTATGTAGGTTCATTCCTCCGTATTTTATTCTTTTTGTTGCAATGGTGAATGAGATTGTTTCCTTAATTTCTCTTTCTGATCTTTCATTGTTAGTGTATAGGAATGCAAGAGATTTCTGTGCATTAATTTTGTATCCTGCAACTTTACCAAATTCATTGATTAGCTCTAGTAGTTTTCTGGTGGCATCTTTAGGATTCACTATGTGTAGTATCGTGTCATTTGCAAACAGTGACAATTTTACTTCTTCTTTTCCAATTGTATTCCTTTTATTTCTTTTTCGTCTCTGATTACTGTGTCTAGGACTTCCAAAACTATGTTGAGTAATAGTGGTGAGAGTGGACATCCTTGTCTTGTTCCTGATCTTAGAGGAAATGCTTTTAGTTTTTCACTATTGAGAATGATGTTTGCTGTGGGTTTGTCATATACTGCCTTTATTATGTTGAGGTAGATTCCCTCTATGCCCATTTTTTGGAGACTTTTAATCATAAATTGGTGTTGAATTTTGTCGAAAGCTTTTCCTGCATCTATTGGGATGATCATATTTTTATTCTACAATTTGTTAATATGGTGTATCACATTGATTGATTTGTGTATATTGAAGAATTCTTGCATCCCTGGGATAAACCCCACCTGATCATGGTGCATGATCCTTTTAATGTGTTGTTCAATTCTGTTTCCTAGTATTTTGTTGAGGATTTTTACATCTATATTAATCAGTGATATTGGTCTCTAATTTTCTTTTTCTGTAGTATCTTTGTCTGGTTTTGGTATCAGGGTGATGGTGGCCTCATATAATGAGTTTGGGAGTGTTCCTTCCCCTGAAAAGTTCTGAAGAGTTTGAGAAGATTGGGTGTTAGCTCTTGTCTAAATGTTTGATAGAATTCACCTCTGATGCCATCTAGTTCTGGACTTTTGTTTGTTGGAAGATTTTTAATCACACTTTCAATTTCATTACTTGTGATAGGTCTGTTCATATTTTCTATTTCTTCCCGGTTCAGTCTTGGAAGGTTATACCTTTCTAAGAATTTGTCCATTTCTTCCAGGTTGTCCATTTTATTGGCATAGAGTTGCTTGTAGAGGTCTCTTAGGATGCTTTGTATTTCTGTGGTGTCTGTTACAACTTCTCCTTTTTCATTTCTAATTTTATTGATTTGAGTCCTCTCCCTCTTTTACTTGAGTCTGGCTACAGGTTTATCATTTTTGTTTATCTTCTCAAAGAACCAGCTTTTAGTTTTATTGATCTTTGCTATTGTTTTTATTTCATTTATTTCTGCTCTGATCTTTATGATTTCTTTCCTTCTATTAACTTTGGGTTTTGTTCTTCGTTCTCTAGTTCCTTTAGGTGTAGGGTTAGATTGTTTATTTGAGATTTTTCTGGTTTCTTGAGGTAGGCTTTTATTGCTATAAACTTCCCTCTTAGAACTGTTTTTGCTGCATCCCATAGGTTTTCAATCATCGTGTTTTTGTTGTCATTTGTCTCTAGGTAGTTTTTGATTTCCTCTTTTATTTCTTCAGTGATCTCTTGGTTATTTAGAAACGTATTGTTTAGCCTCCATGTGTTTGTTTTTTACGTTATTTTCCCTGTAATTGAGTTCTAATCTCATAGCATTGTGGTCGGAACAGCTGCTTGATATGATTTCAGTTTTCTTAAATTTACTGAGGCTTTATTTGTGACCCAAGATGTGATCTATCCCAGAGAATGTTCCGTGTACCATTGAGAAGAACTTGTAGTCTGCTGTTTTTGGATGGAATGTCCTATAAATATCCATTAAATCTATCTGGTCTATTGTGTCATTTAAAGCTTGTGTTTCCTTATTAATTTTCTGTCTGGATGATCTCCATTGGTGTAAGTGAGGTGTTAAAGTCCCTTGCTATTATTGTGTTACTGTTGATTTCCTCTTTTATAGCTGTTAGCAGTTGCCTTATATATTGAGGTGTTCCTGTGTTGGGTACATATATATTTATAATTGTTATATCTTGGATTGATCCCTTGATCATTATGTAGTGTCCTTCCTTGTCTCTTGTAACATTCTTTATTTTAAAATCTATTTTATCTGATATGAGTATTGCTACTCCAGCTTTCTTTTGATTTTCATTTGCATGGAATATATTTTTCCATCCCCTCACTTTCAGTCTGTATGTGTCCCTAGGTCTGAAATGGGTCTCTTGTAGACAGCATATATATGGATCTTGTTTTTGTATCCATTCAGTGAGCCTGTGTCATTTGGTTGGAGCATTTAATCCATTCATGTTTAAGGTAATTATCAATATGTATGTTCCTATTATTATTTTCTTAATTGTTATGGGTTTGTCTTAGTGGGTCCTTTTCTTCTCTTGTGTTTCCCACTTAGAGAAGTTCCTTTAGCATTTGTTGTAGAGCTGGTTTCGTGGTGCTGAATTCTCTTAGCTTTTGCTTGTCTGTAAAGCTTTTGATTTCTCCATCAAATCTGAATGAGATACTTGCTGGGTGGAGTACTCTTGGTGGTAGGTTCTTCCCTTTCATCACGTTAAATTTATCATGCCACTCCCTTCTGGCTTGTAGATTTTCTGCTGAGAAATCAGCTGTTAACCTTATGGGAGTTCCGTTGTATGTTGTCATTTTTCCCTTGTTGCTTTCAATAATTTTTCTTTGTCTTTAATTTTTTCCATTTGATTACTGTGTGTCTCAGCATTTTTCTCCTTTGGTTTATCCTGCCTGGGACTCTCTGCGCTTCGTGGACTTTGGTGGCTATTTCTTTTCCCATGCTAGGGAAGTTTTCAACTATAATCTCTTCAGATATTTTCTTGAGTCCTTTCTCTCTCTGTTCTCCATCTGGGACCCCTATAATGCAAATGTTGTTGCATTTAATGTTGTCCCAGAAGTCTCTTAGGTTGTCTTCATTTATTTTCATTCTTTTTCTTTATTCTGTTCCATGGCAGTGATTTCCACCTTTCTGTCTTCCAGGTCACTTATCCATTCTTCTGTCACAGTTATTCTGCTACTGATTCCTTCTAGTGTATTTTTCATTTCAGTTATTGTATTGTTCATCTCTGTTTGTTTGTTCTTTAATTCTTCTAGGTGTTTGTTCCTTAATTCTTCTAGGTCTTTGTTAAGCATTTCTTGCATCTTCTCGATCTTTGCCTCCATTATTTTTCTAAGGTCTTGGATCATCTTCACTATCATTATTCTGAATTCTTTTAATGGAAGGTTACCTATCCCCACTTCATTTCGTTGTTTTTCTGAGGATTTATCTTGTTCCTTGATCTGGTATAAAGTCCTCTGCCTTTTCATTTTCTCTATCTTTCTGTGAATGTGGTTTTCCTTCCACAGGCTGCAGAATTGTAGTTCTTCTTGCTTCTACTGTCTGCTCTCCAGTGATTGAGTCTATCTGAGAGGCTTGTGCAAGCTTCCTTATGCGAGGGACTGGTGGTGGGTAGAGCTGGGTGTTGCTCTGGTGGGCAGAGCTTTAATCTGCTTGTCTGTGGATTAAATAAAAGTTTAATAAAAAGTTTAATCCGCTTGTCTGCTGAGGCATGGGACTGGGTTCCCTCCCTGTTGGTTGTTTGGACTGAGGTGACCCAGCACTGGAGCCTACCTTGCTCTTGGTGAGGCTAATGGTGGACTCTGGGAGAGTTCACGCCAAGGAGTATTTCCCAGAACTTCTGCTGTCAGTGTCGTTGTCCCCATGGTGAGCCGCAGCCACACCCCACCTCTGCAGGAGACCCTCTAAAACTAGCAGCTAGGTATGATCATTCACCTATGGGGTGACTGCTCCTTCCCCTGGGTCCTGATGTGCACACTACTTTGTGTGTGTCCTCCAAGAGGGGAGTCTCTGTTGAGACTCTGAGTCTCTGAGTGCAGTTGAGACTGTGAGTGGAGTCGCACAGACTCTGGGTCCTGTGAAACTTCGATGTTTTGTGGTTCTAGAAATCCTATAGGAGACGGTCCACAGCAGGTGAAGCTAATGCTGTCATAGAGGTGGTGAAACCAAAGATCTGCAGTTCCGACTAGAGGTGCTGATGTACAAACAGGACAAAATCATCTCATGTGAATGTAGTTCAGGCATGTTTAAAATGAATGCAGTCATGTTAATGCCTAACATCTTCTATCTTGTGCCTCTCCTCAAGGACCCCCTCCTCAGTTCCTGAGGCTCCTGTAAGTCGTGTACAGGGGAATGGAGAGTGGGCTCTGTCCAGTCTGAGCCCTGAGTTACCCTGTGTGTATCTTAGGATACTTTGTATTTCTGTGGTGGCTCTTGTAACATCATCTCTTTCAGTTCTGATTTATTTGGGCCCTCTCTTTTAAAAAAAGTACTACTGTTGTCTTTTATTCTTTACAGAAGTTTAATAAGTGTTTGATCTACTACCCTTACTCTATGTATACTTTTTGCCGTGAGATTTTTACTTTTGTTTGTTTTCTTGTTACTGTCAATAATTAGTGAGAATTCTTTTAAGCTACCTTCAACATTGCTTATAAAGCTGCTTTATTAGTGATGACAGAGCTTTAATGGAAGTCGTGTTCTGGTTGTAAACTAGAATGAAATGTGCCAGCAAAAAGTCCCTTAAGTGTATGTCTCATTACTTCTTGTTCTTTTTTTCCCTTTTTTCTCTCTTTTTTTTTCTTGTTCTTTTTTTAATTTTTATTTTTTATCAGAGCAAATTTGATTAAAATGTTTTGTTTGTTCTAGGTGTGTAAGATGTGGTTCTTTTACACATATACATGTATCTATACTTCTTCAGATCGTTTTCTCATGTAGCTTGTGACACAATGTTGAGTAGTCTTCTCTTGGTATTCCGTAGGTCTTTGGTGATTATATATTTCACATGTGTTCCTATATCTATGTTAACCCCAATATCCTAATGTATCCAGTCCTCACACCTTTCCATTTGGTGAACCTTAACTTTGTTTAATGAATCTGTGATTGCCTTTCTCTGTGGAAATATCTTCATTGGTATCAATTTTTAGCTAACACCTATAAGTGATATTATAGGATATGTGTCTTTTGCTGTCTGACTTAGTACAATTTGCCTGATTACCTCTAGAATCATCTACGGTGCTGCAAATGGCATTGTTTCATTTTTTTTCCCTAGATAATATTCCATCTGTACATGTACCAGTTCTTCTTTGTCCACTCACCTCTTGATGGACTTTCTGGTTGCCTCCATGTCTTGGCTATTGTAATACTGCTGCACTGCACATTTGCCTGCCTGTGTCTTTCCAATTCTGTCTTCTTATGTTATAGGCCCAAGAGTGGGTCTCCTGTATCATATAGTATCTCAGGGTTTACCGTTTAAATGCACCATGATTCTGTGCTCATTAGTGGCTCTTTCCAGGTTACATCTCACTTAAAGTTGAGGGTATGCATTTCTCCACAACACCTTCAGCATTTATTTATTTATTTATTTTTAACATCTTTATTGAAGTATAATTGCTTTACAATGGTGTGCTAGCTTGTGCTTTACAACAAAATGAGTCAGTTATACATATACATATGTTCCCATATCACTTCCCTCTTGCGTCTCCCTCCCTCCCACCCTCCCTCCCCTCCAGGCGGTCACAAAGCACCGAGCTGATCTCCCTGTGTCATGCTGCTGCTTCCCACTAGCTATCTACCTTACGTTTGGTAGTGTATATATGTCCATGCCTCTCTCTCCCTTTGTCACAGCTTACCCTTCCCCCTCCCCATATCCTCAAGTCCATTCTCTAGTAGGTCTCTGTCTTTATTCCTGTTTTACCCCTAGGTTCTTCATGACATTTTTTCCCTTAAATTCCAGGTATATGTGTTAGCATACGGTATTTGTCTCTCTCTTTCTGACTTACTTCACTGTGTATGACAGACTCTAGGTCTATCCACCTCATTACAAATAGCTCAATTTCGTTTCTTTTTGTGGCTTCAGCATTTATTGTTTGTAGTTTTCTTGCTGATGGATATTCTGACTGGTGTGAGCTGATACCTCTTTGTGGTTGAATTTGCATATGACTCATAATCCTTTGAAATTGAGCTTTAAGGCATGTCCTTTTTATTTTTCAAACTGTGATTACAGCTTAGCTCTTCAAAGTGTTTTCTAAAGTATGTGTTACATTTTGAAATTTATTGGCCATTACCTCCCTCAAAACATTTTGAGGGCAGGTTTCATTTACAGCCCTGCAGTACTTGTTCACATGAAGTGACCATTAGCACAGGCTTTAAAGCTGCTTTTGCAGGTAACAGCCAGATTGCGGCAGCCTTTCTTTGTTCCCCATGCTGGTACTAGGGAAACAGAGCTTCCGGCCAGTGGTCTTCCTCGGTTATAAATTAGAGTGGAATGTGCCCGGATAAACCCCCAAAGGCTGATGTCTCCTTATTTTTGTTTGTTTTTTAAATTTAATTTATATTTTTATCAGAGTAATATTCCATTGTGTATATGGACCACTTCTTGGTGCATAGCTCTGTTGAGGGACATTTTCGTTGCTTCCAAGTGTTGGCTATATTAAATATTGCTGGAGTGCAAGATTGCCAGCCTGTGACTTTTTGATTCTCATTTTCTCAGGTGATAGGCCCAGCAGTGGGTGTGACTGATTGACTAGTAGCTCAATGTTTACCTTTTCAAAGCACCTCCATTGTGTTTTCATTAGTGGCTCTTACCATGTCTCCCTTAGAACCGAGGGTACGAACTTCTCCACAATCCCTTCAGCATTTATAGTTTGCAGCATTTTTGCTAATGGCCAATCTGACTGCTGTGACCTGATAGGTTTTTGTAATTTGGGTTGGCATGACTTTAAAAATTCCTAAAATTCATCATTTTCCACGCCTTTTTCCTTTCTGTTAAAAATCAAGTGTGAGTACAATATATCTCTTGAAGCTCTCTTCTTGGAAGGTTGCCCTCTTTTGAATTTTTGGTGGATATTCGACCCCAGGATTTTTTTGGAGGGCAGATGTCATTACAGAACTGCAAGTTTGGTTAATATTTAGTGACCATTAGCACTGGGTTTAAAGCTGCTGTTGTGGGAAACGACCACAAGGAGGCAGCATTTGTCCTTTCCCAAATCTGAGTACTAGGGCAGCAGAGCCTTTCTGGAAGTTGTGGTCCTAGGTTTTAAGTTAGAATGGAATGTGCCAGGAGGAACGCCCATAAGTTTATGTCTCATTACATCTTGGTTTTTAAAATTTATTTAATCGGGGTAATGATTAGATATTGTTTGTCCAGATGTACACAATCTGGTTCATTTGTACAATATATATGTCTATTCATGTTCAGATCCTCTTCCCATGTAAAATATTACAGTGTTCCGTAGACCTCCCTTGCTATATGGTCCGTCTTTTTGCTATATGTTTATTATATGTATTTGTATACGTATGGTAACGTTAATCTTAATTTATCCATTCTGCCCACCTTTCCTTTTAGATAAGCATACTTAATTTCTAAGTCTGTGAGTGTCTTTCTCTGTGGAAATATGTTCATTTGTGTTAGTTATTAGATAACGCCTATAAGTGATATCATAGGATATAGGTCTTTTGCTTTCTGACTTACCTCATATTCTGTGATTATCTCCAAGCTCATCTATGGCACCTCAAATAGCAGTGTTTCATTGTTTTCCATGGCTAATATTCTATTGTGAACGTGGACCACTTCTTCATCCATACATCTGTTGATGGACATTTTGGTGGCTTCACTGTCTTGGCTATTGTGAATAAGGCTGCAGTGTAGCTTTTGCAGCCCGCGTCTTCTCGATTCTGGTCTTCTCAGGTGAGAGGCCCAGTGGTGTGACTGCTGCATCGAATGGTATCTCAACTTTTACTTTTAATCGTAGCTCCTTTCTGTTCTCATTATTGGCTCTTACCATGTTACATCTCACCAGCAGCTGGAGGGTACACAGTTCTCTGAAACCCCTTCAGCATTTATTCTTTGTAGACTTTTTGCTGAAGAACATTCTGACGGCTGTGAGGTGAACATTTCTGTAATTGGATTTGCATGGCTTTATTCATTGCTGATGTTGCGCATTTTTCAATTTCCTTTTATTTTAAAGAGAAAAAAAAGAAAAGACAAAATGTGCGTAAAATATGCCTCTTGACATTGTCTTCTTGAAATGTTGACGTCTTTTGAATTTTCTGGTCGATTACGACCCCAGGACATTTTTTGAGGCCCGGTGTCCTTTACAGTGCTGCACATATTTTGAATATTAAGTGAACATTACCTCTTGGTTTAAAGCTGCTGTTGTGTGAAACAGCCACAAGGCGGCAGCATTTCTCCTTTACCAAATCTGGTTACCAGGGCAATAGAGCCTTAATGGAAGTCCTGTTCTAGGTTGAAAATTAGAATGGGATGTGCCAGGAAAAATTCCTTTCAGTTTATGTCTCATTATTTCTTGTTCATATTTTTAATTTAATTTTTATTTTTTATCGCAGCAAATTTGATTACAATGGTTTTTTTTTTGTTCTAGGTGTGCAAGATGTGGTTCTTTCACACACATACATATATCTATTCTTCTTTGGAACCTTTTCCCAGGTAGGTTATGACACAATGTTGAGTAGTCTTCTCTTGGTATTCCATAGGTCTTTGGTGATTATATATTTCACATGTGTTTCTATATCTATGTTAACCCCAATATCGTAATGTATCCAATCCTCACACCTTTCGATTTGGGGAACCATAAGTTTGTTCAATGAATCTGTGATTGCCTTTCTCTGTGGAAATATCTTCATTGTTATCAATTTTCAGGTAACACCTATAAGTGATATACGTTAGGTGTCTTTCGCTTTCTCACTTACTACAAGTTGCATGGTTACCTCTAGACTCATCTATGGTGCTGCAAATGGCATTGTTTCATTTTTTTCCCGAGCTAATATTCCATCTCTATATGTAACAGTTCCTCTTTGTCCACTCATCTGTTGATGGACTTTTGGTTGCTTCCATGTCTTGGCTATTGTAATACTGCTACAGTGCAGATTTGCCTGCCTGTGTCTTTCCAATTATGTCTTCTTATGTTATAGGCCCAGGAATGGGCCTGCTGGATCATATAGTAGCTCAATGTTTACCTTTTAAAGGCACCTCCACCCTGTTCCCATTAGTGACTCTTACCAGGTTACGTCCCACTTCAAATTAAGGGTATGCATTTCTCCACAACCTCTTCAGCATTGATCATTTGTAGTTTCTTTCCTGATGGTTATTCTGAATGGTGTGAGCTGATACCTCTGTGTGGTTGGATTTGCATGTGTCTCATAATCCTTTGAAATTGAGCTTTCAGGCATGTCCTTTTATTTTTCAAACGGTTATTACAGCTTAGTTCTTCAAATGGTTTTCTTGAAATATGTGCCACATTTTGAAATACTTTGGCCTTTACCTCCTGCAAAACATGATGAAGGCAGGTTTCCTTTACAGCCCTGCAGGACTTGTTCATATGAAGTGAAAATTAGCATAGGTTTTAAAGCTGCTTTTGCAGGTAATGGCCAGAGGGTGGAGCATTTCATAATTCTATGAAACGTAACTGAACACACAATATATATTTTTTCTTTTAAATTTCCATTGTTACTTTTTTAAAGTACAATTATAATTGAAGTTCTTTGTAACAAATGAAATTTAAAAAATTAAAGGAAAAGATAATATTTTACCACTTGCCATCCTTTCCCATTTACTGAAACGACCAGCATAATGTGTAGAGTTCTCATTTTATCCAGGTGTTCTATACATCTGGAATATCATGCTTCTCACTGTAGAAAAACAGATTTAGCTCTCACACTTTTTATAGGCTACATAACAGTCCATAGAACAGAAGTACCAACTATTTCAGACTTAGCTTTTTGAGGGACACTCAGGTTACTTTCTGTTTTATTTTGTTGTTCTTTTTCTGGGGGGGGGTAGGAGTTTATTATTTATTTATTTATTTTTGTTGTGTTGGGTCTGAGTTTCCGTGTGAGGGCTTTCTCTAGTTGTGGCAAGTGGGGGGCCACTCTTGATCTCGGTGCGCAGGCCTCTCACTATTGCGGCCTCTCTTGTTGCAGAGCACAGGCTCCAGATGCGAGGGCTCACTTGTTGTGGCTTATGGGCCTAGTTGCTCCATGGCATGTGGGATCCTCCCAGACCAGGGCTCGAACCTGTGTCCCCTGCATTAGCAGGCAGATTCTAACCACCGCACCACCAGCGAAGCCCCCTATTTTGTTGTTCTGCTAGTTTGTTTTAACCCAAGAAAATATTTTTTTAAATACAAAAAAACAAAATTAAGCTAGGGGTAAGGATTAGGGTTTAGGGTAAGGTTTAGGGTTAGGATACGGGTTAGGATTATTGTACAGCTTAGAGTATGGTTTAGGGTTATGGTTATGGTATGGGTTAGTGTTAGGGTACAGTTTAGGGTATGGCTATGGTTTAGTGTTAGGGTACGGGTTAAGGTATGGGTTAGTGTTAGGGTATGGGTTAGGATTAGGGTATGGTTTACATTCAGGGTTATGGTTAGGTTTAGTGTATGGGTTAGTGTTAGGTATGGGTTAGGGTAAGGGTTAGGGTTAGGTTTAGTGTTAAGGAAGGGGTACAGTTTAGGGTACAGTATAGGGAACAACAAAGGGTTAGGGTTAGGGTACGTGTTAGGGTACAGTTTAGTGTTAGTGTACGGGTTAGGATTAAGGTATGGTTTAGGGTAAGGTTTAGGGTTAGGGTTAGGGAACGGGTATGGTTTGGGGTACAGTTTAGGGTATGACCACGGGTTAGGAGTAGGGTAAGTGTTAGGGTATGGTTTAGTGTTAGTGTACAGGTTAGGATTATGGTACGGGATAGTGTAAGGGTTAGGGTTAGGGAATGGGTACAGATTAGGTTACAGGTTAGGGTATGACAACGGGTTAGGGTTAGGGTACGTGTTAGCGTATGGGTTAGGATTAGGGTACGGGTTAGGTTATGGGTTAATGTTAGGGGATGGGTTAGGATTAGGGTACGGGTTATGGTACGGTTTAGGGAAAGGGTTAGGATATGGGGTAGGGTAAGGATAAAGTTTAGTGTATGGCTATGTGTTACTGTTAGGGTACATGTTAGCGTACAGGTTAGTGTTTGTGTACAGCTTACGGTAAGGGTTAGGGTTAGGGAACGGGTACGGTCTCAGGTACAGGTTAGGGTACGGTAGCGGGATAGGGTTAGGGTACGTGTTAGGATGAGACTTCTTTGTAGTGCAGATTTGAATTTCCCGCTTGCTTGGTTGGCCAAAAAGGGCGTATGTGTTTTATCCTGAATATATTCAGGAAAAAACGCATACGCACTTTTTGGCCAAGTGCATCGTTGCCGAAGATCTGCCGCTTTTCATATGCTTTAAATGCAATTCCAATCTACCTCCTGAAATCTGTTTCCTGCAATTGTGCCTTGTTTCAAGTCCTCTTCACAGCCATACCTCAATATATGTTTGGACGATAGTTGTCCTTTATAACTCTGCAGGTTTGTGAATTGCAGTGCCCCTGAGCTCCTTTTTTCAACTCACTTTCTGTGAGCTGGCCACAAATCAACAGGATTGCTTCAGGCCCTATTCTGGTTCCGGCACGGCACGCTGAGTCTTTGGTTAATTCTACATCCTGGTGGGAAATTAGAGTGAAATGTGCCCGTCCAAACACCTACAGCTAGTCTCTCATTGGTTCTCCCTATTCCCGTTCATCCTCCGCAGAAATTGCAGAGTGTGCCAAACAGGAGGTTACAAGCACTGACTCTCCAAGTGGGGAGATTGTTAGTAAAGCATCTGGAATGGCGAACCCGAGTACCAGCGGATGAATAATGAGATGCGTTTTAGAAACCTTGCCCGATCACACTGTGGACCATCCTCTGGGTTTTCCACGCATGTTTTAGCTGTAGGAAGAATCCCTTAAACCTGGAGAGTTGGGACCCATGGAATGGGTAGCACGCAGTACTACTTCAAAGGGTTTGCATTTGCTCACCGAACCTCACCAATCCTCACAGCCCCAAGTGTCCAGCCTTATGTCTCTCCCAGCTGTGGGTGTAGATGTGGTAAATCCAGGTTTTGTCACAAGCCCTGAACGAATTATTTAAGAATTTATCTCTCTTTCACTGTCTTTGTGTTTTGATTTTGAAATTTATTTTTATAATGGGGTTTAGCTGATTTTCACTGCTGTGTTTATGCCGCTCGATGCACACTTGATCCTCTTACGGAGACATATAAACACATAGGTTTTAAGATTCTTACTAGTCAGATATATTCCTCTGCAGTGAATAGGGGGTGTTGAGTCCACTTCGTTGAACAAGGAGTATATCTTGTCTATTACTGGCTTATGGAACGGTATCTGTGCTAATTTCAATCTCTGGTTTTATGCAGCACCCCAACTCACCTTTCCCCTTAAGCAAGCAAAAGTTTGTTTTCTAAATGTGAGACTCTGTTCTGTTTTGTAATTCAGTTCATGTGTAGCCAAGTTTACATTCCCTCTATAAGTGATATCTTATAACTAGTTTCTTTTTCTGTGTGACTTATTTCACTCAGAATCATCTTACCTAAATCCACTCATTATGCTGCTACGGGCCTGATGACATTGATTTCATTGCAGAGTGATATTCTATTCTATGTAAGTACCACAACTTCTTTATCCATTTTTCTCTTTCTGGGATACTTAAGTTGTTCCGTTGTCGAGGTTCTTGTAAACACAGCAGCCCTAAACTTTGGGGTGGCTGAGTCTTGTTGATTTTAATTTTCCTAAGCTATAGGGCCATAGGTGGAAGTGCCCGAGTCTCTGTAACTTTGTTTTTTAGAGGTTTCAGGAAACACCATACACTTCTCCAGAGTGGCTGTTGGCCATTTACATCCCGCCCATCAGCATAACAAGGCTCCCTGGCCTGTCCTGCCTTTCTGGTTTTTACATTTTTTTCAGATGGCCCATTTGACCGGTGGGAAGTGAGACTTCATTGTAGTGCGGATTTCCATTGCACGCTTCCTCGGTTGGCAAAAAAGGCCGTATGCGTTTTTTCCTGGATATATTCAGGAAAAAAACATGTGCATTTTTTGGCCAAGTGCATCATTGTCGAAGTTCTGCCGCTTTTCATATGTTTTAATGCAGTTTCCATCTACCTCCTGAAATATATTTCCTGCAATTGTGCCGTGCTTTCAAGTCCTCTTGGCAGCCTTACTTCAGTATATTTTTGGACGATAGCTGTCATTTATAACTCTGCAGGTTTATGAATTACAGTGCCCCTAAGGTCCTTTCTTCAACTCGCTTTCTTGTGAGCTGGCCGCAAAACCACAGGATTGCTTCAGGCCCTAATCTGGTTTCATCACGGCACGCTGAGCCTTTTGTTAATTCCTCTTCCTGGTGGGAAATTAGAGTGAAATGTGACCGTCCAAACACCTCCAGCTAGTCTCTCATTGGTTCTCCCTATTCCCGTTCAACCTCTGCAGAAACTGCTAACTGTGCTAAACAGGAGTTTTAAGGCACAGACTCTCCACTTGGGGAGATTTTTAGTAAAGCATCTGGAATGGCGAACCCGTGTACCAAGGGACAAAAAATGAGATGCGGTTTAGAAACGTTGCCCGATCACATGGTGTACAATCCTCTGGGTTTCCCATGCATGTTTTAGCTGTAGGAAGAATCCCTTAAACCAGGAGAGTTGGGACCCATGGAATGGGTAGCATACAGTATTACTTCAAAGGGTCTCCATTTGCTCACCGAACCTCACCAATCCTCTCAGCCCCAAATGTCCTGCCTTATGTCTCACCCAGCTGTGGGTGTAGATGTGGTAAATCCAAGTTTCATCACAAGCCCTGAACGAATTATTTAAGAACTTTCTCTCCTTCACTGTCTTTGTTTTTGAAATTTATTTTAATAATGGGGTTTAGTTGATTTTCATGGCTGTGTATAGTGCTCTACACACACTTGATTCTCTTACGGAGACATATAAATACATATGTTTTAATATTCTTATTGTCAGATATATTCCTCTGCAGTGAATAGGCGGTGTTGAGTCTAATTCGTTGAGCAAGGAGTATATCTCGTCTATTACATATTTGGCTTATGGAATAGTATCTGTGCTAATTTCAATCTCTGGTTTTACGTAGCACCCCAACTCATCATTCCCCTTAAGGAAGCATAAGTTTGTTTTCTAAATGTGAGACTCTGTTCTGTTTTGTAATTCAGTTCATGTGTAGCCAAGTTTACGTTCCCTCTATAAGTGATATCTTATGATAAGTTTCTTTTTCTGTGTGACTTATTTCCTTTGAATCATTGTACCTAAATCCATTCATTATGCTTGTACGGGCCGGACGACATTGATTTCATTGCTGAGTGATGTTCCATTGTACGTAAGTATGAAAACTTCTTTATCCATTTCTCTTTTTCAAGGATATTTAATTTGTACCGTAGTCGAGACTCTTGTAAACAGAGCAGCCCTAAACTTTGGGGTGGTTGTTTCTTGTTATTTTAATTTTCCTGAGTTATAGTGCTATAAGTAGGTTTAGGGTTAGGGTTAAAGTTAGGGTTAGGGAACGGGTATGGTTTAGGATGCGACAATGGTTTAGGGTGAGCGAAAGTGTTAGGGTACAGGTCAGTGTTAGTGTACCGTTTAGGATTAGGGTAAGTGTTAGGGTAATGCTTCAGGTTAGGGTTATGTTTAGGGAATGGGGACGGTTTAGGGTAGAGGTTAGGGTACGACAACAGTTTAGGGATAGCGTACATGTAAGGGTAAGTGTTAGTGTTAGCGTACGGGTTAGGATTAGGGGACGGGTTAGGGTAAGGCTTCGGGTAAGGGTTAGGGTTAGCGTTAGGGATAGGGGACGGTGACCATTTAGGGAACAGGTTAGGGTATGACAATGGTTGAGAGTCAGCATTCGTGTTAGGGTATGAGTTAGAGTTAGCGTATGGGTTAGGATTAGGGGACCGGATAGGGTAAGACTTCGGGTAAGGGTTAGGGATAGGGTTAGGGGACGGGGAAAGTTTAGGGTACAGGTTAAGGTACGACAAGAGTTTAGGGTGAGCGTACATGTTAGGGTATGGGTTAGTGTTAGAATACGGGTTAGAATTAGGGGACGGGTTAGGGTAAGGCTTCAGGTAAAGTTTAAGGTTAGGATTAGGGGACTGGGAAGGTTTAGGGTACAGGTTAGGGAACGACGATGGTTTAGGGTGAGTGTACATGTTAGGGCATGGGTTAGTGTTAGCATACGGGTTAGGATTAGGGGACAGGTTAAGGTAAGGCTTCGAGTAAAGGTTAGGGTTAGGGGACGGGGAAGTTTAGGGTACAGTTTAGGGTACGACAGTGGTTTAGGGTGAGTGTACGTGTTAGGGTACGGGTTAGTTTAGCGTACGGGTTAGGATTAGGGGACGGGTTAGGGTAAGGCTTCAGGTAAGGGTTAGGGTTAGGAGAGGGGGACAGTTTAGGGTACAGGTTAGGGTGTGACAGCAGTTTAGGGTGACCGTACGTGTTAAGGTATGGGTTAGTGTTAGCGTACGGGTTAGGATTAGGTGACGGGTTAGGATAAGGCTTCAGGTAAGGGTTAGGGTTAGGGTTAAAGGACGGGGACAGTTTAGGGTACAGATTAGGGTACTACAACGGTTTAGGGTGAGTGCACGTGTTAGGATATGAGTTAGTGTTAGCGTACGGGTTAGGATGAGGGGACAGGATGGGATAAGGCTTCGGGTAAGTGTTAGGGTTAGGCTTATGGGACGGGGACGGTTTAGGGTACATGTTAGGGTACAACAACGGTTTAGGGTGAGCATAGGTATTAGAGTACAGGTTAGTGTTAGGGTATGGCTTAGGATTAGGGGACGAGTTAGGGTAAGGCCTCGGGTAAGTGTTAGGGTTAGGGGACAGGGTCGGATTAGGGTACAGTTTAGGGTATGACAATGGTAAAGGGTGAGCGTACGTGTTAGGGTACAGGATAGTGTCAGCGTACGGGTAAGGATTAGGGGAAAGTTTAGGGTACGGCTTCCAGTAAGGGGTACGGTTAGGGTTAGGGAATGGAGACAGTTTAAGGCACAGGTTAGGGTACAACAACAGTTTAGGGTGAGCATAAGTGTTAGGGTATGGGTTAGTGTTAGCGTACGGGTTAGGATTAGGGGACGGGTTAGGGTAAGGCTTCGGGTAAGGGTTAGGGTTACGGTTAGGGGATGGGGACGGTTTACGGTACAGGTTAGGGTACGACAAAGGTTTAGGGTGAGGCGTACGTGTTAGGGTATGGGTTAGTGTTAGCATACGGGTTAGGATTAGGGGATGGGTTAGCGTAAGGCTTCGGGTAAGGGTTAGGGTTAGGGGACGGGGACAGTTTAGGGGACAGGTAAGTGTACGACAATGGTTTAGGGTGCGCGTAAGTGTGAAGGCACGGGTTAGTGTTATCGTACGGGTTAGGATTAGGGGACGGGTTAGGGTAAGGCTTCGCTAGGGGTTAGGGTTAGGTAAGGGTTAGGGTTACTGTTAGGGTTAGGTGGACAGGGATGGTTTTGGGTAGAGGTTAAGGTACGACAATGGTTTAGGGTAAGCATACGTGTGAGGGCACGGGTTAGTGTTAGCGTACGGTTAAGATAAGGGGACGGGTTAGGGTTAGGGGACGGGGACGGTTTAGGGGACAGGTTAGGGTACGACAACGGTTTAGGGTGAGCGTACGTGTGACGGCACGGGTTAGTGTTAGCGAACGGGTTAGGATTAGGGGATGGGTTAGGGTAAGGCTTCGGGTAAGGGTTAGGGTTAGGGTTAGGGTTAGGGGATGGGGACGGTTTAGGGGACAGGTTAGGGTACGACAACGGTTGAGGGTGAACGTATGTGTGAGGGCTCGGATTAGTGTTAGCGTACGGGTTAGTATTAGGGGACGGGTTAGGGTAAGGCTTCGGGAAAGGGTTAGGGTTAGGGTTAGGGTTAGGGAACGGGGAAGGTTTAGGGGACAGGTTAGGGTACGCCAACAGTTTAGCGTGAGTGTACGTATGAGGGCACGGTTTAGTGTTAGCGAACGGGTTAGGACTAGGGGATGGGATAGGGTAAGGCTTCGGGTAAGGGTTAGGGTTAGGGTTAGGGGATGGAGACGGTTTAGGGGACAGGTTAGGGTACGCCAACAGTTTAGCGTGAGTGTACGTGTGAGGGCACGGTTTAGTGTTAGCGAACGGGTTAGGACTAGGGGATGGGATAGGGTAAGGCTTCGGGTAAGGGTTAGGGTTAGGGTTAGGGGATGGAGACGGTTTAGGGGACAGGTTAGGGTACGACAACGGTTTAGGGTGAGAGTACGTGTGACGGCATGGGTTAGTGTTAGCGAACGGGTTAGGATTAGGGGATGGGTTAGGGTAAGGCTTCGGGTAAGGGTTAGGGTTAGGGTTAGGGTTAGGGGATGGGGACGGTTTAGGGGACAGGTTAGGGTACGACAACGGTTGAGAGTGAACGTATGTGTGAGGGCTCGGATTAGTGTTAGCGTACGGGTTAGTATTAGGGGACGGGTTAGGGTAAGGCTTTGGCTAAGGGTTAGGGTTAGGGGACGGGGACGGTTTAGGGGACAGGTTAGGGTACGACAACGGTATAGGGTGAGCGTACGCGTGAGGGCACGGTTTAGTGTTAGCGTAAGGGTTAGTATTAGGGGACGGATTAGAGTAAGACTTCAGGTAAGGGTTAGGGTTAGGGGACGGGGACGGTTTAGGGGACAGTTTAGGGTACGACAACAGTTTAGGGTGAGCATACGTGTGAGGCCACAGGTTAGTGTTAGCATACGAGTTAGGATTAGGGGACGGGTTAGTATAAGGCTTCGGGTAAGGGTTAGGGTTAGGGTTAGGGTTATTGGATGGGGACGGTTTAGGGGACAGGTTAGGGTACGACAAAGTTTTAGGGTGAGTGTACTTGTGAGGGCACTGGTTAGTGTTAGCGCACGTGTTAGGTTTAGGGGATGGTTTAGGGTAAGACTTCGAGTAAGTGTTGGGGTTAGGTTTAGGGTTAGGGTTAGGGTTAGCGGATGGGGACTGTTTAGGGGAAAGGTTAGGGTACGAAAATGGTTTAGGTTGAGCGTACGTGTGAGGGCACAGGTTAGTGTTAGCTTACGGGTTAGGATTAGGTGACGGGTTAAAATAAGTCTTTGGGTAATGGTTAGGGTTAGGGTTAGGGGACGGGGACGGTTTAGGGGACAGGTTAGGGTACGACAACGGTTTAGGTTGAGCGTACATCTGAGGGCATGGGTTAGTGTTAGCGTACGGCTTAGGATTAGGGGACCGGATAGAGTAAGGCTTTGGGTATGGGTTAGGGTTAGGGTTAGGGTTAAGGTTAGGGTTATGGTGAGGGTTAGGGGACGGGGACGGTTTAGGGGACAGGTTAGGGTATGACAATGGTTTGTGATGAGCGTACGTGTGAGGGCACAGGTTAGTGTTAGCGTACGGTTTGGGATTAGGGGACGGGTTAGGGTAAGACTTCTGGTTAGGGTTAGGGGACGGGGACGGTTTAGGGGACAGGTGAGGGTACGACAACGCTTTAGGGGGAGCGTGCGTGTGAGGGCGCGGGTTAGTGTTAGCGTACGGTTTAGGATTAGGTGACGGCTTAGGATAAGGCTTCGGGTAAGGGTTAGGGTTAGGTTTAGGGTTTGGGTTAGGGGATGGGGACGGTTTAGGGGACAGGTTAGGGTACGACAACGGTTTAGGGTGAGCGTACATCTGAGGGCATGGGTTAGTGTTAGCGTACGGGTTAGGATTAGGGGACGGGTTAGAGTAAGACTTTTTGTATGGGTTAGGGTTAGGGTTAGGGTGAGGGTTATGGTGAAGGTTAGGGGACGGGGATGGTTTAGGGGACAGGTTAGTGTACGCCAACGGTTTAGGGTGAGTGTACGTGTGAGGGCCCGGATTAGTGTTAGCGTAAGGTTTAGTAATAGGGGACTGGTTAGGGTAAGGCTTCGGGTAAGGGTTAGGGTTAGGGGACGGGGACGGTTTAGGGGACAGGTTAGGGTACGACAACGGTTTAGGGTGAGCGTACGCGTGAGGGCACGGTTTAGTGTTAGCGTAAGTGTTAGGATTAGTGGACGGGTTAGGTTACGTCTTCGGGTAAGGGTTAGGGTTAGGGTTAGGGTTAGGGGATGGGGAGGGTTTAAGGGACAGGTTAGGGTACGACAACGTTTTACGGTGAGCGTACGTGTGAGGGCATGTGTTAGTGTTAGTTTACGGGTTAGGATTAGGGGACGGGTTAGGGTAAGGATTCCGGAAAGGGTTAGGGTTAGGGTTAGTGGATGGGGACGGTTTAGGGGACAGGTTAGGGTACGACAACGGTTTAGGGTGAGCGTACGTGTGAGGGCACGGGTTAGTGTTAGCGTACGGGTTAGGATTAGGGACGGGTTAGGGTAAGGCTTCGGGTAAGATTTGGGTTTAGGGTTAGGGTTAGGGTTAGGGTTGGGGGACGGGGACGGTTTAGGGGTCAGGTTAGGGTACGACAACGGTTTAGGGTGAGCGTACGTGTGACGGCGCAGGTTAGTGTTAGCGTACGGGTTAGGATTAGGGGACGGGTTAGTCTAAGGCTTAGGGTAAGGGTTAGGGTTAGGGTTAGGGTTAGCGTTAGATTTAGGGTTAGGGTTAGGGGACGGGGACGGTTTAGGGGACAGGTTAGGGTATGACAATGGTTTAGGGTGAGCGTACATGTGAGAGCATGGGTTAGTGTTAGCGTAATGATTAGGATTAGGGGACGGGTTAGGGTAAGGCTTTGGGTAAGGTTTAGGATTAGGGTTAGGGTTAGGGTTCAGGGATGGTTTAGGGGACAGGGTAGGGTAAGACAACGGTTTAGGGTGAGCGTACGTGTGAGGGTACGGGTTAGTGTTAGCGTATGGGTTAGGATTAGGGAACGGGATGGGGTAAGGGTTCGGGTAAGGGTTAAGGTTAGTGTTAGAGTAAGGGGACGGGGACGGGGACGGTTTAGGGTTCACGTTAGGGTATGAAAACGGTTTAGGGTGAGCGTACGTGTGAGGGCACAAGTTAGTGTTAGCATATGGGTTAGGATTAGGGGTCGAGTTAGGGTTAGGATTAGGGTTAGGGTTAGAGGACGGGGACGGTTTAGGGGACAGGTTAGGTTACGACAACGGTTTAGGGTGAGCATACGCATGAGGACACGGGATAGTGTTAGCGTTCGGGTTACGATTAGGGGACGAGTTAGGGTAAGGCTTCGGGTAAGGGTTAGGTTTAGGGTTACGGTTAGAGGACGGGGACGGTTTAGGGGACAGGTTAGGGTACGACAACGTTTTAGGTTGAGCGTACTTGTTAGGGCACTGGTTAGTGTTAGCATACGGGTGAGGATTAGGGGACGGTTGAGGGGAAGGCTTGGGGGAAGGGTTAGGGTTAGGGTTTGGGCTAGGGTTAGGGTTAGGGGATGGGGATGGTTTAGGGTCCAGGTGAGGGTACGAGAACGCTTTAGGGTGAGCGTGCGTGTGAAGGAGCAGGTTAGTGTTAGTGTACGGGTTAGGATTTGGGGACGGGTGAGGGGAAGGCTTCGGGGAAGGTTCAGGGTTAGGGTTCGGGTTGGGGTGCGGGTTAGGGGGCAGAGAGAGTTTAGGGTCCAGTTGAGCATACGACAACGGTTTAGGGGGAGAGTACGTGTGAGGGCATGGGTTAGTGATGGTGTACGGCTTAGGATTAGGGGATGGGTGAGGGAAAGGCTTCGGGGAAGTGTTAGGGTTAGGTTTCCGGCTAGGGTTAGGGTTAGGGGACGGGGAAGGTTTAGGGTTCAGTTAGGGTACGACAACGCTATAGGGCGAGCGTGCGTGTGAGGGCACGGGATACTGTTAGCGTATGGGTTAGGATTATGGGACGGGTGAGGGTCTGTCTTCAGGGAAGCGTTAGGGTTAGTCTTGGGTCTAGGGTAAGGGTTAGAGGATGAGGATGGTTTAGGGTCCAGGTGAGTGTACGACAACGGTTTAGGGTGAGCGTACGTGTGAGGTCATGGATTAGTGTTAGCGTACGGCTTAGGATTAGGGGACGTGTGAGGGTCAGGCTTCGGGGAAGTGTTAGTGTTAGTGTTGGGTCTAGGGTTAGGTTTAGGGGACGGGGACGGTTTAGGGTCCAGGTGAGTGTACGACAACGGTTTCGGGGGAGCGTACGTGTGACTGCACGAGATAGTGTTAGCGTACTGTTTAGGATTAGGGGACGGGTGAGGGGAAGGCTTCGGGGAAGGGTTAGGGTTAGGGTAACTGCTAGGGTTAGGGTTACGGGACGGGGACGGTTTAGGGTCCAGGTGAGGGTACGACAACGGTTCAGGGGGAGCGTACCTGTGAGGGCATGGGTTAGTGTTAGCGTACGGGTTAGGATTAGGGTACTTGTGAGGGTCAGGCTTCGGGGAAGGGTTAGGGTTAGGGTTAGGGCTAGGGTTAGGGTTAGGGGATGGGGACGGTTTAGGGTCCAGGTGAGTGTACGACAACGGTTTAGGGGGAGCGTACGTGTGAGGGCACAGGTTAGTGTAAGCGTACGGGTTAGGATTAGGGGACGGGTGAGGGGAAGGCTTCGGGGAAGGGTTAGGGTTAGGGTTCCGGCTAGGGTTAGGGTTACGGGACGGGGACGGTTTAGGGTCCAGGTGAGGGTACGACAACGCTTTAGGGCGAGCGTGCGTTTGAGGGCGCGGGTTAGTGTTAGCGTACGGGTTAGGATTAGGGAATGGGTGAGGGTCAGGCTTCGGGGAATTGTTAGGTTTAGGGTTCGGTCTAGGGTTAGGGTTAGGGAACAGGGATGGTTTAGGGTCCAGGTGAGGGTACGACAACGCTTTAGGGTGAGCGTGCGTGTGAGGGCGTGGGTTAGTGTTAGCGTATGGGTTAGGATTAGGTGACGGGTGAGGGTCAGGCTTCAGGGAAGGGTTAAGGTTAGGGTTCGGGCTAAGGTTAGGGTTAGGGGACGGGGATGGTTTAGGGGCAAGGAGAGGGTACGACAACGCTTTAGGGTGAGCGTTCGAGTGAGGGTGCGGGTTAGTGTTAGCGTACGGGTTAGGATTAGGGAATGGGTGAGGGTCAGGCTTCGGCGAAGGGTTAGGGTTAGGTTTCGGGCTAGGGTTAGGGTTAGGGTACGGAGACGGTTTAGGATCCAGGTGAGGGTAAGACAACGCTTTAGGGGGAGCGGGCGTGTGAGGGCACGGGTTAGTGTTAGCGTACGGTTTAGGATTAGGGGACGGGTGAGTGTCAGGCTTCGGGGAAGGGTTAGGGTTAGGGTTCGGGCTAGGGTTAGGGTTAGGGAACGGGGACGGTTTAGGGTCCAGATGAGGATACGACAACGCTTTAGGGGGAGCGTGCGTGTGAGGGCGCATGTTAGTGTTAGCGTATGTGTTAGGATTAGGGGACGGGTGAGGGTCAGGCTTCGGGGAAGGGTTAGGGTTAGCGTTCGGTCTAGGGTTATGGTTAAGGGACGGGGACGGTTTAGGATCCAGGTGAGGGTACGACATCGCTTTAGGGGGACCGTGGGTGAGGGGGCGCAGGTTAGTGTTAGCGTACACGTTAGGATTAGGTTACGGGTGAGGGTCAGGCTTCAGGGAAGTTTTAGGGTTAGGGTTGGGGCTAGGGTTATGGTTAGGGGACTGGGAGGGTTTAAGGTCCATGTCAGGGTATGACAACGCTTCAGGGTGAGCGTTCGTGTGAGGGCGCAGGTTAGTGTTAGCGTACGGGTTAGGATTAGGGGAAGGGTGAGGGTCAGGCTTCGGGGAAGGGTTATGTTTAGGGTTCGGGCTAGGGTTAGGGTTAGGGGACGGGTACGGTTTAGGGTCCAGGTGAGGGTACGACAACGCTTTAGGGGGAGCGTGCATGTGAGGGCGCGTGTTAGTGTTAGCGTACGTGTTAGGATTAGGGGAAGGGTGAGGGTCAGGCTTCGGCGAAGGGTTAGGTTTAAGGTTCGGGCTAGGGTTAGGGTTAGGGGACGGGGACGGTTTAGGATCCAGGTGAGGGTACGACAACGCTTTAGGGGGAGCGTGGGTGTGGGGGCGTGGGTTAGTGTTAGCGTTCACATTAGGATTAGGGTACAGGTAAGGGTCAGGTTTCGGGGAAGTGCTAGGGTTAGGGTTCGGGCTAGGGTTAGGTTAGGGGACTGGGACGGTTTAGGGTCCAAGTCAGTGTACGACAACGCTTGAGGATGAGCGTGCGTGTGAGTCCACGGGTTAGTGTTAGCGTACGGGTTAGGATTAGGGGACGCGTGAGCGTCAGGCTTTGGGGAAGAGTTAGGGTTAGTGTTCGGGTTAGGGTTAGGGTTAGGGGACTGCGACGGTTTAGGGTCCAGGTCAGGGTACGAAAACGCTTTAGGGGGAGCGTGCGTTTGAGGGCGCATGTTAGTGTTAGCGTACGCGTTAGGATTAGGGGACGAGTGAGGGTCAGGCTTCGGGGAAGGTTTAGGGTTATGGTTCGGCCTAGGGTTAGCGTTAGGGGACGGGGACGGTGTAGGGTCCAGCTTAGGGTACGACAACGCTTTAGGGTGAGCGTGCGTCTGAGGGCGTGGGTTAGTGTTAGCGTACGGGTTAGGATTATGGGACGGGTGAGGGTCAGGCTTCGGGGAAGATTTGGTGTTAGGTTTCGTGTTAGGGTTAGGGTTAGGGGACGGGGACGGTTTAGGGTCCAGGTGAGGGTACGACAATGCTTCAGGGTGAGCGTGCGTGTGAGGGCGCGGGTTAGTGTTAGCGTATGGGTTAGGATTAGGGGACGGGTGAGGGTCAGGCTTCGGGGAAGTGTTAGGGTTAGGGTTCGTGCTAGGGTTAGGGTTATAGGACGGTGACGGTTTAGGGTCAAGGTGAGGGTACGACAACGCTTTAGGGTGAGCGTGCGTGTGAGGTTCCAGGTTAGTGTTAGCGTACGGGTTAGGATTAGGGGAAGGGTGAAGGTCAGGCTTCGGGGAAAGGTTAGGTTTTGGGTACGGGCTAGGGTTAGGGTTAGGGGACGAGGACGGTTTAGGTTCCAGGTGAGGGTATGACAACGCTTTGGGCGGAGCGTGCGTGTGAGGGTGCGGGTTAGTGTTAGCGTACGGGTTAGGATTAGGGATCGGGTGAGGGTGAGGCTTCGGCGAAGTGTTAGGTTTAGGGTTCGGGCTAGGGTTAGGGTTAGGGGAAGGGGACGGTTTAGGGTCCAGGTGAGGTTACGACAACGCTTTAGTGGGAGCGTGCGTGTGAGGGCGCGTGTTAGTGTTAGCGTACGTGTTAGGATTAGGGGACGGGTGAGTGTCAGTCTTCGGCGAAGGGTTAGGGTTACGTTCGGGCTAGGGTTAGGGTTAGGGGACGGGGACGGTTTAGGGTCCAGGTGAGGGTACGACAACTCTTTAATGGGAGCATGCGTGTTAGGGCGTAGGTTAGTTTTAGCGTACAGGTTAGGATTAGGGGATGGGTGAGGGTCAGGCTTCGGGGAAGGTTTAGGTTTAGGGTTCGGGCTAGGGTTAGGTTTAGGGGACGGGGACAGTTTAGGGTCCAGGTGAGGGTAAGACAACGCTTTAGGGGGAGTGTGCGTGTGAGGGTGCGGGTTAGTGTTAACGTATGGGTTAGGATTAGGTGACGGGTGAGGGTCAGGTTTCGGGGAAGGGTTAGGGTTAGGTTTCGAGCTAGGATTAGGGTTCGGGGACGGGGACGGTTTAGGGTCCAGGTGAGGGTACGACAACGCTTGAGGGGGAGCGTGCGTGTGAGGGCGCGTGGTAGTGTTAGCGTACGGTTTAGGATTCGGGGATGGGTGATGGTCATGCCTCGGGGAAGGTTTAGGGTTAGGATTCGGGCTAGGGTAAGGGATAGGGGACGGGGTCGGTTTAGGGTCCTGGTGAGGCTACGACAACGCTTTAAGGGGAGCATGCGTGTGAGGGCATTTGTTAATTTTAGCGTACGGTTTACGATTATGTGACGGGTGAGTGTCAGGCTTCGGGGAAGGGTTAGGGTTAGGGTTCGGGCTAGGGTTAGGGTTAGGGGACGGGGACGGTTTAGGGTCCAGGTGAGGGTACGACAACACTTTAGGGTGAGCGTGCGTGTGAGGGCACGGATTAGTGTTAGCGTACGGGTTAGGATTGGGGACGGGTGAGGGTCAGGCTTCGGGGAAGTGTTAGGGTTAGGGTTCGCGCTAGGGTTAGGGTTAGGGGACGGGGACGGTTTAGGGTCCAGGTGAGGGTACGACAATGCTTTAGGGAGAGAGTGAGTGTGAGGGCGCGGGTTAGTGTTAGCGTACGTGTTAGGATTAGGGGACGGGTGAGGGTCAGGCTTGGGGGAAGTGTTAGGGTTAAGGTTCGGGTCAGGGTTAGGGTTAGGGTACAGGGGCGGTTTAGGGTCCAGGTTAGGGTACAGCAACGATTTATGGTGAGCGTGTGTGTGAGGGCGCGGGTTAGTGTTAGCGTACGGGTGAGGATTAGGGAAGGGTGAGGGTCAGGCTTCGAGGAAGGGTTAGGGCTAGGGTTCGGCCTAGGGTTAGGGTTAGGGGACGGGGACGGTTTAGGGTCAAGGTGAGGGTGCGACAACGCTTTAGGGGGACCGTGCGTGTGAGGGCACGGTTTAGTGTTAGCATACGGTTTAGGATTAAGAGACGGGTGAGGGTCAGGTTTCGGGGAAGTGTTAGGGTTCGGGTTCGTGCTAGGGTTAGGGTTAGGGGACAGGGATGGTTTAGGGTCCAGGTGAGGGTATGACAACGCTTTAGGTTGAGCGTGCGTGTGAGGGCGCACGTAAGTGTTAGCGTACGGTTTAGGATTAGGGGACGGGTGAGGGTCATGCTTCGGCGAAGTGTTAGGGTTAGGGTTCGGGCTAGGGTTTGGGTTAGGGGACGGGGACTGTTTAGGGTCAAGGTGAGGGTACGACAACGCTTTAGGGGGAGCGTGAGTGTGAGGACGCGGGTTAGTGTTAGCGTACGGGTTAGGATTAGGGGACGGGTGAGTGTCAGGCTTCGGGGATGGGTTAGGGTTAGGGTTCGGGCTAGGGTAAGGCTTAGGGAAAGGGGATGGTTTAGGGTCCAGGTGAGGGTACGACAACGCTTTAGGGTGAGCGTGCATGTGAGGGCGTGGGTTAGTGTTAGCGTACGGGTTAGGAATAGAGGACGGGTGAGGGTCAGGCTTCGGGGAAGTGTTACCATTAGGTTTCGGGCTAGGGTTAGTGTTAGAGGACGGTGACGATTTAGGGGCAAGGTGAGGGTACGACAACGCTTTAGGGTGAGCGTGCTTGGGAGGGCGTTGGTTAGTGTTATGGTACGGGTTAGGATTAGGGGACGGGTGTGGGTCAGGCTTCGGGGAAGGGTTAGGTTTAGGGTTCAGGCTAGGGTTAGAGTTAGGGGATGGGGACGGTTTAGGGTCCAGGTGAGGGTACGACAACGCTTTAGGGTGAGCGTGCGTGTGAGGTTCCAGGTTAGTGTTAGCGTACGGGTTAGGATTAGGGGAAGGGTGAGGGTCAGGATTCGGGGAAAGGTTAGGTGTAGGGTACGGGCTAGGGTTAGGGTTAGGGGACGGGGACGGTTTAAGGTCCAGGTGAGGGTACGACAACGCTTTAGAGGGAGCGTGTGTGTGAGGGCGCGGTTTAGTGTTAGCGTACGGGTTAGGATTAGGGAATGGGTGAGGGTCAGGCTTCGGGGAAGGGTTAGGGTTAGGGTTCGATCTAGGGTTAGGGTTAGGGAACGGGGACGGTTTAAGGTCCAGGTGAGGGTACGACAACGCTTTAGGGTGAGCGTGCGTGTGAGGGCACGGGTTAGTGTTAGCGTACATGTTAGGATTAGGGGACGGGTGAGGGTCAGGCTTCGGGGAAGTGTTAGTGTTAGGGTTCAGGTTAGGTTTAGGGTTAGGGGACGGGGACGGTTTAGGGTCCAGGTGAGGGTACGAGAACGCTTTAGGGTGAGCGTGCATGTGAGGGCGCAGGTTAGTGTTATCGTACGGGTTAGGATTAGGGGAAGGGTGAGGGTCAGGCTTCGGGTAAGGGTTAGTTTTAGGGTTCGGGCTAGGGTTAGGGTTAGGGGAAGGGGACGGTTTAGGGTCCAGGTGAGGGTACGACAACGCTTTAAAGGGAGCGTGTGTGTTAGGGCGTAGTTTAGTGTTAGCGTACGGGTTAGGATTAAGGGACGGGTGAGGGTCAGGCTTCGGGGAAGGTTTAGGGTTAGGGTTCGGGCTAGGTTTAGGGTTAGGGGACGGGGACGGTTTAGGGTGTTGGTGAGGGTACGACAACGCTTTAGGGGGAGCGTGCATGTGAGGGCGTGGGTTAGTGTTAGCGTACGTGTTAAGATTAGGGGACGGGTGAGGGTCATGCTTCGGGGAAGGGTTAGGGCTAGGGTTCGGGCTAGGGTTAGTGTTAGGGGACGGGGACTGCTTAGGGTCCAGGTGAGGGTACGACAACGCTATAAGGTGAGCGTGAATCTGAGGGCGCGGGTTAGTGTTAGCGTACGGGTGAGGATTAGGGGACGGGTGAGGGTCAGGCTTCGGGGAAGGGTTATGGTTAGGGTTCGGCCTAGTGTTAGGGTTAGGGGACGGGGATGGTTTAGGGTCAAGGTGAGGGTGCGACAACGCTTTAGGGGGAGCGTGCGTGTGAGGGCGCGGGTTAGTGTTAGCATACGGGTTAGGATTAAGGGACGGGTGAGGGTCAGGCTTCGGGGAAGGGTTAGGGCTAGGGTTAAGGCTAGGGTTAGGGTTAGGGGATGGGGACGGTTTAGGGTCCAGTTGAGGGTATGACAACGCTTTAGGGGGAGCTAGCGTTTGAGGGCGCGGGTTAGTGTTAGCGTATTGGTTAGGATTAAGGTACGGGTGAGGGTCATGCTTCGGGGAGGGTTAGGGTTACGGTTCGGGCTAAGGTTAGAGTTAGGGGACTGGGACGGTTTAAGGTCCAGGTCAGTGTACGACAACGCTTTAGGGGGAGCGTGCGTGTGAGGGTGCGGGTTACTGTTTGTGTACATGTTAGGATTAGGGGACGGGTGAGGGTCAGGCTTCGGGGAAGGGTTAGGGTTAGGGTTCGTGCTAGGGTTAGGGTTAAAGAACGGGGACGGTTTAGTGTCCAGGTGAGGGTATGACAACGCTTTAGGGCGAGCGTCCGTGTGAGGGCGAGGGTTAGTGTTAGCGTACGGGTTAGGAATAGGGGAAGAGTGAGGGTCAGGCTTCGGCGAAGTGTTAGGGTTAGGATTCAGGCTAGGGTTAGTGTTAGGGGACGGGGACGGTTTAGGATCCAGGTGAGGGTACGACAACGCTTTAGGGGAAGCGTGCGTGTGAGGACACGGGTTACTGTTAGCGTACGGGTTAGGATTAGGGGACGGATGGGAGTCAGGCTTCGGGGAAGTGTTAGGGTTAGGGTTCGGGCTAGGGTTAGGGTTAGGGGCCGGGAACAGTTTAGGGTCTAGGTGAGGGTACGACAACGTTTTAGGGTGAGCGTGAGTGTGAGGGCGCGGGTTAGTGTTAGCGTACGGGTTAGGATTAGGGGACGGGTGAGAGTCAGGCTTCGGGGAAGGGTTAGAGTTAGGGTTCGGGCTAGGGTTAGGGATAGGGGATGGGGACGGTTTAGGGTCCAGGTGAGGGTACAACAACGCTTTAATGGGAGCGTGCGTGTGAGGGCACGGGTTAGTTTTAGTGTACGCATTAGGATTAGGGTAAGGGTGAGGTTCAGGCTTCGGGGAAGTGCTAGGGTTAGGGTTCGGGCTAGGGTTAGGGTTAGGGGACTGGGACGGTTTAAGGTCCAAGTCAGGGTACGACAACGCTTCAGGGTGAGTGTGCGAGTGAGGGCGCGGGTTAGTGTTAGCGTACGGGTTAGGATTAGGGGAAGGTTGAGGGTCAGGCTTCAGGGAAGTGTTATGGTTAGTGTTTGCGTTAGGGTTAGGGTTAGGGCACGGGGATGGTTTAGTTTCCAGGTGAGGTTTTGACAACCCTTTAGGGGGAGCGTGCGTGTGAGGGCGCGGGTTAGTGTTACCGTACGGGTTAGGATTAGGGGACGGGTGAGTGTCAGGCTTCGGGGAAGGGTTAGGGTTATGGTTCGGGCTAGGGTTAGGGTTAGGGAACGGGAACGGTTTAGGGTCCAGGTGAGGGTACGACAACGCTTTAGGGTGAGCGTTCGTGTGAGGGCGCGGGTTAGTGTTAGCGTACGGGTTAGGATTAGGGGACGGGTGAGGGTCAGGCTTCGGGGAAGGGTTAGGGTTAGGGTTCGGGCTAGTGTTAGGGTTAGGGGAAGGGGACGGTTTAGGGTCAAGGTGAGGGTACGACAACGCTTTAGGGTGAGCGTGCGTGTGAGGGCGTGGGTTAGTGTTATCGTACGGGTTAGGATTAGGGGACGGGTTAGGGTCAGGCTTCGGGGAAGGGTTAGGGTTAGGGTTCAGGCTAGGGTTAGGTTTAGGGGAAGGGGACGGTTTAGGGTCCATGTGAGCGTACAACAACGCTTTAGGGAGAGCGTGCGTGTGAGGGTGTGGGTTAGTGTTAGCGTACGGGTTAGGATTAGGGGACGTGTTGGGGTCAGGCTTCGGGGAAAGGTTAGGGTTAGGGTTCGGGCTAGGGTTAGGGTTAGGGGACGGGGACGGTTTATGGTCCAGGTGAGTGTACGACAACGCTTTAATGGGACCGTGCGTGTGAGGGCGCGGGTTAGTGTTAGCGTACGGGTTAGGATTAGGGGATGTGTGAGGGTCAGGCTTCGGTGAAGGGTTAGGGTTAGGGTTTGGGCTAGGGTTAGGGGACGGGGACGGGGACGGCTTAGGGTCCAGGTGAGGGTTCGACAACCCTTTAGGGGGAGCGTGTGTGTGAGGGCGTTGGTTACTGTTAGCGTACGGGTTAGGATTAGGGGACGGTTGAGGGTCAGTCTTCGGGAAAGAGTTAGGGTTAGGGTTCAGGCTAGAGTTAGGGTTAGGGGATGGGGACAGTTTAGGGTCCAGGTGAGGGTATGGCAATGCTTTAGGGTGAGCGTGCGTGTGAAGGCGCGGGTTAGTGTTAGCGTACGGGTTAGCTTTAGGGGACGGGTGAGGGGCAGGCTTCGGCGAAGGGTTAGGTTTAGGGTTCGGGCTACGGTTAGGGTTAGGGGGCGGCGACGGTTTAGGGTGTTGGTGAGGGTACGACAACGCTTTACGGGGAGCGTGCGTCTGAGGGCGCGGGTTAGTGTTAGCGTACGGGTTAGGATTAGGGAACAGGTGAGAGTCAGGCTTCGGGGAAGTTTTAGGGTTAGTGTTCGGGCTAGGGTTAGGGTTATGGGACGGGGACGGTTTAGGTTCCAGGTGAGGGTATGACAAGGCTTTAATGGGAGCGTCCGTGTGAGAGCGTGGGTTAGTTTTAGCGTACAGGTTAGGATTAGGGGACGGGTGAGGGTCAGGCTTCGGGGAAGGGTTAGGTTTAGTGTTCGGGCTAGGGTTAGGTTTAGGGGACGGGGACGGTTTAGGGTCCAGGTGAGGGTTAGACAACGCTTTAGGGGGAGTGTGCGTGTGAGGGTGCGGGTTAGTGTTAGCGTACGGGTTAGGATTATGGGACGGGTGAGTGTCAGGCTTCGGGGAAGGGTTAGGGTTAGGGTTCGGGCTAGGGTTACGGTTAGGGGACGGGGACAGTATAGGGTCCAGGTGAGGGTACGACAACGCTTTAGAGGGAGCGTGTGTGTGAGGGTGCGGGTTAGTGTTAGCGTACGAGTGAGGATTAAGGGACGGGTGAAGGTCAGGTTTCGGGGAAGTGTTAGGGTTAGGGTTCGGGCTAGGGTTAGGGATAGGGGACGGGGACGGTTTAGGATCCAGGTGAGGGTACGACAACGCTTTAGGGGGAGCGTGGGTGTGGGGGCGTGGGTTAGTGTTAGCGTACGCATTAGGATTAGGGTACGGATGAGGTTCAGGCTTCGGGGAAGTGCTAGGGTTAGGGTTCGGGCTAGGGTTAGGGTTAGGGGACTGGGACGGTTTAAGGTCCAAGTCAGGGTACGACAACGCTTCAGGGTGAGCGTGCGTGTGAGGGCGCGGGTTAGTGTTAGCGTACGGGTTAGGATTAGGGGACGGGTGAGGGTCAGGCTTCGGGGAAGGGTTAGGGTTAGGGTTCGGGCTAGGGTTTGGTTAGGATACGGGGACGGTTTAGGGTCCAGGTGAGGGTACGAGAACGCTTTAGGGTGAGCGTGCATGTGAGGGCGCAGGTTAGTGTTATCGTACGGGTTAGGATTAGGGGAAGGGTGAGGGTCAGGCTTCGGGTAAGGGTTAGTTTTAGGGTTCGGGCTAGGGTTAGGTTTAGGGGAAGGGGACGGTTTAAGGTCCAGGTGAGGGTACGACAACGCTTTAGAGGGAGCGTGTGTGTGAGGGCGTAGTTTAGTGTTAGCGTACGTGTTAGGATTAGGGGACGGGTGAGTGTCAGTCTTCGGCGAAGGGTTAGGGTTACGTTCGGGCTAGGGTTAGGGTTAGGGGACGGGGACGGTTTAGGGTCCAGGTGAGGGTACGACAACTCTTTAATGGGAGCATGCGTGTTAGGGCGTAGGTTAGTTTTAGCGTACAGGTTAGGATTAGGGGATGGGTGAGGGTCAGGCTTCGGGGAAGGTTTAGGTTTAGGGTTCGGGCTAGGGTTAGGTTTAGGGGACGGGGACAGTTTAGGGTCCAGGTGAGGGTAAGACAACGCTTTAGGGGGAGTGTGCGTGTGAGGGTGCGGGTTAGTGTTAACGTATGGGTTAGGATTAGGTGACGGGTGAGGGTCAGGTTTCGGGGAAGGGTTAGGGTTAGGTTTCGAGCTAGGATTAGGGTTCGGGGACGGGGACGGTTTAGGGTCCAGGTGAGGGTACGACAACGCTTGAGGGGGAGCGTGCGTGTGAGGGCGCGTGGTAGTGTTAGCGTACGGTTTAGGAGTCGGGGATGGGTGATGGTCATGCCTCGGGGAAGGTTTAGGGTTAGGATTCGGGCTAGGGTAAGGGATAGGGGACGGGGTCGGTTTAGGGTCCTGGTGAGGCTACGACAACGCTTTAAGGGGAGCATGCGTGTGAGGGCATTTGTTAATTTTAGCGTACGGTTTACGATTATGTGACGGGTGAGTGTCAGGCTTCGGGGAAGGGTTAGGGTTAGGGTTCGGGCTAGGGTTAGGGTTAGGGGACGGGGACGGTTTAGGGTCCAGGTGAGGGTACGACAACACTTTAGGGTGAGCGTGCGTGTGAGGGCACGGATTAGTGTTAGCGTACGGGTTAGGATTGGGGACGGGTGAGGGTCAGGCTTCGGGGAAGTGTTAGGGTTAGGGTTCGCGCTAGGGTTAGGGTTAGGGGACGGGGACGGTTTAGGGTCCAGGTGAGGGTACGACAATGCTTTAGGGAGAGAGTGAGTGTGAGGGCGCGGGTTAGTGTTAGCGTACGTGTTAGGATTAGGGGACGGGTGAGGGTCAGGCTTGGGGGAAGTGTTAGGGTTAAGGTTCGGGTCAGGGTTAGGGTTAGGGTACAGGGGCGGTTTAGGGTCCAGGTTAGGGTACAGCAACGATTTATGGTGAGCGTGTGTGTGAGGGCGCGGGTTAGTGTTAGCGTACGGGTGAGGATTAGGGAAGGGTGAGGGTCAGGCTTCGAGGAAGGGTTAGGGCTAGGGTTCGGCCTAGGGTTAGGGTTAGGGGACGGGGACGGTTTAGGGTCAAGGTGAGGGTGCGACAACGCTTTAGGGGGACCGTGCGTGTGAGGGCACGGTTTAGTGTTAGCATACGGTTTAGGATTAAGAGACGGGTGAGGGTCAGGTTTCGGGGAAGTGTTAGGGTTCGGGTTCGTGCTAGGGTTAGGGTTAGGGGACAGGGATGGTTTAGGGTCCAGGTGAGGGTATGACAACGCTTTAGGTTGAGCGTGCGTGTGAGGGCGCACGTAAGTGTTAGCGTACGGTTTAGGATTAGGGGACGGGTGAGGGTCATGCTTCGGCGAAGTGTTAGGGTTAGGGTTCGGGCTAGGGTTTGGGTTAGGGGACGGGGACTGTTTAGGGTCAAGGTGAGGGTACGACAACGCTTTAGGGGGAGCGTGAGTGTGAGGACGCGGGTTAGTGTTAGCGTACGGGTTAGGATTAGGGGACGGGTGAGTGTCAGGCTTCGGGGATGGGTTAGGGTTAGGGTTCGGGCTAGGGTAAGGCTTAGGGAACGGGGATGGTTTAGGGTCCAGGTGAGGGTACGACAACGCTTTAGGGTGAGCGTGCATGTGAGGGCGTGGGTTAGTGTTAGCGTACGGGTTAGGAATAGAGGACGGGTGAGGGTCAGGCTTCGGGGAAGTGTTACCATTAGGTTTCGGGCTAGGGTTAGTGTTAGAGGACGGTGACGATTTAGGGGCAAGGTGAGGGTACGACAACGCTTTAGGGTGAGCGTGCTTGGGAGGGCGTTGGTTAGTGTTATGGTACGGGTTAGGATTAGGGGACGGGTGTGGGTCAGGCTTCGGGGAAGGGTTAGGTTTAGGGTTCAGGCTAGGGTTAGAGTTAGGGGATGGGGACGGTTTAGGGTCCAGGTGAGGGTACGACAACGCTTTAGGGTGAGCGTGCGTGTGAGGTTCCAGGTTAGTGTTAGCGTACGGGTTAGGATTAGGGGAAGGGTGAGGGTCAGGATTCGGGGAAAGGTTAGGTGTAGGGTACGGGCTAGGGTTAGGGTTAGGGGACGGGGACGGTTTAAGGTCCAGGTGAGGGTACGACAACGCTTTAGAGGGAGCGTGTGTGTGAGGGCGCGGTTTAGTGTTAGCGTACGGGTTAGGATTAGGGAATGGGTGAGGGTCAGGCTTCGGGGAAGGGTTAGGGTTAGGGTTCGATCTAGGGTTAGGGTTAGGGAACGGGGACGGTTTAAGGTCCAGGTGAGGGTACGACAACGCTTTAGGGTGAGCGTGCGTGTGAGGGCACGGGTTAGTGTTAGCGTACATGTTAGGATTAGGGGACGGGTGAGGGTCAGGCTTCGGGGAAGTGTTAGTGTTAGGGTTCAGGTTAGGTTTAGGGTTAGGGGACGGGGACGGTTTAGGGTCCAGGTGAGGGTACGAGAACGCTTTAGGGTGAGCGTGCATGTGAGGGCGCAGGTTAGTGTTATCGTACGGGTTAGGATTAGGGGAAGGGTGAGGGTCAGGCTTCGGGTAAGGGTTAGTTTTAGGGTTCGGGCTAGGGTTAGGGTTAGGGGAAGGGGACGGTTTAGGGTCCAGGTGAGGGTACGACAACGCTTTAAAGGGAGCGTGTGTGTTAGGGCGTAGTTTAGTGTTAGCGTACGGGTTAGGATTAAGGGACGGGTGAGGGTCAGGCTTCGGGGAAGGTTTAGGGTTAGGGTTCGGGCTAGGTTTAGGGTTAGGGGACGGGGACGGTTTAGGGTGTTGGTGAGGGTACGACAACGCTTTAGGGGGAGCGTGCATGTGAGGGCGTGGGTTAGTGTTAGCGTACGTGTTAAGATTAGGGGACGGGTGAGGGTCATGCTTCGGGGAAGGGTTAGGGCTAGGGTTCGGGCTAGGGTTAGTGTTAGGGGACGGGGACTGCTTAGGGTCCAGGTGAGGGTACGACAACGCTATAAGGTGAGCGTGAATCTGAGGGCGCGGGTTAGTGTTAGCGTACGGGTGAGGATTAGGGGACGGGTGAGGGTCAGGCTTCGGGGAAGGGTTATGGTTAGGGTTCGGCCTAGTGTTAGGGTTAGGGGACGGGGATGGTTTAGGGTCAAGGTGAGGGTGCGACAACGCTTTAGGGGGAGCGTGCGTGTGAGGGCGCGGGTTAGTGTTAGCATACGGGTTAGGATTAAGGGACGGGTGAGGGTCAGGCTTCGGGGAAGGGTTAGGGCTAGGGTTAAGGCTAGGGTTAGGGTTAGGGGATGGGGACGGTTTAGGGTCCAGTTGAGGGTATGACAACGCTTTAGGGGGAGCTAGCGTTTGAGGGCGCGGGTTAGTGTTAGCGTATTGGTTAGGATTAAGGTACGGGTGAGGGTCATGCTTCGGGGAGGGTTAGGGTTACGGTTCGGGCTAAGGTTAGAGTTAGGGGACTGGGACGGTTTAAGGTCCAGGTCAGTGTACGACAACGCTTTAGGGGGAGCGTGCGTGTGAGGGTGCGGGTTACTGTTTGTGTACATGTTAGGATTAGGGGACGGGTGAGGGTCAGGCTTCGGGGAAGGGTTAGGGTTAGGGTTCGTGCTAGGGTTAGGGTTAAAGAACGGGGACGGTTTAGTGTCCAGGTGAGGGTATGACAACGCTTTAGGGCGAGCGTCCGTGTGAGGGCGAGGGTTAGTGTTAGCGTACGGGTTAGGAATAGGGGAAGAGTGAGGGTCAGGCTTCGGCGAAGTGTTAGGGTTAGGATTCAGGCTAGGGTTAGTGTTAGGGGACGGGGACGGTTTAGGATCCAGGTGAGGGTACGACAACGCTTTAGGGGAAGCGTGCGTGTGAGGACACGGGTTACTGTTAGCGTACGGGTTAGGATTAGGGGACGGATGGGAGTCAGGCTTCGGGGAAGTGTTAGGGTTAGGGTTCGGGCTAGGGTTAGGGTTAGGGGCCGGGAACAGTTTAGGGTCTAGGTGAGGGTACGACAACGTTTTAGGGTGAGCGTGAGTGTGAGGGCGCGGGTTAGTGTTAGCGTACGGGTTAGGATTAGGGGACGGGTGAGAGTCAGGCTTCGGGGAAGGGTTAGAGTTAGGGTTCGGGCTAGGGTTAGGGATAGGGGATGGGGACGGTTTAGGGTCCAGGTGAGGGTACAACAACGCTTTAATGGGAGCGTGCGTGTGAGGGCACGGGTTAGTTTTAGTGTACGCATTAGGATTAGGGTAAGGGTGAGGTTCAGGCTTCGGGGAAGTGCTAGGGTTAGGGTTCGGGCTAGGGTTAGGGTTAGGGGACTGGGACGGTTTAAGGTCCAAGTCAGGGTACGACAACGCTTCAGGGTGAGTGTGCGAGTGAGGGCGCGGGTTAGTGTTAGCGTACGGGTTAGGATTAGGGGAAGGTTGAGGGTCAGGCTTCAGGGAAGTGTTATGGTTAGTGTTTGCGTTAGGGTTAGGGTTAGGGCACGGGGATGGTTTAGTTTCCAGGTGAGGTTTTGACAACCCTTTAGGGGGAGCGTGCGTGTGAGGGCGCGGGTTAGTGTTACCGTACGGGTTAGGATTAGGGGACGGGTGAGTGTCAGGCTTCGGGGAAGGGTTAGGGTTACGGTTCGGGCTAGGGTTAGGGTTAGGGAACGGGAACGGTTTAGGGTCCAGGTGAGGGTACGACAACGCTTTAGGGTGAGCGTTCGTGTGAGGGCGCGGGTTAGTGTTAGCGTACGGGTTAGGATTAGGGGACGGGTGAGGGTCAGGCTTCGGGGAAGGGTTAGGGTTAGGGTTCGGGCTAGTGTTAGGGTTAGGGGAAGGGGACGGTTTAGGGTCAAGGTGAGGGTACGACAACGCTTTAGGGTGAGCGTGCGTGTGAGGGCGTGGGTTAGTGTTATCGTACGGGTTAGGATTAGGGGACGGGTTAGGGTCAGGCTTCGGGGAAGGGTTAGGGTTAGGGTTCAGGCTAGGGTTAGGTTTAGGGGAAGGGGACGGTTTAGGGTCCATGTGAGCGTACAACAACGCTTTAGGGAGAGCGTGCGTGTGAGGGTGTGGGTTAGTGTTAGCGTACGGGTTAGGATTAGGGGACGTGTTGGGGTCAGGCTTCGGGGAAAGGTTAGGGTTAGGGTTCGGGCTAGGGTTAGGGTTAGGGGACGGGGACGGTTTATGGTCCAGGTGAGTGTACGACAACGCTTTAATGGGACCGTGCGTGTGAGGGCGCGGGTTAGTGTTAGCGTACGGGTTAGGATTAGGGGATGTGTGAGGGTCAGGCTTCGGTGAAGGGTTAGGGTTAGGGTTTGGGCTAGGGTTAGGGGACGGGGACGGGGACGGCTTAGGGTCCAGGTGAGGGTTCGACAACCCTTTAGGGGGAGCGTGTGTGTGAGGGCGTTGGTTACTGTTAGCGTACGGGTTAGGATTAGGGGACGGTTGAGGGTCAGTCTTCGGGAAAGAGTTAGGGTTAGGGTTCAGGCTAGAGTTAGGGTTAGGGGATGGGGACAGTTTAGGGTCCAGGTGAGGGTATGGCAATGCTTTAGGGTGAGCGTGCGTGTGAAGGCGCGGGTTAGTGTTAGCGTACGGGTTAGCTTTAGGGGACGGGTGAGGGGCAGGCTTCGGCGAAGGGTTAGGTTTAGGGTTCGGGCTACGGTTAGGGTTAGGGGGCGGCGACGGTTTAGGGTGTTGGTGAGGGTACGACAACGCTTTACGGGGAGCGTGCGTCTGAGGGCGCGGGTTAGTGTTAGCGTACGGGTTAGGATTAGGGAACAGGTGAGAGTCAGGCTTCGGGGAAGTTTTAGGGTTAGTGTTCGGGCTAGGGTTAGGGTTATGGGACGGGGACGGTTTAGGTTCCAGGTGAGGGTATGACAAGGCTTTAATGGGAGCGTCCGTGTGAGAGCGTGGGTTAGTTTTAGCGTACAGGTTAGGATTAGGGGACGGGTGAGGGTCAGGCTTCGGGGAAGGGTTAGGTTTAGTGTTCGGGCTAGGGTTAGGTTTAGGGGACGGGGACGGTTTAGGGTCCAGGTGAGGGTTAGACAACGCTTTAGGGGGAGTGTGCGTGTGAGGGTGCGGGTTAGTGTTAGCGTACGGGTTAGGATTATGGGACGGGTGAGTGTCAGGCTTCGGGGAAGGGTTAGGGTTAGGGTTCGGGCTAGGGTTACGGTTAGGGGACGGGGACAGTATAGGGTCCAGGTGAGGGTACGACAACGCTTTAGAGGGAGCGTGTGTGTGAGGGTGCGGGTTAGTGTTAGCGTACGAGTGAGGATTAAGGGACGGGTGAAGGTCAGGTTTCGGGGAAGTGTTAGGGTTAGGGTTCGGGCTAGGGTTAGGGATAGGGGACGGGGACGGTTTAGGATCCAGGTGAGGGTACGACAACGCTTTAGGGGGAGCGTGGGTGTGGGGGCGTGGGTTAGTGTTAGCGTACGCATTAGGATTAGGGTACGGATGAGGTTCAGGCTTCGGGGAAGTGCTAGGGTTAGGGTTCGGGCTAGGGTTAGGGTTAGGGGACTGGGACGGTTTAAGGTCCAAGTCAGGGTACGACAACGCTTCAGGGTGAGCGTGCGTGTGAGGGCGCGGGTTAGTGTTAGCGTACGGGTTAGGATTAGGGGACGGGTGAGGGTCAGGCTTCGGGGAAGGGTTAGGGTTAGGGTTCGGGCTAGGGTTTGGTTAGGATACGGGGACGGTTTATGGTCCAGGTGAGGGTACGACAACGCTTTAGGGTGAGCGTGCGTGTGAGGGCGCGGGTTAGTGTTAGCGTACATGTTAGGATTACGGGACGGGTGAGGGTCAGGCTTCGGGGAAGGGTTAGTGTTAGTGTTCAGGTTAGGTTTAGGGTTAGGGGACGGGGACGGTTTAGGGTCCAGGTGAGGGTACGAGAACGCTTTAGGGTGAGCGTGCATGTGAGGGCGCAGGTTAGTGTTATCGTACGGGTTAGGATTAGGGGAAGGGTGAGGGTCAGGCTTCGGGTAAGGGTTAGTTTTAGGGTTCGGGCTAGGGTTAGGTTTAGGGGAAGGGGACGGTTTAAGGTCCAGGTGAGGGTACGACAACGCTTTAGAGGGAGCGTGTGTGTGAGGGCGTAGTTTAGTGTTAGCGTACGGGTTAGGATTAGGGGACGGGTGAGGGTCAGGCTTCGGGGAAGGTTTAGGGTTAGGGTTCGGGCTAGGTTTAGGGTTAGGGGACGGGGACGGTTTAGGGTGTTGGTGAGGGTACGACAACGCTTTAGGGGGAGCGTGCATGTGAGGGCGCAGGTTAGTGTTAGCGTATGGGTTAGGATTAGGTGAAGCGTGAGGGTCAGGCTTCTGGGAAGGGCTGGGTTAGGGTTCGTGCTAGGGTTAGGGTTAGTGGACGGGGACGGTTTAGTGTCCAGGTGAGGGTATGACAACGCTTTAGGGCGAGCGTGCGTGTGAGGGCGAGGGTTAGTGTTAGCGTACGGGTTAGGATTAGGGGACGGGTGAGGGTCAGGCTTCGGGGAAGGGTTTCGGTTAGGGTTCAGGCTAGGGTTAGGGTTAGGGAACGGGGACGGTTTAGGGTCCAGCTGAGGGTACGACAAGGCTTTAATGGGAGCGTCCGTGTGAGAGCGCGGGTTAGTTTTCGCGTACAGGTTAGGATTAGGGGACAGGTGAGGGTCAGGCTTCGGGGAAGGGTTAGGTTTAGTGTTCGGGCTAGGGTTAGGTTTAGGGAACGGGGACGGTTTAGGGTCCAGGTGAGGGTTAGACAACGCTTTAGGGGGAGTGTGCGTGTGAGGTTGCGGGTTAGTGTTAGCGTACGGGTTAGGATTATGGGACGGGTGAGTGTCAGGCTTCGGGGAAGGGTTAGGGTTAGGGTTCGGGCTAGGGTTAGGTTTAGGGGACGGGGACAGTATAGGGTCCAGGTGAGGGTACGACAACGCTTTAGAGGGAGCGTGTGTGTGAGGGTGCGGTTTAGTGTTAGCGTACGAGTTAGGATTAAGGGACGGGTAAAGGTCAGGTTTCGGGGAAGTGTTAGGGTTAGGGTTCGGGCTAGGGTAAGGGTTAGGGGACGGGGACGGTTTAGGGTCCAGGTGAGGGTACGACAACGCTTTAAGGGGAGCGTGGGTGTGGGCGCGTGGGTTAGTGTTAGGGTACGCATTAGGATTAGGGTACGGGTGAGGTTCAGGCTTCGTGGAAGTGCTAGGGTTAGGGTTCGGGCTAGGGTTAGGGTTATGGGACGGGGACGGTTTAGGGTCCAGGTGAGGGTAGGACAACGCTTTGGGGGAGCGTGCGTGTGAGGGCGCAGGTTAGTGTTAGTGTACGTGTTAGGATTAGGGGACGGGTGAGGGTCAGGCTTCGGCGAAGGGTTAGGGTTAGCGTTCGGGCTAGGGTTAGGGATAGGGGACGGGGACGGTTTAGGATCCAGGTGAGGGTACGACAACGCTTTAGGGGGAGCGTGGGTGTGGGGGCGTGGGTTAGTGTTAGCGTACGCATTAGGATTAGGGTACGGGTGAGGTTCAGGCTTCGCGGAAGTGCTAGGGTTAGGGTTCGGGCTAGGGTTAGGGTTAGGGGACTGGGACGGTTTAAGGTCCAAGTCAGGGTACGACAACGCTTCAGGGTGAGCGTGCGTGTGAGGGTGTGGGTTAGTGTTAGCGTACGGGTTAGGAGTAGGGGACGGGTGAGGGTCAGGCTTCGGGGAAGGGTTAGGGTTAGGGTTCGGGCTAGGGTTTGGTTAGGATACGGGGACGGTTTATGGTCCAGGTGAGGGTACGACAACGCTTTAGGGGGAGCGTGCGTCTGAGGTCGCGGGTTAGTGTTAGCGTACGGGTTAGGATTAGGGGACGGGTGAGGGTCAGGCTTCAGGGAAGGGTTAGGTTTAGGGTTCGGGCTAGGGTTAGGGTTAGGGGACGGGGACGGTTTAGGGTCCAGGTGAGTGTACGACAACGCTTTAGGGTGAGCGTGCGTGTGAGGGCGTGGGTTAGTGTTAGCGTACGGGTTACCATTAGAAGACGGGTGAGGGTCAGGCTTCGGCGAAGGGTTAGGGGTAGGGTTCGGGTTAGTGTTAGGGGACAGGGACTGTTTAGGGTCCAGGTGAGGGTACGACAACGCTTAGGTTGAGTGTGCGTTTGAGGGCACGGGTTAGTGTTAGCGTACGGGTTAGGATTTGCGGACGGGTGAGGGTCAGGCTTCGGGGAAGGGTTAGGGTTAGGGTTCGGGGTAGGGTTAGGTTTAGGGGACGGGGACGGTTTAGGGTACAGGTTAGGGTACGACAACGTTTTAGGGGGAGGGTGCGTGTGAGGGCGCGGGTTAGTGTTAGCGTATAGGTTAGGATTAGGGGACGGGTGAGGGTCAGGCTTCGGGGAAGGGTTAGGTTTAGTGTTCGGGCTAGGGTTAGGTTTAGGGGACGGGGACGGTTTAGGGTACAGGTGAGGGTTAGAGAACGCTTTAGGGGGACTGTGCGTGTGAGGGCACGGGTTAGTGTTAGTGTACGGGTTAGGATTAGGGGACGGGTGAGGGTCAGGCTTCGGGGAAGGTTTAGGTTTAGGGTTCGGGCTAGGGTTAGGGTTAGGGGACGGGGACGGTTTAGGGTCAAGTTGAGGGTACGACAACGTTTTAGGGTGAGCGTGCGTGTGAGGGTGTGGCTTAGTGTTAGTGTACGGATTACGATTAGGGTACGGGTGAGGGTCAGGTTTCGGGCAAGGGTTAGGGTTAGGGTTCGGTCTAGGGTTAGGGTTAGGGAAGGGGACGGTTTAGGGTCCAGGTGAGGGTACGAAAACGCTTTAGGGTTAGCGTGCGTCTGAGGGCGCGGATTAGTGGTAGGGTACGTGTTAGGATTAGGGGACGGGTGAGGGTCAGGCTTCGGCGAAGTGTTAGGGCTAGGGTTCGGGCTAGGGTTAGGGTTAGGGGACGGGGACAGTATAGGGTCCAGGTGAGGGTACGACAACGCTTTAGAGGGAGCGTGTGTGTGAGGGCGTGGGTTAGTGTTAGCGTACGGGTTAGGATTAGGGGACGGGTGAGGGTCAGGCTTCGGGGAAGGGTTAGGTTTAGGGTTCGGGCTAGGGTTGGGGTTAGGGGACGGGGACGGTTTAGGGTCCAGGTGAGTGTACGACAACGCTTTAGGGTGAGCGTGTGTGTGATGGCGCGGGTTTGTGTTAGCGTACGGGTTAGCATTAGAAGACGGGTGAGGGTCAGGCTTCGGCGAAGGGTTAGGGGTAGGGTTCGGGTTAGGGTTAGGGGACAGGGACTGTTTAGGGTCCAGGTGAGGGTACGACAACGCTTAGGGTGAGTGTGCGTTTGAGGGCACGGTTTAGTGTTAGCGTATGGGTTAGGATTAGGTGACGGGTGAGAGTCAGGCTTCGGGGAAGGGTTAGGTTTTGTGTTCGGGTTAGGGTTAGGGTTAGGGGACTGGGACGGTTTAAGGTCCAGTTCAGGGTACGACAACACTTTAGGGGGAGCGTGCTTGTGAGGGCGCGTTTTAGTGTTAGCGTACGGGTTAGGATTAGGGGACGGGTTAGGGTCAGGCTTCGGGGAAGTGTTAGATTTCGGGTTAGGGTTAGGGTTAGGGGACGGGGACGGCTTAGGGTCCAGGTAAGGGTACGACAACGCTTCAGGGTGAGCATGCGTGTGAGGGCGCGGGTTAGTGTTAGCGTACGGGTTAGGATTAGGGGACGGGTGAGGATCAGGCTTCGGGGAAGGGTTAGTGTTAGGGTTCGCGCTAGGGTTAGGGTTAGGGGACGTGGACGGTTTAGGGTCCAGGTGAGGGTACGAAAACGCTTTAGGGTTAGCGTGCGTCTGAGGGCGTGGATTAGTGTTAGGGTACGTGTTAGGATTAGGGGACGGGTGAGGGTCAGACTTCGGCGAAGTGTTAGGGCTAGGGTTCGGGCTAGGGTTAGGATTAGGGGACGGGGACCGTTTAGGATCCAGGTGAGGGTACGACAACGCTTTAGGGGGAGCGTGCGTGTGAGGGCGCGGGTTAGTGTTAGCGTACGGGTTAGGATTAGGGGACGGGTGAGGGTCAGGCTTCGGGGAAGGGTTAGGGTTAGGGTTCGGGCTAGGGTTTGGTTAGGGGACGGGGACGGTTTATGGTCCAGGTGAGGGTAGGACAACGCTTTAGGGGGAGCGTGCGTCTCTGGTCGCGGGTTAGTGTTAGCGTACGGGTTAGGATTAGAGGACGGGTGAGGGTCAGGCTTCGGGGAAGGGTTAGGTTTAGGGTTCGGGGACGGGGACGGTTTAGGGTCCAGGTGAGTGTACGACAACGCTTTAGGGTGAGCGTGCGTGTGAGGGCGCGGGTTAGTGTTATCGTACGGGTTAGCATTAGAAGACGGGTGAGGGTCAGGCTTCGGCGAAGGGTTAGGGGTAGGGTTCGGGCTAGGGTTAGGGTTAGGGGACGTGGACTGTTTAGGGTCCAGGTGAGGGTACGACAACGCTTAGGGTGAGTGTGCGTTTGAGGGCACGGGTTAGTGTTAGCGTACGGGTTAGGATTTGGGGACGGGTGAGGGTCAGGTTTCGGGGAAGGGTTAGGGTTAGGGTTTGGGCTAGGGTTAGGTTTAGGGGATGGGGACGGTTTAGGGTACAGGTTAGGGTACGAAAACGTTTTAGGGGGAGGGTGCGTGTGAGGGCGCGGGTTAGTGTTAGCGTATAGGTTAGGATTAGGGGACGGGTGAGGGTCAGGCTTTGGGGAAGGTTTAGGTTTAGTGTTCGGGCTAGGGTTAGGTTTAGGGGACGGGGACGGTTTAGGGTACAGGTGAGGGTTAGAGAACGCTTTAGGGGGAGTGTGCGTGTGAGGGTGCGGGTTAGTGTTAGCTTACGGGTTAGGATTATGGGACGGGTGAGTGTCAGGCTTCGGGGAAGGGTTAGGGTTAGGGTTCGGGCTAGGGTTAGGGTTAGGGGACGGGGACAGTATAGGGTCCAGGTGAGGGTACGACAACGCTTTAGAGGGAGCGTGTGTGTGAGGGCGTGGTTTAGTGTTAGCATACGGGTTAGGATTAAGGGACGGGTGAAGGTCAGGTTTCGGGGAAGTTTTAGGGTTAGGGTTCGGGCTAGGGTTAGGGTTAGGGGACGGGGACGGTTTAGGGTCCAGGTGAGGGAACGACAACGCTTTAGGGGGAGCGAGCATGTGAGGGCGTGGGTTAGTGTTAGCGTACGGGTTAGGATTAGGGGACGGGTGAGGGTCAGGCTTCGGGGAAGTTTTAGGGTTAGGGTTTGGGCTAGAGTTAGGGTTAGGGGACGGGGACGGTTTAGGGTCCAGGTGAGGGTACGACAAAGCTGTAGGGGGAGTGAGCATGTGAGGGCACGGTTTAGTGTTAGCGTACGAGTGAAGATTAGGAGACGGGTGAGGGTCAGGCTTCGGGGAAGGGTTAGGGTTAGGGTTCGGGCTAGGGTTAGTGTTAGGGGACGGGGACGGTTTAGGGTCCAGGTGAGGGTCCGACAACGCTTTAGAGGGAGCGTGCGTGTGAGGGCGTGGGTTAGTGTTAGCGTATGGGTTAGGATTAGGGGACGGGTGAGAGTCAGGCTTCGGGGAAGGGTTAGGGTTAAGGTTCGGGCTAGGGTTAGGGTTAGGGGACGGGGACGGTTTAGGGTCCAGGTGAGGGTACGAAAACGCTTTAGGGTGAGCGTGCGTTTGAGGGCGCGGTTTAGTGTTAGCGTACGGGTTAGGATTAGGGGAAGGGTGAGGGTCAGTTTTCGGGGAAGTGCTATGGTTAGGGTTCGGGCTAGGGTCAGGGTTAGGGGACGGGGACGGTTTAGGGTACAGGTGAGGGTCCGACAACGCTTTAGTGGGAGCGTGAGTGTGAGGGCGTGTGTTAGTGTTAGTGTACGTGTTAGGATTAGGGGACGGGTGAGGGTCAGGCTTCGGCGAAGGGTTATGGTTAGCGTTCGGGCTAGGGCTAGGGTTAGGGGACGGTTTAGGATGCAGGTGAGGGTACGACAACGCTTTAAGGGGAGCGTGGGTGTGGGCTCGTGGTTTAGTGTTAGCGTACGCATTAGGATTAAGGTACGGGTGAGGTTCAGGCTTCGTGGAAGTGCTAGGGTTAGGGTTCGGGCTAGGGTTAGGGTTAGGGTTAGGGGACGGTTTAGGGTCCAGTTGAGGGTACGACAACGCTTTGGGGGAGCGTGCGTGTGAGGGCTCGGGTTAGTGTTAGCGTACGTGTTAGGATTAGGGGACGGGTGAGGGTCAGGCTTCGGCGAAGGGTTAGGGTTAGCGTTCGGGCTAGGGTTAGGGATAGGGGACGGGGACGGTTTAGGATCCAGGTGAGGGTACGACAACTCTTTAGGGGGAGAGTGGGTGTGGGGGCGTGGGTTAATGTTAGCGTACGCATTAGGATTAGGGTACGGGTGAGGTTCAGGCTTCGGGGAAGTGCTAGGGTTAGGGTTCGGGCTAGGGTTAGGGTTAGGGGTCTGGGATGGTTTAAGGTCCAAGTCAGGGTACGACAACGCTTTAGGGGGAGCGTGCGTGTGAGGGCGCGGTTTAGTGTTAGCGTACAGGTTAGTATTAGGGGACGGGTAGGTGTCAGGGTTCAGGGAAGGGTTAGGGTTACTGTTCAGGTTAGGGTTAGGGTTAGGGGACTGGGACGGTTTAGGGTCCAGGTCAGGGTACGACAACACTTTAGGGGGAGCGTGCTTGTGAGGGCGCGTTTTAGTGTTAGCGTACGGGTTAGGATTAGGGGACGGTTGAGGGTCAGGCCTCGGGGAAGTGTTAGATTTCGGGTTAGGGTTAGGGTTAGGGTTAGGGGACGGGGACGGTTTAGGGTCCAGGTGAGGGTACGACAACGCTTCAGGGTGAGCGTGCGTGTGAGGGCGCGGGTTAGTGTTAGCGTACGGGTTAGGATTAGGGGACGTGTGAGGGTCAGGCTTCGGGGAAGGGTTAGGGTTAGAGTTCGGGCTAGGGTTAGGGTTAGGGGACGTGGACGGTTTAGGGTCCAGGTGAGGGTACGAAAACGCTTTAGGGTTAGCGTGCGTCTGAGGGCGCGGATTAGTGTTAGGGTACGTGTTAGGATTAGGGGACGGGTGAGGGTCAGGCTTCGGCGAAGTGTTAGGGCTAGGGTTCGGGCTAGGGTTAGGATTAGGGGACGGGGACCGTTTAGGATCCAGATGAGGGTACGACAACGCTTTAGGGGGAGCGTGCGTGTGAGGGCGCGGGTTAGTGTTAGCGTACGGGTTAGGATTAGGGGACGGGTGAGGGTCAGGCTTCGGGGAAGGGTTAGGGTTAGGGTTCGGGCTAGGGTTTGGTTAGGGGACGCGGACGGTTTATGGTCCAGGTGAGGGTACGAGAACGCTTTAGGGGGAGCGTGCGTCTGAGGTCGCGGGTTAGTGTTAGCGTACGGGTTAGGATTAGAGGATGGGTGAGGGTCAGGCTTCGGGGAAGGGTTAGGTTTAGGGTTCGGGCTCGGGTTAGGGTTAGTGGACAGGGACGGTTTAGGGTCCAGGTGGGTGTACGACAACGCTTTAGGGTGAGCGTGCGTGTGAGGGCGCGGGTTAGTGTTAGCGTACGGGTTACATTAGAAGACGGGTGAGGGTCAGGCTTCGGCGAAGGGTTAGGGGTAGCGTTCGGGCTAGGGTTAGGGTTAGGGGACGTGGACTGTTTAGGGTCCAGGTGAGGGTACGACAACACTTAGGGTGAGTGTGCGTTTGAGGGCACGGGTTAGTGTTAGCATACGGGTTAGGATTTGGGGACGGGTGAGGGTCAGGCTTCGGCGAAGGGTTAGGGTTAGGGTTCGGGCTAGGGTTAGGTTTAGGGGACGGGGAAGGTTTTGGGTACAGGTTAGGGTACGACAACGTTTTAGGGGGAGCGTGCGTGTGAGGGCGCGGGTTAGTGTTAGCGTATAGGTTAGGATTAGGGGACGGGTGAGGGTCAGGCTTCGGGGAAGGGTTAGGTTTAGTGTTCGGGCTATGGTTAGGTTTAGGGGACGGGGACGGTTTAGGGTACAGGTGAGGGTTAGAGAACGCTTTAGGGGGAGTGTGCGTGTGAGGGTGTGGGTTAGTGTTAGCGTACGGGTTAGGATTATGGCACGGGTGAGGGTCAGGCTTCGGGGAAGGGTTAGGGTTAGTGTTCGGGCTAGGTTTAGGGTTAGGGGACGAGGACGGTTTAGGGTCCAGGTGAGTGTACGACAGCGCTTTAGGTTGAGCATCCGTCTGAGGGCGCGGGTTAGTGTTAGCGTACGGGTTAGGATTAGGGGACGGGTGAGGGTCAGGCTTCGGTGAAGGGTTAGGGTTAGTGTTCGGGCTAGGGTTAGTGTTAGGGGACGGGTACGATTTATGGTCAAGGTGTGTGTACTTCAACGCTTTAGGGTGAGCGTGCGTGTGAGGGTGTGGGTTATTGTTAGCGTACGGGTTAGGATTAGGGGACGGGTGAGCGTCAGGCTTCGGTAAAGGGTTAGGTTTATGGTTCGGGCTAGGGTTAGGGTTAGGGAACGGGGACGGTTTAGGGTCCAGGTGAGGGTACGACAACGCTTTAGGTTGAGAATGCGTCTGAGGGCGCGGGTTAGTGTTAGCGTACGGGTTAGGATTAGGGGACGTGTGAGGGTCAGGCTTCGGGGAAGGGTTAGGGATAGGGTTAGGGCTAGGGTTAGGGGACGGGGACGGTTTAGGGTCCAGGTGAGGGTACGACAACGCTTTAGGGGGAGCGTGCATGTGAGGGCACGGGTTAGTGTTAGCGTACGGGTTAGGATTAGGGGACGGGTGAGGGTCAGGCTTCGGTGAAGGGTTAGGGTTAGGGTTCGGGCTAGGGTTAGGGTTAGGGGACGGGGACGGTTTAGGTTCCAGGTGAGGGTACGACAACGCTTAAGGGGGAGCGTGTGTGTGAGGGCGTGCGTTAGTGTTAGCGTACGGGTTAGGATTAGGGCACGGGTGAGGGTCAGGCTTCGGGGAAGGGTTAGGGTTAGGGTTCAGGCTAGGGTTAGGGTTAGGGGACGGGCACAGTTTAGGGTCCAGGTGAAGGTACGACAACGCTTTAGGGGGAGTGTGCGTGTGCGGGCGCGGGTTAGTGTTAGCGTACGGGTTAGGATTAGGGCACGGGTGAGGGTCATGCTTCGGGGAAGGGTTAGTTTTAGGGTTAAGGCTACGGTTAGTGTTAGGGGACTGGGACGGTTTAGGGTCCCGGTGAGGGTACGACAACGCTTTAGGGGGAGCGTGCGTGTGAGAGCGCGGGTTAATGTTAGCGTACGGGTTAGGATTAGGGGACGGGTGAGTGTCAGGCTTCGGGGAAGAGTTAGGGTTAGGGGACGGGGATGGTTTAGGGTCCAGGTGAGGGTACGACAACGCTTTAGGGGGAGCGTGCGTGTGAGGGCGTGGGTTAGTGTTAGCGTACGGGTTAGGATTAGGGGACGGGTGAGGGTCAGCCTTCGGGGAAGTGTTAGGGTTAGGGTTCGGGCTAGGGTTAGGGTTAGGGTACGGGAACGGTTTAGGGTCTAGGTGAGGGTACGACAACGCTTAAGGGGGAGCGTGCGTTTGAGGCCGTAGGTTAGTGTTAGCGTACTGGTTAGGATTAGGGCACGGGTGAGGGTCAGGCTTCGGGGAAGGGTTAGGGTTAGGGTTCGGGCTAAGGTTAGGTTTAGGGGACGGGGATGGTTTAGGGGCCAGGTGAGGGTACGACAACGCTTTAGGGGGAGCGTGCGTGTGAGGGCGCGGGTTAGTGTTAGCGTCCGGGTTAGGATTAGCGGACGGGTGAAGGTCAGGCTTCGGGGAAGGGTTAGGGTTAGGGTTCGGGCTAGCTTTAAGGTTAGGGGACGGGGACGGTTTAGGGTCCAAGTGAGGGTACGACAACGCTTTAGGGGGAGCGTGCGTTTGAGGGCGCGGGTTAGTGTTAGCGTACGGGTTAGGATTAGGGGACGGGTGAGGGTCAGGCTTCGGGGAAGGGTTAGGGTTAGGGTTCAGGCTAGGGTAAGGGTTAGGGAACGGGGACGGTTTAGGGTCCAGGTCAGGGTACGACAACGCTTAAGGTGGAGCGTGCGTGCGAGGCCGTGGGTTAGTGTTAGCGTACTGGTTAGGATTAGGGCATGGGTGAGGGTCAGGCTTCGGGGAAGGGTTAGGGTTAGGGTTCGGGCTAGGGTTAGGGTTAGGGGACGGGGACGGTTTAGGGTCCAGGTGAGGGTACGGCAACGTTTTAAGGGTAGAGTGCATGTGAGGGCGCGGGTTAGTGTTAGCGTACGGTTTAGGATTAGGGGACGGGTGAGTGTCAGGCTTAGGCGAAGTGTTAGGGTTAGCGTTCGGGCTAGGGTTAGGGTTAGGGGACGGGGTCTGTTTAGTATCCAGGTGAGGGTACGACAACGTTTTAGGGGGAGCGTGCGTGTGAGGGCGCGTGTTAGTGTTAGCGTGCGGGTTAGGATTAGGGAACGGGTGAGGGTCATGCTTCGGGGAAGGGTTAGGTTTAGGATTTGGGCTAGGGTTAGGGTTAGGGGACGGGGATGGTTTAGGGTCCAGGTGAGGGTACGACAATGCTTTAGGTTAAGCATGCGTCTGAAGGCGCGGGTTAGTGTTAGCGTACGGGTTAGGATTAGGGGACGGGTGAGGGTCAGGTTTCGGGGAAGGGAAATAAAGAAAAAGAGAAAGAATGTGCGTGAAATGTGCCTCTTGAAATCGTCTTCTTGAAAGATTGCCCTCTTTTGAATTTTTTCGTCGATATTCGAACCCAGGATTTTTTTGAGTGCAGGTGTCATTTACAGAGGTGCAATTCTTGTGGATAGTAAGAGACCCTGAACACTGTGTTTAAAGCTGCTTTTGCGGGAGACAGTCACAAGGCTGTGGCATGTCTCCATTCACAAATCTGGTTACTAGGGTAAAAGAGCCTTCCTAGGTGTAATGTTCCAACCTGTAAGTTAGAATGGAATGGGCCAGGAAAAACCCCCATGAGTTTATGTCTCATTACTTCTTGTTGGTTTTCTTAATTTAATTTTTATTTGTTATCACAGCAAATTTGATTACAATGTTTTGTTTGTTCTGGGTGTGCAAGATGTGGTTCTTTTACATATATGCCTATTATCTGTTCACCTTCGGATCCATTTCCCATGTGGGTTAGGACACAATGTTGAGTAGTCTTCTCTTGGTATTCCATAGGTCCTTGGTGCTTATATATTTCACATGTGTTGGTGTAGCTCTGTTTCCCTCAATATGCCAATTTATCCAGTCCTCAAACCTTTCCATTTGGTTAACCATACGTTTGTTGATCGAATCTTTGATTGCCTTGCTCTGTGAAGAATCTTCATTGGTATCAATTTTCAGGTAACACCATTAAGTGATATCATAGGATATGTGTCCTTCGCTTTCTGACTTCCTTCGTGTTGTGATTACCTCCAGGCACATCTATGGTGCTGCAAACGGCATTGTTTCATTTTTTTCCTTGGCTACTATTCCATCTGTACATGTACCGGTTCTCCTTTTCCATTCATCTTTGGATGGACTTTTTGGTAGCTTCCCTGTCTGGCCTATTGTCATACTGTTGCAGTGCAGTTTTGCCTGCCTGTGTCTTTCTAATTGTGTCTTCTTAGGTCATAGGCCCAGGAGTGTGCCTGCTGAGTCCTATGGTGCCTCAATGGGTATCTGTTAAAGGCAGGTCCGTTCTGTTTTCATTAGTGGCTCTTCCCAGTTTAATCCCACTTAGAGATGAGGGTACGCATTTCTCCACAGCCCCTTCAGCATTTATTGTTTGCAGAATTTTTGCTGATGGTCATTCTGACCGGTGTGAGCTGATACGTTTGTGAAGATTGGATTTGCATATCTTTAACATTTCCTCATGATGAGCATTTTTCCATGACTTTTTTGTTGTTGTTGCTGTTAAAAAGAAAATAAAACACCAGTGTGTGTAAAATATACCTCTTGAAATTGTCTTCTTGAAACCTTGCCCTCTTTTGAAACTTTTGCTCGATTTTCGACCGCAGGATTTTTTTTGAAGGCGTGTGTCACTTACAAGTTTGCAATCGTTGTTAATATTTAGTGACCATTAACACTGGGTTGAATGCTGCTGCTGTGGGAAACGGCCGCACGGCGGCAGCATTTCTCCTTTCCCAAACCTTGTTACTAGGGCAGCAGAGCTTTCCTGGAACTCGTGTTCCTAGGTTGTAAATTAGAATGGAATGTGTCAGGAAAAAAAACGCATAAGTTTATGTCTCAGGACATCTTTTTCATTGTTATAATTTAATTTTTTCCATCAGGGTAATGATTAGAATATTATTTGTTCTAGGTGTACACACTCTGGTTCATTTCTAAAATATATATATATATATATTCACACACACATATATATATATATTCATGTACAGATCCTCTTCCCATGTAAATTAATACAGAGTGTTCAGTAGACCTCCCTTCGTATATGGTGAGTCTCTTATATATATGTATTTCATATGTATTTGTGTACGTATGGCAGCCCTACCCTTAATTTGCCCATTGCTCCCACCTTTCGTTTTAGATAACCATAGTTGTGTTCTAAGTGTGTGTCTTTCTCTGTGGAAATAAGTTCATTTGTATCACTTGTTAGATGCCACCCAGAAGTGATATCATAAGATATTTGTGTTTTGCTTTCCGACTTACCTCGTGTTCTGTGATTATCTCTAGGATCATCTATGGTGCTGCAAAGAGCAGTGTTTCCTTGTTTTCCACGGCTGATATTCCACTGTGCACATGGACCACTTCTTCTTTGTCCACTCATCTGCTGATGGCCATTTTGGTCGCCACCATGTCTTGGCTTTTGTGCATATTGCTGCAGTGCACCTTTGCCAGCCTGTGTCTTCTCGACTCTGGTCTGCGCGGGTGAAAGGCCCAGCGGTGGGCCTGCTGGATTGAATGGTACCTCAATTTTTGCTTTGAAACACAGTTCCTTTGTGTTCTCATGATTGCCTCTTACTCCTTTACACCTCAACAGCAGCTAGAGGGTACACAGTTCTCTAAAACCTCTTCAGCATTCATTGTTTGTAGACCTTTTGCGTAGGGTCATTCGAGTGGTGTGTGTTGAAAGCTTTTCGTAGATTAGATTGGCATGAGTCTAATAATTCCTGACGTTGAGCTTGTATCCATTTCCCTTTTTATTTGAAAAGAGTGTGTAAATCTTACCTCTCATAGGATCTTTTTGAAAACTTTGCTCTCTTTTAAGTGTTTTGGCCACTCCCTGCCTCAGAACATTTTTTTGAGGGCAGGTGTCCTTTACAGCCCTGAGTCCTTGTGAGTATGAAGTGACCATTAGCCGTGGTTTAAAGCCGCTCTTGCGGGAAACGGCCACAAGGCGGCACAATTTCTCCATTTACAACTCAGGGCATTTGGGCAACAGAGGCTTCCTGGAAATCGTGTTAGGAGGCTGTAAATTAGAGTGGAATGTGCTAAGGCAACCCCCTAACAGCTTATATCTCCTTACTTCTTGTTTGTTTTTTAAATGTAATTTTTCTTTTTCCTCAGAGCAAATGAGATAAAAATGTTGTGTATGTTCTAGGTGTACAGAATCTGGTTCATTATATCTATGTATCTATCTATTCATCTTTGCCTCCTTTCCCATGGACGTTATTACAGAGTGTTGAGTGGACCTCTCTTGGTATTCCATAGGTCTTTGGTGATTCTAGGTTTCATATGTATTAGTATAGGGCTGACACCCCCATATCCTAATTTATCCATTCTTACCACCTTTCCATTTGGTTAAACATAATCTTGATTTCTTAATCCATGAGTGTCCTTTTCTTCGAAATAAGTTCATGGGTATCATTTTTTAGGTAACACGTATAAGTGATATCATAGGATGTCTTTCTTTCGGTTTCTTTCTCACTTCAAGGTGTGTGATTATCTCTGGGTCCTTCTATGGTGGTGCAAACAGCACTGTTTCATGCTTTTCCATGGCTCATGTTCCACTGTGTACATGGACCACTTCTTCTTTGTCCATTCATCTGTTGACGGCCATTTTGGTTGCTTCCAAGTCTTGGCTGTGGTAAATATCACTGCAGTGTAGGATTGCCAGCCTGTGTCTTTTGGATTCTGGTCTTCTCAGGTGAGAGGCACAGCAGTGGGTCTACCAGACCCTATGGTAGCTCAATTTTTCCCTTGAAACGCATGTTCTTTCTGTTGTAACTACTGGCTGTTACCAGTTTACCTCCCACCAGCAGCTACAGGGTACACAGAGTTCTCTAAAACCCGTTCAGCATGTGTTGTTTGTGGACTGTTTTGCTGATGATCATTCTGACTGTTGTGAGGTGAACGCTTTCATAGATTGGATTTGCGTGACTTTATTAATTTCTGATGTTAAGCATTTTTTCCATGCACTTGCTTTGGTTAAAGAAAAAAAAACAGAAGAAAAGACAAAATGTGTGTAAAATATGCCTCTTGAAATTGTCTTCTTGAAAGGTTGCCTCTTTTGAAGTTTTTGGTCGATTTTCGACCCCAGAATGTTTTTTTGAGGACAGGTGTCATTTACAGGCCTGCAATTGAGGTGAATTTTAACTGACCATTTGCACTGGGTTTAAAGCTGCTGCTGTTGGAGGAAGGCCGAAATGCTGCAGGATTTCTCCACTCTCAAATCTGGTTACTAGGTCAGCAGAGCCTTCCTGGAAGCTGTGTTCCAAGGTTGGAAGTTAGAATGGCATGAGCCAGGAAGAACATCCATAATTTTCTGCCCCATTGTTTCTTGTTCATTTTTTTAATATAATCTTTTATGACAGCAAATTTGATTGTAACGTTTGCTTTGTTCTAGGTGTGCAAGATGTGTTTGTTTTTTACACCGAGACATATATGTATTCATCTTGGGATCCATTTGCCACGTAGGTTATGACACAGTGTTGAGAAGGCTTCTCTTGGAATTCTGTAGGTCTTTGGTGATTATGTACTTCACGTGTGTTTGTATATCTCTGTCAACCCCAATATCCTAATATATCCAATCTTTACAACTTTCCAATTGGTTAAGCATAAGTTTGTGTAATAAATCTGTGATTCCTGTTATCTGTGGAAATATCTTCGTTGGTATCCATTTCTAGGTAACACCTATAACTGATATCATAGGATACGTGTCTTTCGCTTTGTGACTTACTTCAAGTTGTGTGATCACCTCCAGAGTCATCTACGGTTCTTCAAACTGCTTCGTTTCATGTTTTTTCCATGGCTCATATTCCATCTGTACACGTGCCAGTTCTCCTTTGTCCATTCGTATCTTGATGGACTTTTTGGTTGTTTCCATGTCTTGGCGATTGTAATACTGCTGCAGGGCAGTTTTGCCTGAATGTGTCATTCCATTTCCGTCTTCCTAGGTTATAGGCCAAGGAGTGGGCCTGCGAGATCATATGGTATCTCAGTGTTTACCTTTTAAAGGCTGCTCCATTCTCTTTTCGTTAGTGGCACTTTCCAGTTTACGAGCCACTTAAAGGTGAGAGTGCATTTGCTCACAACCTCTTCAGCATGTATTGTTTGTATTTCTTTGCTGAGGGTCATTCTGACTGGTGTGAGCTGATACCATTTTGTGGCTGGATTTGCATATGTCTCATAATTCCTTACATTGAGCTTATAGCCATGCATTTTTTATTGTTTTTTAAAGAGTGAGTACAGCTTACCTATTCAAATAGTTTCTTGAAGTATGCGGCATATTTTGAATTTATTTTGCCATTACCTCCCTCAACACATTTTGTTGGCAGGTGTCATTTATAGCCCTGCAGTCCTTGTGAATACGAAGTGACCTTTAGCACAGGTTGTAAAACTGCTGTTGCGGCAAACGGCCACAGGGCGGCAGCATTTCTACATTGCCTACCCTAGTTACTAGGGAAACAGTACCTTCTGGGAAGTAGTGTTCCATGGTTGTAAATTAGAGTGGAATGTGCCCGGATAAACACACAAAGCTTATGTCTCCTTAGTTATGTTTGTTTTTCATATTGAGTGTATTTATTGTATCGGAGTAATACTCCGTTGTGTACACGGACCACTTCTTTTTCGTGCATTCATCGGTTGATGGACATTTTGTTCATCATTTTCTTGTTCCAAGTCTTGGCTAGGGTAAATAGAGCTGCAGTGTAGGATTGTCAACGTGTGTCTTTTTGATTCTGGTCTTCTCAGGTGATAGAGCCAGTAGTGGGCCGACCAGATCATATGGTAGCTCAATTTTGACCTCCTTTCTGTTCTCACTACTGGCTGTTACCATTTGACATCCGAGCAGCAGCTAGAGGGTATACAGTTGTCTAAAACCCCTTGAGCATTTATTGTTTGGAGATTTTTGGCTGATGATTATTCTGACTGTTGTCACATAAACGTTTTTATAGATTGCATTTGCATGTCTTTAGTAATTCCTGATGTGGAGCTTTTTCCACGGCCTTTTTTGTTAAACGAAAATAAAGAAAAAGAGAAAGAATGTGAGTTAAATGTGCCTCTTGAAATCGTCTTCTTAAAAGATTGCCCTGTTTTGAATTTTTTCGTCGATATTCGAACCCAGGATTTTTTTGAGGGCAGGTGTCATTTACAGAGGTGCAATTCTTGTGGATAGTAAGAGACCCTGAACGCTGTGTTTAAAGCTGCTTTTGCGGGAGACAGTCACAAGGCTGTGGCATGTCTCCATTCCCAAATCTGGTTACTAGGGCAAAAGAGCCTTCCTAGGTGTAATGTTCCAACCTGTAAGTTAGAATGGAATGGGCCAGGAAAAACCCCCATGAGTTTATGTCTCATTACTTCTTGTTGGTTTTCTTAATTTGATTTTTATTTGTTATCACAGCAAATTTGATTACCATGTTTTGTTTGTTCTGGGTGTGCAAGATGTGGTTCTTTCACATATATGCCTATTATCTGTTCACCTTCGGATCCATTTCCCATGTGGGTTAGGACACAATGTTGAGTAGTCTTCTCTTGGTATTCCATAGGTCTTTGGTGCTTATATATTTCACATGTGTTGGTGTAGCTCTGTTTCCCACAATATGCTAATTTATCCAGTCCTCAAACCTTTCCATTTGGTTAACCATACGTTTGTTGATCGAATCTTTGATTGCCTTGCTCTGTGAAAAATCTTCATTGGTATCAATTTTCAGGTAACACCATTAAGTGATATCATAGGATATGTGTCCTTCGCCTTCTGACTTCCTTCGTGTTGTGATTACCTCCAGGCTCATCTATGGTGCTGCAAACGGCATTGTTTCATTTTTTTCCTTGGCTCCTATTCCATCTGTACATGTACCGGTTCTCCTTTTCCATTCATCTTTAGATGGACTTTTTGGTAGCTTCCTTGTCTTGCCTATTGTCATACTGTTGCAGTGCAGTTTTGCCTGCCTGTGTCTTTCTAATTGTGTCTTCTTAGGTCATAGGCCCGGGAGTGTGCCTGCTGAGTCCTATGGTGCCTCAATGGGTATCTGTTAAAGGCAGGTCCGTTCTGTTTTCATTAGTGGCTCTTCCCAGTTTAGTCCCACTTAGAGATGAGGGTACGCCTTTCTCCACAGCCCCTTCAGCATTTACTGTTTGCAGAATTTTTGCTGATGGTCATTCTGACCGGTGTGAGCTGATACGTTTTTAAAGATTGGATTTGCATATCTTTAACATTTCCTCGTGATGAGCATTTTTCCATGACTTTTTTGTTGTTGTTGCTGTTAAAAAGGAAAAAAAAAAACCAGTGCGTGTAAAATATACCTCTTGAAATTGTCTTCTTGAAACCTTGCCCTCTTTTGAAACATTTGGTCGATTTTTGACCGCAGGATTTTTTTTGAAGGCGTGTGGCACTTACAAGTTTGCAATTGTTGTTAATATTTAGTGACCATTAGCACTGGGGTGAATGCTGCCGCTGTGGGAAACGGCCGCACGGCGGCAGCGTTTCTCCTTTCCCAAACCTTGTTACTAGGGCAGCAGAGCTTTCCTGGAACTCGTGTTCCTAGGTTGTAAATTACAGTGGAATGTGCCAGGAAAACAACGCATAAGTTTATGTCTCAGGACATCTTCTTCATTGTTATAATTTAACGTTTTTAATCAGGGTAATGATTAGAATATTATTTGTTCTAGGTGTACACACACTGGTTCATTTCTAATATAAATATATATATATATACACACACACACACATACATATATATATTCATGTACAGATCCTCTTTCCATGTAAATTAATACAGAGTGTTCAGTAGACCTCCCTTCGTATATGGTGAGTCTCTTATATATATGTATTTCATATGTATTTGTGTACGTATGGCAGCCCTACCCTTAATTTGCCCATTGCTCCCACCTTTCGTTTTAGATAACCATAGTTGTGTTCTAAGTGTGTGTCTTTCTCTGTGGAAATAAGTTCATTTGTATCAGTTGTTAGATGCCACCCAGAAGTGATATCATAAGATATTTGTCTTTTGCTTTCCGACTTACCTCGTGTCCTGTGATTATCTCTAGGATCATCTATGGTGCAGCAAAGAGCAGTGTTTCATTGTTTTCCACGGCTAATATTCCACTGTGCACATGGACCACTTCTTCTTTGTCCACTCATCTGCTGATGGCCATTTTGGTCGCTACCATGTCTTGGCTTTTGTGCATATTGCTGCAGTGCACCTTTGCCAGCCTGTGTCTTCTCGACTCTGGTCTGCTCGGGTGAAAGGCCCAGCGGTGGGCCTGCTGGATTGAATGGTACCTCAATTTTTGCTTTGAAACACAGTTCCTTTGTGTTCTCATTATTGGCTCTTACTCCTTTACACCTCAACAGCAGCGAGAGGGTACACAGTTCTCTAAAACCTCTTCAGCATTGATTGTTTGTAGACTTTCTGCTTATGGTCATTCGAGTGGTGTGTGTTGAGACCTTTTCATAGATTAGATTGGCATGAGTCTAATAACTCCTGATGTTGAACTTTTATCCATTTCCCTTTTTATTTGTAAAGAGTGTGTAAAACTTACCTCTCATAGGATCTTCTTGAAAACTTTGCTCTCTTTTAAGCTTTTTGGCCACTCCCTACCTCAGAACATTTTTTTGAGGGCAGGTGTCCTTTACAGCCCTGAGTCCTTGTGAGTATTAAGTGACCATCAGCCGCGGTTTAGAGCCGCTCTTGCGGGAATCGGCCACAAGGCGGCACAATTTCTCCATTTACAACTCAGGGCATTTGGGCAACAGAGGCTTCCTGGAAATCGTGTTAGGAGGCTGTAAATTAGAGTGGAATGTGCCAAGGCAAACCCCTAACAGCTTATATCTCCTTACTCTTGTTTGTTTTTTAAATGTAATTTTTCTTTTTCCTCAGAGCAAATGAGATAAAAATGTTGTGTATGTTCTAGGTGTACAGAATCTGGTTCATTATATCTATGTATCTATCTATTCATCTTTGCCTCCTTTCCCATGGACGTTATTACAGAGTGTCGAGTGGACCTCTCTTGGTATTCCATAGGTCTTTGGTGATTCTAGGTTTCATATGTATTAGTATAGGGCTGACACCCCCATATCCTAATTTATCCATTCTTACCACCTTTCCGTCTGGTTAAACATAATCTTGATTTCTTAATCCATGAGTGTCCTTTTCTTCGAAATAAGTTCATGGGTATCATTTTTTAGGTAACACGTATAAGTGATATCATAGGATATCTTTCTTTCGCTTTCTTTCTCACTTCAAGGTGTGTGATTATCTCTGGGTCCTTCTATGGTGGTGCAAACAGCACTGTTTCATGCTTTTCCATGGCTCATGTTCCACTGTGTACATGGACCACTTCTTCTTTGTCCATTCATCTGTTGATGGCCATTTTGGTTGCTTCCAAGTCTTGGCTGTGGTAAATATCACTGCAGTGTAGGATTGCCAGCCTGTGTCTTTTGGATTCTGGTCTTCTCAGGTGATAGGCACAGCAGTGGGTCTACCAGACCATATGGTAGCTCAATTTTTACCTTGAAACGCATGTTCTTTCTGTTGTAACTACTGGCTGTTACCAGTTTTCCTCCCACCAGCAGCTACAGGGTACACAGAGTTCTCTAAAACCCGTTCAGCATGTATTGTTTGTGGACTGTTTTGCTGATGATCATTCTGACTGTTGTGAGGTGAACGTTTTCATAGATTGGATTTGCGTGTCTTTATTAATTTCTGATGTTAAGCATTTTTTCCATGCCCTTGCTTTGGTGAAAGAAAAAAAAAAGAGAAGAAAAGCCAAAATGTGTGTAAAATATGCCTCTTGAAATTGTCTTCTTGAAAGGTTGCCTCTTTTGAAGTTTTTGGTCGATTTTCGACCCCAGAATGTTTTTTTGAGGACAGGTGTCATTTACAGGCCTGCAATTGAGGTGAATTTTAACTGACCATTTGCACTGGGTTTAAAGCTGCTGCTGTTGGAGGAAGGCCGAAATGCTGCAGGATTTCTCCACTCTCAAATCTGGTTACTAGGTCAGCAGAGCCTTCCTGGAAGCTGTGTTCCAAGGTTGGAAGTTAGAATGGCATGAGCCAGGAAGAACATCCATAATTTTCTGCCCCATTGTTTCTTGTTCACTTTTTTAATATAATCTTTTATGACAGCAAATTTGATTGTAACGTTTGCTTTGTTCTAGGTGTGCAAGATGTGTTTGTTTTTTACACCGAGACATATATGTATTCATCTTGGGATCCATTTGCCACATAGGTTATGACACAGTGTTGAGAAGGCTTCTCTTGGAATTCTGTAGGTCTTTGGTGATTATGTACTTCACGTGTGTTTGTATATCTCTGTCAACCCCAATATCCTAATATATCCAATCTTTACAACTTTCCAATTGGTTAAGCATAAGTTTGTGTAATAAATCTGTGATTCCTGTTATCTGTGGAAATATCTTCGTTGGTATCCATTTCTAGGTAACACCTATAACTGATATCATAGGATACGTGTCTTTCGCTTTGTGACTTACTTCAAGTTGTGTGATCACCTCCAGAGTCATCTACGGTTCTTCAAACTGCTTCGTTTCATGTTTTTTCCATGGCTCATATTCCATCTGTACACGTGCCAGTTCTCCTTTGTCCATTCGTATCTTGATGGACTTTTTGGTTGTTTCCATGTCTTGGCGATTGTAATACTGCTGCAGGGCAGTTTTGCCTGAACGTGTCATTCCACTTCCGTCTTCCTAGGTTATAGGCCAAGGAGTGGACCTGCGGGATCATATGGTATCTCAGTGTTTACCTTTTAAAGGCTGCTCCATTCTCTTTTCGTTAGTGGCACTTACCAGTTTACGAGCCACTTAAAGGTGAGAGTGCATTTGCTCACAGCCTCTTCAGCATGTATTCTTTGTATTTCTTTGCTGAGGGTCATTCTGACCGGTGTGAGCTGATACCATTTTGTGGCTGGATTTGCATATGTCTAATAATTCCTTACATTGAGCTTATAGCCATGCATTTTTTTATTGTTTTTTAAAGAGTGAGTACAGCTTACCTTCAAATAGTTTCTTGAAGTATGCGGCATATTTTGAATTTATTTTGCCATTACCTCCCTCAACACGTTTTGCTGGCAGGTGTCATTTATAGCCCTGCAGTCCTTGTGAATACGAAGTGACCTTTAGCACAGGTTGTAAAACTGCTGTTGCGGCAAACGGCCACAGGGCGGCAGCATTTCTACATTGCCTACTCTAGTTACTAGGGAAAGAGTACCTTCTGGGAAGTAGTGTTCCTTGGTTGTAAATTAGAGTGGAATGTGCCCGGATAAACACACAAAGCTTATGTCTCCTTAGTTATGTTTTTTTTTATATTGACTGTATTTATTGTATCGGAGTAATACTCCGTTGTGTACACGGACCACTTCTTTTTCGTGCATTCATCGGTTGATGGACATTTTGGTTGTTCCAAGTCTTGGCTAGGGTAAATAGAGCTGCAGTGTAGGATTGTCAACGTGTGTCTTTTTTATTCTGGTCCTCTCAGGTGATAGAGCCAGTAGTGGGCCGACCAGATCATATGGTAGCTCAATTTTGACCTCCTTTCTGTTCTCACTACTGGCTCTTACCATTTGACATCCCAGCAGCAGCTAGAGGGTATACAGTTGTCTAAAACCCCTTGAGCATTTATTGTTTGGAGATTTTTGGCTGATGATCATTCTGACTGTTGTCACGTAAACGTTTTTGTAGATTGCATTTGCATGTCTTTAGTAATTCCTGATGTGGAGCTTTTTCCACGGCCTTTTTTGTTAAACGAAAATAAAGAAAAAGAGAAAGAATGTGAGTTAAATGTGCCTCTTGAAAGATTGCCCTCTTTTGCATTTTTTCGTCGATATTCGAACCCAGGATTTTTTTGAGGGCAGGTGTCATTTACAGAGGTGCCATTCTTGTGGATAGTAAGAGACCCTGAATGCTGTGTTTAAAGCTGCTTTTGCAGGAGACAGTCACAAGGCTGTGGCATGTCTCCGTTCCCAAATCTGGTTACTAGGGCAAAAGAGCCTTCCTAGGTGTAATGTTCCAACCTGTAAGTTAGAATGGAATGGGCCAGGAAAAACCCCCATGAGTTTATGTCTCATTACTTCTTGTTGGTTTTCTTAATTTGATTTTTATTTGTTATCACAGCAAATTTGATTACAATGTTTTGTTTGTTCTGGGTGTGCAAGATGTGGTTCTTTCACATATATGCCTATTATCTGTTCACCTTCGGATCCATTTCCCATGTGGGTTAGGACACAATGTTGAGTAGTCTTCTCTTGGTATTCCATAGGTCTTTGGTGCTTATATATTTCACATGTGTTGGTGTAGCTCTGTTTCCCACAATATGCTAATTTATCCAGTCCTCAAACCTTTCCATTTGGTTAACCATACGTTTGTTGATCGAATCTTTGATTGCCTTGCTCTGTGAAGAATCTTCATTGGTATCAATTTTCAGGTAACACCATTAAGTGATATCATAGGATATGTGTCCTTCGCCCTCTGACTTACTTCATGTTGTGATTACCTCCAGGCTCATCTATGGTGCTGCAAACGGCATTGTTTCATTTTTTTCCTTGGCTACTATTCCATCTGTACATGTACCGGTTCTCCTTTTCCATTCATCTTTGGATGGACTTTTTGGTAGCTTCCCTGTGTGGCCTACTGTCATACTGTTGCAGTGCAGTTTTGCCTGCCTGTGTCTTTCTAATTGTGTCTTCTTAGGTCATAGGCCCGGGAGTGTGCCTGCTGAGTCCTATGGTGCCTCAATGGCTATCTGTTAAAGGCAGCTCCGTTCTGTTTTCATTAGTGGCTCTTCCCAGTTTAGTCCCACTTAGAGATGAGGGTACGCCTTTCTCCACAGCCCCTTCAGCATTTACTGTTTGCAGAATTTTTGCTGATGGTCATTCTGACCGGTGTGAGCTGATACGTTTGTGAAGATTGGATTTGCATATCTTTAACATTTCCTCATGATGAGCATTTTTCCATGACTTTTTTGTTGTTGTTGCTGTTAAAAAGAAAATAAAACACCAGTGTGTGTAAAATATACCTCTTGAAATTGTCTTCTTGAAACCTTGCCCTCTTTTGAAACTTTTGCTCGATTTTCGACCGCAGGATTTTTTTTGAAGGCGTGTGTCACTTACAAGTTTGCAATCGTTGTTAATATTTAGTGACCATTAGCACTGGGTTGAATGCTGCTGCTGTGGGAAACGGCCGCACGGCGGCAGCGTTTCTCCTTTCCCAAACCTTGTTACTAGGGCAGCAGAGCTTTCCTGGAACTCGTGTTCCTAGGTTGTAAATTAGAATGGAATGTGTCAGGAAAAAAAACGCATAAGTTTATGTCTCAGGACATCTTTTTCATTGTTATAATTTAATTTTTTCCATCAGGGTAATGGTTAGAATATTATTTGTTCTAGGTGTACACACTCTGGTTCATTTCTAAAATATATATATATATATATTCACACACACATACATATATATATTCATGTACAGATCCTCTTCCCATGTAAATTAATACAGAGTGTTCAGTAGACCTCCCTTCGTATATGGTGAGTCTCTTATATATATGTATTTCATATGTATTTGTGTACGTATGGCAGCCCTACCCTTAATTTGCCCATTGCTCCCACCTTTCGTTTTAGATAACCATAGTTGTGTTCTAAGTGTGTGTCTTTCTCTGTGGAAATAAGTTCATTTGTATCAGTTGTTAGATGCCACCCAGAAGTGATATCATAAGATATTTGTCTTTTGCTTTCCGACTTACCTCGTGTCCTGTGATTATCTCTAGGATCATCTATGGTGCAGCAAAGAGCAGTGTTCCCTTGTTTTCCACGGCTAATATTCCACTGTGCACATGGACCACTTCTTCTTTGTCCACTCATCTGCTGATGGCCATTTTGGTCGCTACCATGTCTTGGCTTTTGTGCATATTGCTGCAGTGCACCTTTGCCAGCCTGTGTCTTCTCGACTCTGGTCTGCTCGGGTGAAAGGCCCAGCGGTGGGCCTGCTGGATTGAATGGTACCTCAATTTTTGCTTTGAAACACAGTTCCTTTGTGTTCTCATTATTGGCTCTTACTCCTTTACACCTCAACAGCAGCGAGAGGGTACACAGTTCTCTAAAACCTCTTCAGCATTGATTGTTTGTAGACTTTCTGCTTATGGTCATTCGAGTGGTGTGTGTTGAGACCTTTTCATAGATTAGATTGGCATGAGTCTAATAACTCCTGATGTTGAACTTTTATCCATTTCCCTTTTTATTTGTAAAGAGTGTGTAAAACTTACCTCTCATAGGATCTTCTTGAAAACTTTGCTCTCTTTTAAGCTTTTTGGCCACTCCCTACCTCAGAACATTTTTTTGAGGGCAGGTGTCCTTTACAGCCCTGAGTCCTTGTGAGTATTAAGTGACCATCAGCCGCGGTTTAGAGCCGCTCTTGCGGGAATCGGCCACAAGGCGGCACAATTTCTCCATTTACAACTCAGGGCATTTGGGCAACAGAGGCTTCCTGGAAATCGTGTTAGTAGGCTGTAAATTAGAGTGGAATGTGCCAAGGCAAACCCCTAACAGCTTATATCTCCTTACTCTTGTTTGTTTTTTAAATGTAATTTTTCTTTTTCCTCAGAGCAAATGAGATAAAAATGTTGTGTATGTTCTAGGTGTACAGAATCTGGTTCATTATATCTATGTATCTATCTATTCATCTTTGCCTCCTTTCCCATGGACGTTATTACAGAGTGTTGAGTGGACCTCTCTTGGTATTCCATAGGTCTTTGGTGATTCTAGGTTTCATATGTATTAGTATAGGGCTGACACCCCCATATCCTAATTTATCCATTCTTACCACCTTTCCGTCTGGTTAAACATAATCTTGATTTCTTAATCCATGAGTGTCCTTTTCTTCGAAATAAGTTCATGGGTATCATTTTTTAGGTAACACGTATAAGTGATATCATAGGATATCTTTCTTTCGCTTTCTTTCTCACTTCAAGGTGTGTGATTATCTCTGGGTCCTTCTATGGTGGTGCAAACAGCACTGTTTCATGCTTTTCCATGGCTCATGTTCCACTGTGTACATGGACCACTTCTTCTTTGTCCATTCATCTGTTGATGGCCATTTTGGTTGCTTCCAAGTCTTGGCTGTGGTAAATATCACTGCAGTGTAGGATTGCCAGCCTGTGTCTTTTGGATTCTGGTCTTCTCAGGTGATAGGCACAGCAGTGGGTCTACCAGACCATATGGTAGCTCAATTTTTACCTTGAAACGCATGTTCTTTCTGTTGTAACTACTGGCTGTTACCAGTTTTCCTCCCACCAGCAGCTACAGGGTACACAGAGTTCTCTAAAACCCGTTCAGCATGTATTGTTTGTGGACTGTTTTGCTGATGATCATTCTGACTGTTGTGAGGTGAACGTTTTCATAGATTGGATTTGCGTGTCTTTATTAATTTCTGATGTTAAGCATTTTTTCCATGCCCTTGCTTTGGTGAAAGAAAAAAAAAAGAGAAGAAAAGCCAAAATGTGTGTAAAATATGCCTCTTGAAATTGTCTTCTTGAAAGGTTGCCTCTTTTGAAGTTTTTGGTCGATTTTCGACCCCAGAATGTTTTTTTGAGGACAGGTGTCATTTACAGGCCTGCAATTGAGGTGAATTTTAACTGACCATTTGCACTGGGTTTAAAGCTGCTGCTGTTGGAGGAAGGCCGAAATGCTGCAGGATTTCTCCACTCTCAAATCTGGTTACTAGGTCAGCAGAGCCTTCCTGGAAGCTGTGTTCCAAGGTTGGAAGTTAGAATGGCATGAGCCAGGAAGAACATCCATAATTTTCTGCCCCATTGTTTCTTGTTCACTTTTTTAATATAATCTTTTATGACAGCAAATTTGATTGTAACGTTTGCTTTGTTCTAGGTGTGCAAGATGTGTTTGTTTTTTACACCGAGACATATATGTATTCATCTTGGGATCCATTTGCCACGTAGGTTATGACACAGTGTTGAGAAGGCTTCTCTTGGAATTCTGTAGGTCTTTGGTGATTATGTACTTCACGTGTGTTTGTATATCTCTGTCAACCCCAATATCCTAATATATCCAATCTTTACAACTTTCCAATTGGTTAAGCATAAGTTTGTGTAATAAATCTGTGATTCCTGTTATCTGTGGAAATATCTTCGTTGGTATCCATTTCTAGGTAACACCTATAACTGATATCATAGGATACGTGTCTTTCGCTTTGTGACTTACTTCAAGTTGTGTGATCACCTCCAGAGTCATCTACGGTTCTTCAAACTGCTTCGTTTCATGTTTTTTCCATGGCTCATATTCCATCTGTACACGTGCCAGTTCTCCTTTGTCCATTCGTATCTTGATGGACTTTTTGGTTGTTTCCATGTCTTGGCGATTGTAATACTGCTGCAGGGCAGTTTTGCCTGAACGTGTCATTCCACTTCCGTCTTCCTAGGTTATAGGCCAAGGAGTGGGCCTGCGGGATCATATGGTATCTCAGTGTTTACCTTTTAAAGGCTGCTCCATTCTCTTTTCGTTAGTGGCACTTACCAGTTTACGAGCCACTTAAAGGTGAGAGTGCATTTGCTCACAGCCTCTTCAGCATGTATTCTTTGTATTTCTTTGCTGAGGGTCATTCTGACCGGTGTGAGCTGATACCATTTTGTGGCTGGATTTGCATATGTCTAATAATTCCTTACATTGAGCTTATAGCCATGCATTTTTTATTGTTTTTTAAAGAGTGAGTACAGCTTACCTTCAAATAGTTTCTTGAAGTATGCGGCATATTTTGAATTTATTTTGCCATTACCTCCCTCAACACGTTTTGCTGGCAGGTGTCATTTATAGCCCTGCAGTCCTTGTGAATACGAAGTGACCTTTAGCACAGGTTGTAAAACTGCTGTTGCGGCAAACGGCCACAGGGCGGCAGCATTTCTACATTGCCTACTCTAGTTACTAGGGAAAGAGTACCTTCTGGGAAGTAGTGTTCCTTGGTTGTAAATTAGAGTGGAATGTGCCCGGATAAACACACAAAGCTTATGTCTCCTTAGTTATGTTTGTTTTTTATATTGACTGTATTTATTGTATCGGAGTAATACTCCGTTGTGTACACGGACCACTTCTTTTTCGTACATTCATCGGTTGATGGACATTTTGGTTGTTCCAAGTCTTGGCTAGGGTAAATAGAGCTGCAGTGTAGGATTGTCAACGTGTGTCTTTTTTATTCTGGTCCTCTCAGGTGATAGAGCCAGTAGTGGGCCGACCAGATCATATGGTAGCTCAATTTTGACCTCCTTTCTGTTCTCACTACTGGCTCTTACCATTTGACATCCCAGCAGCAGCTAGAGGGTACACAGTTGTCTAAAACCCCTTGAGCATTTATTGTTTGGAGATTTTTGGCTGATGATCATTCTGACTGTTGTCACGTAAACGTTTTTGTAGATTGCATTTGCATGTCTTTAGTAATTCCTGATGTGGAGCTTTTTCCACGGCCTTTTTTGTTAAACGAAAATAAAGAAAAAGAGAAAGAATGTGAGTTAAATGTGCCTCTTGAAAGATTGCCCTCTTTTGCATTTTTTCGTCGATATTCGAACCCAGGATTTTTTTGAGGGCAGGTGTCATTTACAGAGGTGCCATTCTTGTGGATAGTAAGAGACCCTGAATGCTGTGTTTAAAGCTGCTTTTGCAGGAGACAGTCACAAGGCTGTGGCATGTCTCCGTTCCCAAATCTGGTTACTAGGGCAAAAGAGCCTTCCTAGGTGTAATGTTCCAACCTGTAAGTTAGAATGGAATGGGCCAGGAAAAACCCCCATGAGTTTATGTCTCATTACTTCTTGTTGGTTTTCTTAATTTGATTTTTATTTGTTATCACAGCAAATTTGATTACAATGTTTTGTTTGTTCTGGGTGTGCAAGATGTGGTTCTTTCACATATATGCCTATTATCTGTTCACCTTTGGATCCATTTCCCATGTGGGTTAGGACACAATGTTGAGTAGTCTTCTCTTGGTATTCCATAGGTCTTTGGTGCTTATATATTTCACATGTGTTGGTGTAGCTCTGTTTCCCACAATATGCTAATTTATCCAGTCCTCAAACCTTTCCATTTGGTTAACCATACGTTTGTTGATCGAATCTTTGATTGCCTTGCTCTGTGAAGAATCTTCATTGGTATCAATTTTCAGGTAACACCATTAAGTGATATCATAGGATATGTGTCCTTCGCCCTCTGACTTACTTCATGTTGTGATTACCTCCAGGCTCATCTATGGTGCTGCAAACGGCATTGTTTCATTTTTTTCCTTGGCTACTATTCCATCTGTACATGTACCGGTTCTCCTTTTCCATTCATCTTTGGATGGACTTTTTGGTAGCTTCCCTGTGTGGTCTACTGTCATACTGTTGCAGTGCAGTTTTGCCTGCCTGTGTCTTTCTAATTGTGTCTTCTTAGGTCATAGGCCCGGGAGTGTGCCTGCTGAGTCCTATGGTGCCTCAATGGGTATCTGTTAAAGGCAGCTCCGTTCTGTTTTCATTAGTGGCTCTTCCCAGTTTAGTCCCACTTAGAGATGAGGGTACGCCTTTCTCCACAGCCCCTTCAGCATTTACTGTTTGCAGAATTTTTGCTGATGGTCATTCTGACCGGTGTGAGCTGATACGTTTGTGAAGATTGGATTTGCATATCTTTAACATTTCCTCATGATGAGCATTTTTCCATGACTTTTTTGTTGTTGTTGCTGTTAAAAAGAAAATAAAACACCAGTGTGTGTAAAATATACCTCTTGAAATTGTCTTCTTGAAACCTTGCCCTCTTTTGAAACTTTTGCTCGATTTTCGACCGCAGGATTTTTTTTGAAGGCGTGTGTCACTTACAAGTTTGCAATCGTTGTTAATATTTAGTGACCATTAGCACTGGGTTGAATGCTGCTGCTGTGGGAAACGGCCGCACGGCGGCAGCGTTTCTCCTTTCCCAAACCTTGTTACTAGGGCAGCAGAGCTTTCCTGGAACTCGTGTTCCTAGGTTGTAAATTAGAATGGAATGTGTCATGAAAAAAAAACGCATAAGTTTATGTCTCAGGACATCTTTTTCATTGTTATAATTTAATTTTTTCCATCAGGGTAATGATTAGAATATTATTTGTTCTAGGTGTACACACTCTGGTTCATTTCTAAAATATATATATATATATATATTCACACACACATACATATATATATTCATGTACAGATCCTCTTCCCATGTAAATTAATACAGAGTGTTCAGTAGACCTCCCTTCGTATATGGTGAGTCTCTTATATATATGTATTTCATATGTATTTGTGTACGTATGGCAGCCCTACCCTTAATTTGCCCATTGCTCCCACCTTTCATTTTAGATAACCATAGTTGTGTTCTAAGTGTGTGTCTTTCTCTGTGGAAATAAGTTCATTTGTATCAGTTGTTAGATGCCACCCAGAAGTGATATCATAAGATATTTGTCTTTTGCTTTCCGACTTACCTCGTGTCCTGTGATTATCTCTAGGATCATCTATGGTGCAGCAAAGAGCAGTGTTTCATTGTTTTCCACGGCTAATATTCCACTGTGCACATGGACCACTTCTTCTTTGTCCACTCATCTGCTGATGGCCATTTTGGTCGCTACCATGTCTTGGCTTTTGTGCATATTGCTGCAGTGCACCTTTGCCAGCCTGTGTCTTCTCGACTCTGGTCTGCTCGGGTGAAAGGCCCAGCGGTGGGCCTGCTGGATTGAATGGTACCTCAATTTTTGCTTTGAAACACAGTTCCTTTGTGTTCTCATTATTGGCTCTTACTCCTTTACACCTCAACAGCAGCGAGAGGGTACACAGTTCTCTAAAACCTCTTCAGCATTGATTGTTTGTAGACTTTCTGCTTATGGTCATTCGAGTGGTGTGTGTTGAGACCTTTTCATAGATTAGATTGGCATGAGTCTAATAACTCCTGATGTTGAACTTTTATCCATTTCCCTTTTTATTTGTAAAGAGTGTGTAAAACTTACCTCTCATAGGATCTTCTTGAAAACTTTGCTCTCTTTTAAGCTTTTTGGCCACTCCCTACCTCAGAACATTTTTTTGAGGGCAGGTGTCCTTTACAGCCCTGAGTCCTTGTGAGTATTAAGTGACCATCAGCCGCGGTTTAGAGCCGCTCTTGCGGGAATCGGCCACAAGGCGGCACAATTTCTCCATTTACAACTCAGGGCATTTGGGCAACAGAGGCTTCCTGGAAATCGTGTTAGGAGGCTGTAAATTAGAGTGGAATGTGCCAAGGCAAACCCCTAACAGCTTATATCTCCTTACTCTTGTTTGTTTTTTAAATGTAATTTTTCTTTTTCCTCAGAGCAAATGAGATAAAAATGTTGTGTATGTTCTAGGTGTACAGAATCTGGTTCATTATATCTATGTATCTATCTATTCATCTTTGCCTCCTTTCCCATGGACGTTATTACAGAGTGTTGAGTGGACCTCTCTTGGTATTCCATAGGTCTTTGGTGATTCTAGGTTTCATATGTATTAGTATAGGGCTGACACCCCCATATCCTAATTTATCCATTCTTACCACCTTTCCGTCTGGTTAAACATAATCTTGATTTCTTAATCCATGAGTGTCCTTTTCTTCGAAATAAGTTCATGGGTATCATTTTTTAGGTAACACGTATAAGTGATATCATAGGATATCTTTCTTTCGCTTTCTTTCTCACTTCAAGGTGTGTGATTATCTCTGGGTCCTTCTATGGTGGTGCAAACAGCACTGTTTCATGCTTTTCCATGGCTCATGTTCCACTGTGTACATGGACCACTTCTTCTTTGTCCATTCATCTGTTGATGGCCATTTTGGTTGCTTCCAAGTCTTGGCTGTGGTAAATATCACTGCAGTGTAGGATTGCCAGCCTGTGTCTTTTGGATTCTGGTCTTCTCAGGTGATAGGCACAGCAGTGGGTCTACCAGACCATATGGTAGCTCAATTTTTACCTTGAAACGCATGTTCTTTCTGTTGTAACTACTGGCTGTTACCAGTTTTCCTCCCACCAGCAGCTACAGGGTACACAGAGTTCTCTAAAACCCGTTCAGCATGTATTGTTTGTGGACTGTTTTGCTGATGATCATTCTGACTGTTGTGAGGTGAACGTTTTCATAGATTGGATTTGCGTGTCTTTATTAATTTCTGATGTTAAGCATTTTTTCCATGCCCTTGCTTTGGTGAAAGAAAAAAAAAAGAGAAGAAAAGCCAAAATGTGTGTAAAATATGCCTCTTGAAATTGTCTTCTTGAAAGGTTGCCTCTTTTGAAGTTTTTGGTCGATTTTCGACCCCAGAATGTTTTTTTGAGGACAGGTGTCATTTACAGGCCTGCAATTGAGGTGAATTTTAACTGACCATTTGCACTGGGTTTAAAGCTGCTGCTGTTGGAGGAAGGCCGAAATGCTGCAGGATTTCTCCACTCTCAAATCTGGTTACTAGGTCAGCAGAGCCTTCCTGGAAGCTGTGTTCCAAGGTTGGAAGTTAGAATGGCATGAGCCAGGAAGAACATCCATAATTTTCTGCCCCATTGTTTCTTGTTCACTTTTTTAATATAATCTTTTATGACAGCAAATTTGATTGTAACGTTTGCTTTGTTCTAGGTGTGCAAGATGTGTTTGTTTTTTACACCGAGACATATATGTATTCATCTTGGGATCCATTTGCCACGTAGGTTATGACACAGTGTTGAGAAGGCTTCTCTTGGAATTCTGTAGGTCTTTGGTGATTATGTACTTCACGTGTGTTTGTATATCTCTGTCAACCCCAATATCCTAATATATCCAATCTTTACAACTTTCCAATTGGTTAAGCATAAGTTTGTGTAATAAATCTGTGATTCCTGTTATCTGTGGAAATATCTTCGTTGGTATCCATTTCTAGGTAACACCTATAACTGATATCATAGGATACGTGTCTTTCGCTTTGTGACTTACTTCAAGTTGTGTGATCACCTCCAGAGTCATCTACGGTTCTTCAAACTGCTTCGTTTCATGTTTTTTCCATGGCTCATATTCCATCTGTACACGTGCCAGTTCTCCTTTGTCCATTCGTATCTTGATGGACTTTTTGGTTGTTTCCATGTCTTGGCGATTGTAATACTGCTGCAGGGCAGTTTTGCCTGAACGTGTCATTCCACTTCCGTCTTCCTAGGTTATAGGCCAAGGAGTGGACCTGCGGGATCATATGGTATCTCAGTGTTTACCTTTTAAAGGCTGCTCCATTCTCTTTTCGTTAGTGGCACTTACCAGTTTACGAGCCACTTAAAGGTGAGAGTGCATTTGCTCACAGCCTCTTCAGCATGTATTCTTTGTATTTCTTTGCTGAGGGTCATTCTGACCGGTGTGAGCTGATACCATTTTGTGGCTGGATTTGCATATGTCTAATAATTCCTTACATTGAGCTTATAGCCATGCATTTTTTATTGTTTTTTAAAGAGTGAGTACAGCTTACCTTCAAATAGTTTCTTGAAGTATGCGGCATATTTTGAATTTATTTTGCCATTACCTCCCTCAACACGTTTTGCTGGCAGGTGTCATTTATAGCCCTGCAGTCCTTGTGAATACGAAGTGACCTTTAGCACAGGTTGTAAAACTGCTGTTGCGGCAAACGGCCACAGGGCGGCAGCATTTCTACATTGCCTACTCTAGTTACTAGGGAAAGAGTACCTTCTGGGAAGTAGTGTTCCTTGGTTGTAAATTAGAGTGGAATGTGCCCGGATAAACACACAAAGCTTATGTCTCCTTAGTTATGTTTTTTTTTATATTGACTGTATTTATTGTATCGGAGTAATACTCCGTTGTGTACACGGACCACTTCTTTTTCGTGCATTCATCGGTTGATGGACATTTTGGTTGTTCCAAGTCTTGGCTAGGGTAAATAGAGCTGCAGTGTAGGATTGTCAACGTGTGTCTTTTTTATTCTGGTCCTCTCAGGTGATAGAGCCAGTAGTGGGCCGACCAGATCATATGGTAGCTCAATTTTGACCTCCTTTCTGTTCTCACTACTGGCTCTTACCATTTGACATCCCAGCAGCAGCTAGAGGGTATACAGTTGTCTAAAACCCCTTGAGCATTTATTGTTTGGAGATTTTTGGCTGATGATCATTCTGACTGTTGTCACGTAAACGTTTTTGTAGATTGCATTTGCATGTCTTTAGTAATTCCTGATGTGGAGCTTTTTCCACGGCCTTTTTTGTTAAACGAAAATAAAGAAAAAGAGAAAGAATGTGAGTTAAATGTGCCTCTTGAAAGATTGCCCTCTTTTGCATTTTTTCGTCGATATTCGAACCCAGGATTTTTTTGAGGGCAGGTGTCATTTACAGAGGTGCCATTCTTGTGGATAGTAAGAGACCCTGAATGCTGTGTTTAAAGCTGCTTTTGCAGGAGACAGTCACAAGGCTGTGGCATGTCTCCGTTCCCAAATCTGGTTACTAGGGCAAAAGAGCCTTCCTAGGTGTAATGTTCCAACCTGTAAGTTAGAATGGAATGGGCCAGGAAAAACCCCCATGAGTTTATGTCTCATTACTTCTTGTTGGTTTTCTTAATTTGATTTTTATTTGTTATCACAGCAAATTTGATTACAATGTTTTGTTTGTTCTGGGTGTGCAAGATGTGGTTCTTTCACATATATGCCTATTATCTGTTCACCTTCGGATCCATTTCCCATGTGGGTTAGGACACAATGTTGAGTAGTCTTCTCTTGGTATTCCATAGGTCTTTGGTGCTTATATATTTCACATGTGTTGGTGTAGCTCTGTTTCCCACAATATGCTAATTTATCCAGTCCTCAAACCTTTCCATTTGGTTAACCATACGTTTGTTGATCGAATCTTTGATTGCCTTGCTCTGTGAAGAATCTTCATTGGTATCAATTTTCAGGTAACACCATTAAGTGATATCATAGGATATGTGTCCTTCGCCCTCTGACTTACTTCATGTTGTGATTACCTCCAGGCTCATCTATGGTGCTGCAAACGGCATTGTTTCATTTTTTTCCTTGGCTACTATTCCATCTGTACATGTACCGGTTCTCCTTTTCCATTCATCTTTGGATGGACTTTTTGGTAGCTTCCCTGTGTGGCCTACTGTCATACTGTTGCAGTGCAGTTTTGCCTGCCTGTGTCTTTCTAATTGTGTCTTCTTAGGTCATAGGCCCGGGAGTGTGCCTGCTGAGTCCTATGGTGCCTCAATGGCTATCTGTTAAAGGCAGCTCCGTTCTGTTTTCATTAGTGGCTCTTCCCAGTTTAGTCCCACTTAGAGATGAGGGTACGCCTTTCTCCACAGCCCCTTCAGCATTTACTGTTTGCAGAATTTTTGCTGATGGTCATTCTGACCGGTGTGAGCTGATACGTTTGTGAAGATTGGATTTGCATATCTTTAACATTTCCTCATGATGAGCATTTTTCCATGACTTTTTTGTTGTTGTTGCTGTTAAAAAGAAAATAAAACACCAGTGTGTGTAAAATATACCTCTTGAAATTGTCTTCTTGAAACCTTGCCCTCTTTTGAAACTTTTGCTCGATTTTCGACCGCAGGATTTTTTTTGAAGGCGTGTGTCACTTACAAGTTTGCAATCGTTGTTAATATTTTGTGACCATTAGCACTGGGTTGAATGCTGCTGCTGTGGGAAACGGCCGCACGGCGGCAGCGTTTCTCCTTTCCCAAACCTTGTTACTAGGGCAGCAGAGCTTTCCTGGAACTCGTGTTCCTAGGTTGTAAATTAGAATGGAATGTGTCAGGAAAAAAAACGCATAAGTTTATGTCTCAGGACATCTTTTTCATTGTTATAATTTAATTTTTTCCATCAGGGTAATGGTTAGAATATTATTTGTTCTAGGTGTACACACTCTGGTTCATTTCTAAAATATATATATATATATATTCACACACACATACATATATATATTCATGTACAGATCCTCTTCCCATGTAAATTAATACAGAGTGTTCAGTAGACCTCCCTTCGTATATGGTGAGTCTCTTATATATATGTATTTCATATGTATTTGTGTACGTATGGCAGCCCTACCCTTAATTTGCCCATTGCTCCCACCTTTCGTTTTAGATAACCATAGTTGTGTTCTAAGTGTGTGTCTTTCTCTGTGGAAATAAGTTCATTTGTATCAGTTGTTAGATGCCACCCAGAAGTGATATCATAAGATATTTGTCTTTTGCTTTCCGACTTACCTCGTGTCCTGTGATTATCTCTAGGATCATCTATGGTGCAGCAAAGAGCAGTGTTCCCTTGTTTTCCACGGCTAATATTCCACTGTGCACATGGACCACTTCTTCTTTGTCCACTCATCTGCTGATGGCCATTTTGGTCGCTACCATGTCTTGGCTTTTGTGCATATTGCTGCAGTGCACCTTTGCCAGCCTGTGTCTTCTCGACTCTGGTCTGCTCGGGTGAAAGGCCCAGCGGTGGGCCTGCTGGATTGAATGGTACCTCAATTTTTGCTTTGAAACACAGTTCCTTTGTGTTCTCATTATTGGCTCTTACTCCTTTACACCTCAACAGCAGCGAGAGGGTACACAGTTCTCTAAAACCTCTTCAGCATTGATTGTTTGTAGACTTTCTGCTTATGGTCATTCGAGTGGTGTGTGTTGAGACCTTTTCATAGATTAGATTGGCATGAGTCTAATAACTCCTGATGTTGAACTTTTATCCATTTCCCTTTTTATTTGTAAAGAGTGTGTAAAACTTACCTCTCATAGGATCTTCTTGAAAACTTTGCTCTCTTTTAAGCTTTTTGGCCACTCCCTACCTCAGAACATTTTTTTGAGGGCAGGTGTCCTTTACAGCCCTGAGTCCTTGTGAGTATTAAGTGACCATCAGCCGCGGTTTAGAGCCGCTCTTGCGGGAATCGGCCACAAGGCGGCACAATTTCTCCATTTACAACTCAGGGCATTTGGGCAACAGAGGCTTCCTGGAAATCGTGTTAGGAGGCTGTAAATTAGAGTGGAATGTGCCAAGGCAAACCCCTAACAGCTTATATCTCCTTACTCTTGTTTGTTTTTTAAATGTAATTTTTCTTTTTCCTCAGAGCAAATGAGATAAAAATGTTGTGTATGTTCTAGGTGTACAGAATCTGGTTCATTATATCTATGTATCTATCTATTCATCTTTGCCTCCTTTCCCATGGACGTTATTACAGAGTGTTGAGTGGACCTCTCTTGGTATTCCATAGGTCTTTGGTGATTCTAGGTTTCATATGTATTAGTATAGGGCTGACACCCCCATATCCTAATTTATCCATTCTTACCACCTTTCCGTCTGGTTAAACATAATCTTGATTTCTTAATCCATGAGTGTCCTTTTCTTCGAAATAAGTTCATGGGTATCATTTTTTAGGTAACACGTATAAGTGATATCATAGGATATCTTTCTTTCGCTTTCTTTCTCACTTCAAGGTGTGTGATTATCTCTGGGTCCTTCTATGGTGGTGCAAACAGCACTGTTTCATGCTTTTCCATGGCTCATGTTCCACTGTGTACATGGACCACTTCTTCTTTGTCCATTCATCTGTTGATGGCCATTTTGGTTGCTTCCAAGTCTTGGCTGTGGTAAATATCACTGCAGTGTAGGATTGCCAGCCTGTGTCTTTTGGATTCTGGTCTTCTCAGGTGATAGGCACAGCAGTGGGTCTACCAGACCATATGGTAGCTCAATTTTTACCTTGAAACGCATGTTCTTTCTGTTGTAACTACTGGCTGTTACCAGTTTTCCTCCCACCAGCAGCTACAGGGTACACAGAGTTCTCTAAAACCCGTTCAGCATGTATTGTTTGTGGACTGTTTTGCTGATGATCATTCTGACTGTTGTGAGGTGAACGTTTTCATAGATTGGATTTGCGTGTCTTTATTAATTTCTGATGTTAAGCATTTTTTCCATGCCCTTGCTTTGGTGAAAGAAAAAAAAAAGAGAAGAAAAGCCAAAATGTGTGTAAAATATGCCTCTTGAAATTGTCTTCTTGAAAGGTTGCCTCTTTTGAAGTTTTTGGTCGATTTTCGACCCCAGAATGTTTTTTTGAGGACAGGTGTCATTTACAGGCCTGCAATTGAGGTGAATTTTAACTGACCATTTGCACTGGGTTTAAAGCTGCTGCTGTTGGAGGAAGGCCGAAATGCTGCAGGATTTCTCCACTCTCAAATCTGGTTACTAGGTCAGCAGAGCCTTCCTGGAAGCTGTGTTCCAAGGTTGGAAGTTAGAATGGCATGAGCCAGGAAGAACATCCATAATTTTCTGCCCCATTGTTTCTTGTTCACTTTTTTAATATAATCTTTTATGACAGCAAATTTGATTGTAACGTTTGCTTTGTTCTAGGTGTGCAAGATGTGTTTGTTTTTTACACCGAGACATATATGTATTCATCTTGGGATCCATTTGCCACGTAGGTTATGACACAGTGTTGAGAAGGCTTCTCTTGGAATTCTGTAGGTCTTTGGTGATTATGTACTTCACGTGTGTTTGTATATCTCTGTCAACCCCAATATCCTAATATATCCAATCTTTACAACTTTCCAATTGGTTAAGCATAAGTTTGTGTAATAAATCTGTGATTCCTGTTATCTGTGGAAATATCTTCGTTGGTATCCATTTCTAGGTAACACCTATAACTGATATCATAGGATACGTGTCTTTCGCTTTGTGACTTACTTCAAGTTGTGTGATCACCTCCAGAGTCATCTACGGTTCTTCAAACTACTTCGTTTCATGTTTTTTCCATGGCTCATATTCCATCTGTACACGTGCCAGTTCTCCTTTGTCCATTCGTATCTTGATGGACTTTTTGGTTGTTTCCATGTCTTGGCGATTGTAATACTGCTGCAGGGCAGTTTTGCCTGAACGTGTCATTCCACTTCCGTCTTCCTAGGTTATAGGCCAAGGAGTGGGCCTGCGGGATCATATGGTATCTCAGTGTTTACCTTTTAAAGGCTGCTCCATTCTCTTTTCGTTAGTGGCACTTACCAGTTTACGAGCCACTTAAAGGTGAGAGTGCATTTGCTCACAGCCTCTTCAGCATGTATTCTTTGTATTTCTTTGCTGAGGGTCATTCTGACCGGTGTGAGCTGATACCATTTTGTGGCTGGATTTGCATATGTCTAATAATTCCTTACATTGAGCTTATAGCCATGCATTTTTTATTGTTTTTTAAAGAGTGAGTACAGCTTACCTTCAAATAGTTTCTTGAAGTATGCGGCATATTTTGAATTTATTTTGCCATTACCTCCCTCAACACGTTTTGCTGGCAGGTGTCATTTATAGCCCTGCAGTCCTTGTGAATACGAAGTGACCTTTAGCACAGGTTGTAAAACTGCTGTTGCGGCAAACGGCCACAGGGCGGCAGCATTTCTACATTGCCTACTCTAGTTACTAGGGAAAGAGTACCTTCTGGGAAGTAGTGTTCCTTGGTTGTAAATTAGAGTGGAATGTGCCCGGATAAACACACAAAGCTTATGTCTCCTTAGTTATGTTTGTTTTTTATATTGACTGTATTTATTGTATCGGAGTAATACTCCGTTGTGTACACGGACCACTTCTTTTTCGTGCATTCATCGGTTGATGGACATTTTGGTTGTTCCAAGTCTTGGCTAGGGTAAATAGAGCTGCAGTGTAGGATTGTCAACGTGTGTCTTTTTTATTCTGGTCCTCTCAGGTGATAGAGCCAGTAGTGGGCCGACCAGATCATATGGTAGCTCAATTTTGACCTCCTTTCTGTTCTCACTACTGGCTCTTACCATTTGACATCCCAGCAGCAGCTAGAGGGTACACAGTTGTCTAAAACCCCTTGAGCATTTATTGTTTGGAGATTTTTGGCTGATGATCATTCTGACTGTTGTCACGTAAACGTTTTTGTAGATTGCATTTGCATGTCTTTAGTAATTCCTGATGTGGAGCTTTTTCCACGGCCTTTTTTGTTAAACGAAAATAAAGAAAAAGAGAAAGAATGTGAGTTAAATGTGCCTCTTGAAAGATTGCCCTCTTTTGCATTTTTTCGTCGATATTCGAACCCAGGATTTTTTTGAGGGCAGGTGTCATTTACAGAGGTGCCATTCTTGTGGATAGTAAGAGACCCTGAATGCTGTGTTTAAAGCTGCTTTTGCAGGAGACAGTCACAAGGCTGTGGCATGTCTCCGTTCCCAAATCTGGTTACTAGGGCAAAAGAGCCTTCCTAGGTGTAATGTTCCAACCTGTAAGTTAGAATGGAATGGGCCAGGAAAAACCCCCATGAGTTTATGTCTCATTACTTCTTGTTGGTTTTCTTAATTTGATTTTTATTTGTTATCACAGCAAATTTGATTACCATGTTTTGTTTGTTCTGGGTGTGCAAGATGTGGTTCTTTCACATATATGCCTATTATCTGTTCACCTTCGGATCCATTTCCCATGTGGGTTAGGACACAATGTTGAGTAGTCTTCTCTTGGTATTCCATAGGTCTTTGGTGCTTATATATTTCACATGTGTTGGTGTAGCTCTGTTTCCCACAATATGCTAATTTATCCAGTCCTCAAACCTTTCCATTTGGTTAACCATACGTTTGTTGATCGAATCTTTGATTGCCTTGCTCTGTGAAGAATCTTCATTGGTATCAATTTTCAGGTAACACCATTAAGTGATATCATAGGATATGTGTCCTTCGCCCTCTGACTTACTTCATGTTGTGATTACCTCCAGGCTCATCTATGGTGCTGCAAACGGCATTGTTTCATTTTTTTCCTTGGCTACTATTCCATCTGTACATGTACCGGTTCTCCTTTTCCATTCATCTTTGGATGGACTTTTTGGTAGCTTCCCTGTGTGGCCTACTGTCATACTGTTGCAGTGCAGTTTTGCCTGCCTGTGTCTTTCTAATTGTGTCTTCTTAGGTCATAGGCCCGGGAGTGTGCCTGCTGAGTCCTATGGTGCCTCAATGGGTATCTGTTAAAGGCAGCTCCGTTCTGTTTTCATTAGTGGCTCTTCCCAGTTTAGTCCCACTTAGAGATGAGGGTACGCCTTTCTCCACAGCCCCTTCAGCATTTACTGTTTGCAGAATTTTTGCTGATGGTCATTCTGACCGGTGTGAGCTGATACGTTTGTGAAGATTGGATTTGCATATCTTTAACATTTCCTCATGATGAGCATTTTTCCACGACTTTTTTGTTGTTGTTGCTGTTAAAAAGAAAATAAAACACCAGTGTGTGTAAAATATACCTCTTGAAATTGTCTTCTTGAAACCTTGCCCTCTTTTGAAACTTTTGCTCGATTTTCGACCGCAGGATTTTTTTTGAAGGCGTGTGTCACTTACAAGTTTGCAATCGTTGTTAATATTTAGTGACCATTAGCACTGGGTTGAATGCTGCTGCTGTGGGAAACGGCCGCACGGCGGCAGCGTTTCTCCTTTCCCAAACCTTGTTACTAGGGCAGCAGAGCTTTCCTGGAACTCGTGTTCCTAGGTTGTAAATTAGAATGGAATGTGTCAGGAAAAAAAACGCATAAGTTTATGTCTCAGGACATCTTTTTCATTGTTATAATTTAATTTTTTCCATCAGGGTAATGGTTAGAATATTATTTGTTCTAGGTGTACACACTCTGGTTCATTTCTAAAATATATATATATATATTCACACACACATACATATATATATTCATGTACAGATCCTCTTCCCATGTAAATTAATACAGAGTGTTCAGTAGACCTCCCTTCGTATATGGTGAGTCTCTTATATATACGTATTTCATATGTATTTGTGTACGTATGGCAGCCCTACCCTTAATTTGCCCATTGCTCCCACCTTTCGTTTTAGATAACCATAGTTGTGTTCTAAGTGTGTGTCTTTCTCTGTGGAAATAAGTTCATTTGTATCAGTTGTTAGATGCCACCCAGAAGTGATATCATAAGATATTTGTCTTTTGCTTTCCGACTTACCTCGTGTCCTGTGATTATCTCTAGGATCATCTATGGTGCAGCAAAGAGCAGTGTTCCCTTGTTTTCCACGGCTAATATTCCACTGTGCACATGGACCACTTCTTCTTTGTCCACTCATCTGCTGATGGCCATTTTGGTCGCTACCATGTCTTGGCTTTTGTGCATATTGCTGCAGTGCACCTTTGCCAGCCTGTGTCTTCTCGACTCTGGTCTGCGCGGGTGAAAGGCCCAGCGGTGGGCCTGCTGGATTGAATGGTACCTCAATTTTTGCTTTGAAACACAGTTCCTTTGTGTTCTCATTATTGGCTCTTACTCCTTTACACCTCAACAGCAGCGAGAGGGTACACAGTTCTCTAAAACCTCTTCAGCATTGATTGTTTGTAGACTTTCTGCTTACGGTCATTCGAGTGGTGTGTGTTGAGACCTTTTCATAGATTAGATTGGCATGAGTCTAATAACTCCTGATGTTGAACTTTTATCCATTTCCCTTTTTATTTGTAAAGAGTGTGTAAAACTTACCTCTCATAGGATCTTCTTGAAAACTTTGCTCTCTTTTAAGCTTTTTGGTCACGCCCTACCTCAGAACATTTTTTTGAGGGCAGGTGTCCTTTACAGCCCTGAGTCCTTGTGAGTATTACGTGACCATCAGCCGCGGTTTAGAGCCGCTCTTGCGGGAATCGGCCACAAGGCGGCACAATTTCTCCATTTACAACTCAGGGCATTTGGGCAACAGAGGCTTCCTGGAAATCGTGTTAGTAGGCTGTAAATTAGAGTGGAATGTGCCAAGGCAAACCCCTAACAGCTTATATCTCCTTACTCTTGTTTGTTTTTTAAATGTAATTTTTCTTTTTCCTCAGAGCAAATGAGATAAAAATGTTGTGTATGTTCTAGGTGTACAGAATCTGGTTCATTATATCTATGTATCTATCTATTCATCTTTGCCTCCTTTCCCATGGACGTTATTACAGAGTGTTGAGTGGACCTCTCTTGGTATTCCATAGGTCTTTGGTGATTCTAGGTTTCATATGTATTAGTATAGGGCTGACACCCCCATATCCTAATTTATCCATTCTTACCACCTTTCCGTCTGGTTAAACATAATCTTGATTTCTTAATCCATGAGTGTCCTTTTCTTCGAAATAAGTTCATGGGTATCATTTTTTAGGTAACACGTATAAGTGATATCATAGGATATCTTTCTTTCGCTTTCTTTCTCACTTCAAGGTGTGTGATTATCTCTGGGTCCTTCTATGGTGGTGCAAACAGCACTGTTTCATGCTTTTCCATGGCTCATGTTCCACTGTGTACATGGACCACTTCTTCTTTGTCCATTCATCTGTTGATGGCCATTTTGGTTGCTTCCAAGTCTTGGCTGTGGTAAATATCACTGCAGTGTAGGATTGCCAGCCTGTGTCTTTTGGATTCTGGTCTTCTCAGGTGATAGGCACAGCAGTGGGTCTACCAGACCATATGGTAGCTCAATTTTTACCTTGAAACGCATGTTCTTTCTGTTGTAACTACTGGCTGTTACCAGTTTTCCTCCCACCAGCAGCTACAGGGTACACAGAGTTCTCTAAAACCCGTTCAGCATGTATTGTTTGTGGACTGTTTTGCTGATGATCATTCTGACTGTTGTGAGGTGAACGTTTTCATAGATTGGATTTGCGTGTCTTTATTAATTTCTGATGTTAAGCATTTTTTCCATGCCCTTGCTTTGGTGAAAGAAAAAAAAAAGAGAAGAAAAGCCAAAATGTGTGTAAAATATGCCTCTTGAAATTGTCTTCTTGAAAGGTTGCCTCTTTTGAAGTTTTTGGTCGATTTTCGACCCCAGAATGTTTTTTTGAGGACAGGTGTCATTTACAGGCCTGCAATTGAGGTGAATTTTAACTGACCATTTGCACTGGGTTTAAAGCTGCTGCTGTTGGAGGAAGGCCGAAATGCTGCAGGATTTCTCCACTCTCAAATCTGGTTACTAGGTCAGCAGAGCCTTCCTGGAAGCTGTGTTCCAAGGTTGGAAGTTAGAATGGCATGAGCCAGGAAGAACATCCATAATTTTCTGCCCCATTGTTTCTTGTTCACTTTTTTAATATAATCTTTTATGACAGCAAATTTGATTGTAACGTTTGCTTTGTTCTAGGTGTGCAAGATGTGTTTGTTTTTTACACCGAGACATATATGTATTCATCTTGGGATCCATTTGCCACGTAGGTTATGACACAGTGTTGAGAAGGCTTCTCTTGGAATTCTGTAGGTCTTTGGTGATTATGTACTTCACGTGTGTTTGTATATCTCTGTCAACCCCAATATCCTAATATATCCAATCTTTACAACTTTCCAATTGGTTAAGCATAAGTTTGTGTAATAAATCTGTGATTCCTGTTATCTGTGGAAATATCTTCGTTGGTATCCATTTCTAGGTAACACCTATAACTGATATCATAGGATACGTGTCTTTCGCTTTGTGACTTACTTCAAGTTGTGTGATCACCTCCAGAGTCATCTACGGTTCTTCAAACTGCTTCGTTTCATGTTTTTTCCATGGCTCATATTCCATCTGTACACGTGCCAGTTCTCCTTTGTCCATTCGTATCTTGATGGACTTTTTGGTTGTTTCCATGTCTTGGCGATTGTAATACTGCTGCAGGGCAGTTTTGCCTGAACGTGTCATTCCACTTCCGTCTTCCTAGGTTATAGGCCAAGGAGTGGGCCTGCGGGATCATATGGTATCTCAGTGTTTACCTTTTAAAGGCTGCTCCATTCTCTTTTCGTTAGTGGCACTTACCAGTTTACGAGCCACTTAAAGGTGAGAGTGCATTTGCTCACAGCCTCTTCAGCATGTATTCTTTGTATTTCTTTGCTGAGGGTCATTCTGACCGGTGTGAGCTGATACCATTTTGTGGCTGGATTTGCATATGTCTAATAATTCCTTACATTGAGCTTATAGCCATGCATTTTTTATTGTTTTTTAAAGAGTGAGTACAGCTTACCTTCAAATAGTTTCTTGAAGTATGCGGCATATTTTGAATTTATTTTGCCATTACCTCCCTCAACACGTTTTGCTGGCAGGTGTCATTTATAGCCCTGCAGTCCTTGTGAATACGAAGTGACCTTTAGCACAGGTTGTAAAACTGCTGTTGCGGCAAACGGCCACAGGGCGGCAGCATTTCTACATTGCCTACTCTAGTTACTAGGGAAACAGTACCTTCTGGGAAGTAGTGTTCCTTGGTTGTAAATTAGAGTGGAATGTGCCCGGATAAACACACAAAGCTTATGTCTCCTTAGTTATGTTTGTTTTTTATATTGACTGTATTTATTGTATCGGAGTAATACTCCGTTGTGTACACGGACCACTTCTTTTTCGTGCATTCATCGGTTGATGGACATTTTGGTTGTTCCAAGTCTTGGCTAGGGTAAATAGAGCTGCAGTGTAGGATTGTCAACGTGTGTCTTTTTTATTCTGGTCCTCTCAGGTGATAGAGCCAGTAGTGGGCCGACCAGATCATATGGTAGCTCAATTTTGACCTCCTTTCTGTTCTCACTACTGGCTCTTACCATTTGACATCCCAGCAGCAGCTAGAGGGTACACAGTTGTCTAAAACCCCTTGAGCATTTATTGTTTGGAGATTTTTGGCTGATGATCATTCTGACTGTTGTCACGTAAACGTTTTTGTAGATTGCATTTGCATGTCTTTAGTAATTCCTGATGTGGAGCTTTTTCCACGGCCTTTTTTGTTAAACGAAAATAAAGAAAAAGAGAAAGAATGTGAGTTAAATGTGCCTCTTGAAAGATTGCCCTCTTTTGCATTTTTTCGTCGATATTCGAACCCAGGATTTTTTTGAGGGCAGGTGTCATTTACAGAGGTGCCATTCTTGTGGATAGTAAGAGACCCTGAATGCTGTGTTTAAAGCTGCTTTTGCAGGAGACAGTCACAAGGCTGTGGCATGTCTCCGTTCCCAAATCTGGTTACTAGGGCAAAAGAGCCTTCCTAGGTGTAATGTTCCAACCTGTAAGTTAGAATGGAATGGGCCAGGAAAAACCCCCATGAGTTTATGTCTCATTACTTCTTGTTGGTTTTCTTAATTTGATTTTTATTTGTTATCACAGCAAATTTGATTACCATGTTTTGTTTGTTCTGGGTGTGCAAGATGTGGTTCTTTCACATATATGCCTATTATCTGTTCACCTTCGGATCCATTTCCCATGTGGGTTAGGACACAATGTTGAGTAGTCTTCTCTTGGTATTCCATAGGTCTTTGGTGCTTATATATTTCACATGTGTTGGTGTAGCTCTGTTTCCCACAATATGCTAATTTATCCAGTCCTCAAACCTTTCCATTTGGTTAACCATACGTTTGTTGATCGAATCTTTGATTGCCTTGCTCTGTGAAGAATCTTCATTGGTATCAATTTTCAGGTAACACCATTAAGTGATATCATAGGATATGTGTCCTTCGCCCTCTGACTTACTTCATGTTGTGATTACCTCCAGGCTCATCTATGGTGCTGCAAACGGCATTGTTTCATTTTTTTCCTTGGCTACTATTCCATCTGTACATGTACCGGTTCTCCTTTTCCATTCATCTTTGGATGGACTTTTTGGTAGCTTCCCTGTGTGGCCTACTGTCATACTGTTGCAGTGCAGTTTTGCCTGCCTGTGTCTTTCTAATTGTGTCTTCTTAGGTCATAGGCCCGGGAGTGTGCCTGCTGAGTCCTATGGTGCCTCAATGGGTATCTGTTAAAGGCAGCTCCGTTCTGTTTTCATTAGTGGCTCTTCCCAGTTTAGTCCCACTTAGAGATGAGGGTACGCCTTTCTCCACAGCCCCTTCAGCATTTACTGTTTGCAGAATTTTTGCTGATGGTCATTCTGACCGGTGTGAGCTGATACGTTTGTGAAGATTGGATTTGCATATCTTTAACATTTCCTCATGATGAGCATTTTTCCACGACTTTTTTGTTGTTGTTGCTGTTAAAAAGAAAATAAAACACCAGTGTGTGTAAAATATACCTCTTGAAATTGTCTTCTTGAAACCTTGCCCTCTTTTGAAACTTTTGCTCGATTTTCGACCGCAGGATTTTTTTTGAAGGCGTGTGTCACTTACAAGTTTGCAATCGTTGTTAATATTTAGTGACCATTAGCACTGGGTTGAATGCTGCTGCTGTGGGAAACGGCCGCACGGCGGCAGCGTTTCTCCTTTCCCAAACCTTGTTACTAGGGCAGCAGAGCTTTCCTGGAACTCGTGTTCCTAGGTTGTAAATTAGAATGGAATGTGTCAGGAAAAAAAACGCATAAGTTTATGTCTCAGGACATCTTTTTCATTGTTATAATTTAATTTTTTCCATCAGGGTAATGGTTAGAATATTATTTGTTCTAGGTGTACACACTCTGGTTCATTTCTAAAATATATATATATATATTCACACACACATACATATATATATTCATGTACAGATCCTCTTCCCATGTAAATTAATACAGAGTGTTCAGTAGACCTCCCTTCGTATATGGTGAGTCTCTTATATATACGTATTTCATATGTATTTGTGTACGTATGGCAGCCCTACCCTTAATTTGCCCATTGCTCCCACCTTTCGTTTTAGATAACCATAGTTGTGTTCTAAGTGTGTGTCTTTCTCTGTGGAAATAAGTTCATTTGTATCAGTTGTTAGATGCCACCCAGAAGTGATATCATAAGATATTTGTCTTTTGCTTTCCGACTTACCTCGTGTCCTGTGATTATCTCTAGGATCATCTATGGTGCAGCAAAGAGCAGTGTTCCCTTGTTTTCCACGGCTAATATTCCACTGTGCACATGGACCACTTCTTCTTTGTCCACTCATCTGCTGATGGCCATTTTGGTCGCTACCATGTCTTGGCTTTTGTGCATATTGCTGCAGTGCACCTTTGCCAGCCTGTGTCTTCTCGACTCTGGTCTGCGCGGGTGAAAGGCCCAGCGGTGGGCCTGCTGGATTGAATGGTACCTCAATTTTTGCTTTGAAACACAGTTCCTTTGTGTTCTCATTATTGGCTCTTACTCCTTTACACCTCAACAGCAGCGAGAGGGTACACAGTTCTCTAAAACCTCTTCAGCATTGATTGTTTGTAGACTTTCTGCTTACGGTCATTCGAGTGGTGTGTGTTGAGACCTTTTCATAGATTAGATTGGCATGAGTCTAATAACTCCTGATGTTGAACTTTTATCCATTTCCCTTTTTATTTGTAAAGAGTGTGTAAAACTTACCTCTCATAGGATCTTCTTGAAAACTTTGCTCTCTTTTAAGCTTTTTGGCCACTCCCTACCTCAGAACATTTTTTTGAGGGCAGGTGTCCTTTACAGCCCTGAGTCCTTGTGAGTATTAAGTGACCATCAGCCGCGGTTTAGAGCCGCTCTTGCGGGAATCGGCCACAAGGCGGCACAATTTCTCCATTTACAACTCAGGGCATTTGGGCAACAGAGGCTTCCTGGAAATCGTGTTAGGAGGCTGTAAATTAGAGTGGAATGTGCCAAGGCAAACCCCTAACAGCTTATATCTCCTTACTCTTGTTTGTTTTTTAAATGTAATTTTTCTTTTTCCTCAGAGCAAATGAGATAAAAATGTTGTGTATGTTCTAGGTGTACAGAATCTGGTTCATTATATCTATGTATCTATCTATTCATCTTTGCCTCCTTTCCCATGGACGTTATTACAGAGTGTTGAGTGGACCTCTCTTGGTATTCCATAGGTCTTTGGTGATTCTAGGTTTCATATGTATTAGTATAGGGCTGACACCCCCATATCCTAATTTATCCATTCTTACCACCTTTCCGTCTGGTTAAACATAATCTTGATTTCTTAATCCATGAGTGTCCTTTTCTTCGAAATAAGTTCATGGGTATCATTTTTTAGGTAACACGTATAAGTGATATCATAGGATATCTTTCTTTCGCTTTCTTTCTCACTTCAAGGTGTGTGATTATCTCTGGGTCCTTCTATGGTGGTGCAAACAGCACTGTTTCATGCTTTTCCATGGCTCATGTTCCACTGTGTACATGGACCACTTCTTCTTTGTCCATTCATCTGTTGATGGCCATTTTGGTTGCTTCCAAGTCTTGGCTGTGGTAAATATCACTGCAGTGTAGGATTGCCAGCCTGTGTCTTTTGGATTCTGGTCTTCTCAGGTGATAGGCACAGCAGTGGGTCTACCAGACCATATGGTAGCTCAATTTTTACCTTGAAACGCATGTTCTTTCTGTTGTAACTACTGGCTGTTACCAGTTTTCCTCCCACCAGCAGCTACAGGGTACACAGAGTTCTCTAAAACCCGTTCAGCATGTATTGTTTGTGGACTGTTTTGCTGATGATCATTCTGACTGTTGTGAGGTGAACGTTTTCATAGATTGGATTTGCGTGTCTTTATTAATTTCTGATGTTAAGCATTTTTTCCATGCCCTTGCTTTGGTGAAAGAAAAAAAAAAGAGAAGAAAAGCCAAAATGTGTGTAAAATATGCCTCTTGAAATTGTCTTCTTGAAAGGTTGCCTCTTTTGAAGTTTTTGGTCGATTTTCGACCCCAGAATGTTTTTTTGAGGACAGGTGTCATTTACAGGCCTGCAATTGAGGTGAATTTTAACTGACCATTTGCACTGGGTTTAAAGCTGCTGCTGTTGGAGGAAGGCCGAAATGCTGCAGGATTTCTCCACTCTCAAATCTGGTTACTAGGTCAGCAGAGCCTTCCTGGAAGCTGTGTTCCAAGGTTGGAAGTTAGAATGGCATGAGCCAGGAAGAACATCCATAATTTTCTGCCCCATTGTTTCTTGTTCACTTTTTTAATATAATCTTTTATGACAGCAAATTTGATTGTAACGTTTGCTTTGTTCTAGGTGTGCAAGATGTGTTTGTTTTTTACACCGAGACATATATGTATTCATCTTGGGATCCATTTGCCACGTAGGTTATGACACAGTGTTGAGAAGGCTTCTCTTGGAATTCTGTAGGTCTTTGGTGATTATGTACTTCACGTGTGTTTGTGTATCTCTGTCAACCCCAATATCCTAATATATCCAATCTTTACAACTTTCCAATTGGTTAAGCATAAGTTTGTGTAATAAATCTGTAATTCCTGTTATCTGTGGAAATATCTTCGTTGGTATCCATTTCTAGGTAACACCTATAACTGATATCATAGGATACGTGTCTTTCGCTTTGTGACTTACTTCAAGTTGTGTGATCACCTCCAGAGTCATCTACGGTTCTTCAAACTGCTTCGTTTCATGTTTTTTCCATGGCTCATATTCCATCTGTACACGTGCCAGTTCTCCTTTGTCCATTCGTATCTTGATGGACTTTTTGGTTGTTTCCATGTCTTGGCGATTGTAATACTGCTGCAGGGCAGTTTTGCCTGAACGTGTCATTCCACTTCCGTCTTCCTAGGTTATAGGCCAAGGAGTGGGCCTGCGGGATCATATGGTATCTCAGTGTTTACCTTTTAAAGGCTGCTCCATTCTCTTTTCGTTAGTGGCACTTACCAGTTTACGAGCCACTTAAAGGTGAGAGTGCATTTGCTCACAGCCTCTTCAGCATGTATTCTTTGTATTTCTTTGCTGAGGGTCATTCTGACCGGTGTGAGCTGATACCATTTTGTGGCTGGATTTGCATATGTCTAATAATTCCTTACATTGAGCTTATAGCCATGCATTTTTTATTGTTTTTTAAAGAGTGAGTACAGCTTACCTTCAAATAGTTTCTTGAAGTATGCGGCATATTTTGAATTTATTTTGCCATTACCTCCCTCAACACGTTTTGCTGGCAGGTGTCATTTATAGCCCTGCAGTCCTTGTGAATACGAAGTGACCTTTAGCACAGGTTGTAAAACTGCTGTTGCGGCAAACGGCCACAGGGCGGCAGCATTTCTACATTGCCTACTCTAGTTACTAGGGAAACAGTACCTTCTGGGAAGTAGTGTTCCTTGGTTGTAAATTAGAGTGGAATGTGCCCGGATAAACACACAAAGCTTATGTCTCCTTAGTTATGTTTGTTTTTTATATTGACTGTATTTATTGTATCGGAGTAATACTCCGTTGTGTACACGGACCACTTCTTTTTCGTGCATTCATCGGTTGATGGACATTTTGGTTGTTCCAAGTCTTGGCTAGGGTAAATAGAGCTGCAGTGTAGGATTGTCAACGTGTGTCTTTTTTATTCTGGTCCTCTCAGGTGATAGAGCCAGTAGTGGGCCGACCAGATCATATGGTAGCTCAATTTTGACCTCCTTTCTGTTCTCACTACTGGCTCTTACCATTTGACATCCCAGCAGCAGCTAGAGGGTACACAGTTGTCTAAAACCCCTTGAGCATTTATTGTTTGGAGATTTTTGGCTGATGATCATTCTGACTGTTGTCACGTAAACGTTTTTGTAGATTGCATTTGCATGTCTTTAGTAATTCCTGATGTGGAGCTTTTTCCACGGCCTTTTTTGTTAAACGAAAATAAAGAAAAAGAGAAAGAATGTGAGTTAAATGTGCCTCTTGAAAGATTGCCCTCTTTTGCATTTTTTCGTCGATATTCGAACCCAGGATTTTTTTGAGGGCAGGTGTCATTTACAGAGGTGCCATTCTTGTGGATAGTAAGAGACCCTGAATGCTGTGTTTAAAGCTGCTTTTGCAGGAGACAGTCACAAGGCTGTGGCATGTCTCCGTTCCCAAATCTGGTTACTAGGGCAAAAGAGCCTTCCTAGGTGTAATGTTCCAACCTGTAAGTTAGAATGGAATGGGCCAGGAAAAACCCCCATGAGTTTATGTCTCATTACTTCTTGTTGGTTTTCTTAATTTGATTTTTATTTGTTATCACAGCAAATTTGATTACCATGTTTTGTTTGTTCTGGGTGTGCAAGATGTGGTTCTTTCACATATATGCCTATTATCTGTTCACCTTCGGATCCATTTCCCATGTGGGTTAGGACACAATGTTGAGTAGTCTTCTCTTGGTATTCCATAGGTCTTTGGTGCTTATATATTTCACATGTGTTGGTGTAGCTCTGTTTCCCACAATATGCTAATTTATCCAGTCCTCAAACCTTTCCATTTGGTTAACCATACGTTTGTTGATCGAATCTTTGATTGCCTTGCTCTGTGAAGAATCTTCATTGGTATCAATTTTCAGGTAACACCATTAAGTGATATCATAGGATATGTGTCCTTCGCCCTCTGACTTACTTCATGTTGTGATTACCTCCAGGCTCATCTATGGTGCTGCAAACGGCATTGTTTCATTTTTTTCCTTGGCTACTATTCCATCTGTACATGTACCGGTTCTCCTTTTCCATTCATCTTTGGATGGACTTTTTGGTAGCTTCCCTGTGTGGCCTACTGTCATACTGTTGCAGTGCAGTTTTGCCTGCCTGTGTCTTTCTAATTGTGTCTTCTTAGGTCATAGGCCCGGGAGTGTGCCTGCTGAGTCCTATGGTGCCTCAATGGGTATCTGTTAAAGGCAGCTCCGTTCTGTTTTCATTAGTGGCTCTTCCCAGTTTAGTCCCACTTAGAGATGAGGGTACGCCTTTCTCCACAGCCCCTTCAGCATTTACTGTTTGCAGAATTTTTGCTGATGGTCATTCTGACCGGTGTGAGCTGATACGTTTGTGAAGATTGGATTTGCATATCTTTAACATTTCCTCATGATGAGCATTTTTCCACGACTTTTTTGTTGTTGTTGCTGTTAAAAAGAAAATAAAACACCAGTGTGTGTAAAATATACCTCTTGAAATTGTCTTCTTGAAACCTTGCCCTCTTTTGAAACTTTTGCTCGATTTTCGACCGCAGGATTTTTTTTGAAGGCGTGTGTCACTTACAAGTTTGCAATCGTTGTTAATATTTAGTGACCATTAGCACTGGGTTGAATGCTGCTGCTGTGGGAAACGGCCGCACGGCGGCAGCGTTTCTCCTTTCCCAAACCTTGTTACTAGGGCAGCAGAGCTTTCCTGGAACTCGTGTTCCTAGGTTGTAAATTAGAATGGAATGTGTCATGAAAAAAAAACGCATAAGTTTATGTCTCAGGACATCTTTTTCATTGTTATAATTTAATTTTTTCCATCAGGGTAATGATTAGAATATTATTTGTTCTAGGTGTACACACTCTGGTTCATTTCTAAAATATATATATATATATATTCACACACACATACATATATATATTCATGTACAGATCCTCTTCCCATGTAAATTAATACAGAGTGTTCAGTAGACCTCCCTTCGTATATGGTGAGTCTCTTATATATATGTATTTCATATGTATTTGTGTACGTATGGCAGCCCTACCCTTAATTTGCCCATTGCTCCCACCTTTCGTTTTAGATAACCATAGTTGTGTTCTAAGTGTGTGTCTTTCTCTGTGGAAATAAGTTCATTTGTATCAGTTGTTAGATGCCACCCAGAAGTGATATCATAAGATATTTGTCTTTTGCTTTCCGACTTACCTCGTGTCCTGTGATTATCTCTAGGATCATCTATGGTGCAGCAAAGAGCAGTGTTTCATTGTTTTCCACGGCTAATATTCCACTGTGCACATGGACCACTTCTTCTTTGTCCACTCATCTGCTGATGGCCATTTTGGTCGCTACCATGTCTTGGCTTTTGTGCATATTGCTGCAGTGCACCTTTGCCAGCCTGTGTCTTCTCGACTCTGGTCTGCTCGGGTGAAAGGCCCAGCGGTGGGCCTGCTGGATTGAATGGTACCTCAATTTTTGCTTTGAAACACAGTTCCTTTGTGTTCTCATTATTGGCTCTTACTCCTTTACACCTCAACAGCAGCGAGAGGGTACACAGTTCTCTAAAACCTCTTCAGCATTGATTGTTTGTAGACTTTCTGCTTATGGTCATTCGAGTGGTGTGTGTTGAGACCTTTTCATAGATTAGATTGGCATGAGTCTAATAACTCCTGATGTTGAACTTTTATCCATTTCCCTTTTTATTTGTAAAGAGTGTGTAAAACTTACCTCTCATAGGATCTTCTTGAAAACTTTGCTCTCTTTTAAGCTTTTTGGCCACTCCCTACCTCAGAACATTTTTTTGAGGGCAGGTGTCCTTTACAGCCCTGAGTCCTTGTGAGTATTAAGTGACCATCAGCCGCGGTTTAGAGCCGCTCTTGCGGGAATCGGCCACAAGGCGGCACAATTTCTCCATTTACAACTCAGGGCATTTGGGCAACAGAGGCTTCCTGGAAATCGTGTTAGGAGGCTGTAAATTAGAGTGGAATGTGCCAAGGCAAACCCCTAACAGCTTATATCTCCTTACTCTTGTTTGTTTTTTAAATGTAATTTTTCTTTTTCCTCAGAGCAAATGAGATAAAAATGTTGTGTATGTTCTAGGTGTACAGAATCTGGTTCATTATATCTATGTATCTATCTATTCATCTTTGCCTCCTTTCCCATGGACGTTATTACAGAGTGTTGAGTGGACCTCTCTTGGTATTCCATAGGTCTTTGGTGATTCTAGGTTTCATATGTATTAGTATAGGGCTGACACCCCCATATCCTAATTTATCCATTCTTACCACCTTTCCGTCTGGTTAAACATAATCTTGATTTCTTAATCCATGAGTGTCCTTTTCTTCGAAATAAGTTCATGGGTATCATTTTTTAGGTAACACGTATAAGTGATATCATAGGATATCTTTCTTTCGCTTTCTTTCTCACTTCAAGGTGTGTGATTATCTCTGGGTCCTTCTATGGTGGTGCAAACAGCACTGTTTCATGCTTTTCCATGGCTCATGTTCCACTGTGTACATGGACCACTTCTTCTTTGTCCATTCATCTGTTGATGGCCATTTTGGTTGCTTCCAAGTCTTGGCTGTGGTAAATATCACTGCAGTGTAGGATTGCCAGCCTGTGTCTTTTGGATTCTGGTCTTCTCAGGTGATAGGCACAGCAGTGGGTCTACCAGACCATATGGTAGCTCAATTTTTACCTTGAAACGCATGTTCTTTCTGTTGTAACTACTGGCTGTTACCAGTTTTCCTCCCACCAGCAGCTACAGGGTACACAGAGTTCTCTAAAACCCGTTCAGCATGTATTGTTTGTGGACTGTTTTGCTGATGATCATTCTGACTGTTGTGAGGTGAACGTTTTCATAGATTGGATTTGCGTGTCTTTATTAATTTCTGATGTTAAGCATTTTTTCCATGCCCTTGCTTTGGTGAAAGAAAAAAAAAAGAGAAGAAAAGCCAAAATGTGTGTAAAATATGCCTCTTGAAATTGTCTTCTTGAAAGGTTGCCTCTTTTGAAGTTTTTGGTCGATTTTCGACCCCAGAATGTTTTTTTGAGGACAGGTGTCATTTACAGGCCTGCAATTGAGGTGAATTTTAACTGACCATTTGCACTGGGTTTAAAGCTGCTGCTGTTGGAGGAAGGCCGAAATGCTGCAGGATTTCTCCACTCTCAAATCTGGTTACTAGGTCAGCAGAGCCTTCCTGGAAGCTGTGTTCCAAGGTTGGAAGTTAGAATGGCATGAGCCAGGAAGAACATCCATAATTTTCTGCCCCATTGTTTCTTGTTCACTTTTTTAATATAATCTTTTATGACAGCAAATTTGATTGTAACGTTTGCTTTGTTCTAGGTGTGCAAGATGTGTTTGTTTTTTACACCGAGACATATATGTATTCATCTTGGGATCCATTTGCCACGTAGGTTATGACACAGTGTTGAGAAGGCTTCTCTTGGAATTCTGTAGGTCTTTGGTGATTATGTACTTCACGTGTGTTTGTATATCTCTGTCAACCCCAATATCCTAATATATCCAATCTTTACAACTTTCCAATTGGTTAAGCATAAGTTTGTGTAATAAATCTGTGATTCCTGTTATCTGTGGAAATATCTTCGTTGGTATCCATTTCTAGGTAACACCTATAACTGATATCATAGGATACGTGTCTTTCGCTTTGTGACTTACTTCAAGTTGTGTGATCACCTCCAGAGTCATCTACGGTTCTTCAAACTGCTTCGTTTCATGTTTTTTCCATGGCTCATATTCCATCTGTACACGTGCCAGTTCTCCTTTGTCCATTCGTATCTTGATGGACTTTTTGGTTGTTTCCATGTCTTGGCGATTGTAATACTGCTGCAGGGCAGTTTTGCCTGAACGTGTCATTCCACTTCCGTCTTCCTAGGTTATAGGCCAAGGAGTGGGCCTGCGGGATCATATGGTATCTCAGTGTTTACCTTTTAAAGGCTGCTCCATTCTCTTTTCGTTAGTGGCACTTACCAGTTTACGAGCCACTTAAAGGTGAGAGTGCATTTGCTCACAGCCTCTTCAGCATGTATTCTTTGTATTTCTTTGCTGAGGGTCATTCTGACCGGTGTGAGCTGATACCATTTTGTGGCTGGATTTGCATATGTCTAATAATTCCTTACATTGAGCTTATAGCCATGCATTTTTTATTGTTTTTTAAAGAGTGAGTACAGCTTACCTTCAAATAGTTTCTTGAAGTATGCGGCATATTTTGAATTTATTTTGCCATTACCTCCCTCAACACGTTTTGCTGGCAGGTGTCATTTATAGCCCTGCAGTCCTTGTGAATACGAAGTGACCTTTAGCACAGGTTGTAAAACTGCTGTTGCGGCAAACGGCCACAGGGCGGCAGCATTTCTACATTGCCTACTCTAGTTACTAGGGAAAGAGTACCTTCTGGGAAGTAGTGTTCCTTGGTTGTAAATTAGAGTGGAATGTGCCCGGATAAACACACAAAGCTTATGTCTCCTTAGTTATGTTTGTTTTTTATATTGACTGTATTTATTGTATCGGAGTAATACTCCGTTGTGTACACGGACCACTTCTTTTTCGTGCATTCATCGGTTGATGGACATTTTGGTTGTTCCAAGTCTTGGCTAGGGTAAATAGAGCTGCAGTGTAGGATTGTCAACGTGTGTCTTTTTTATTCTGGTCCTCTCAGGTGATAGAGCCAGTAGTGGGCCGACCAGATCATATGGTAGCTCAATTTTGACCTCCTTTCTGTTCTCACTACTGGCTCTTACCATTTGACATCCCAGCAGCAGCTAGAGGGTACACAGTTGTCTAAAACCCCTTGAGCATTTATTGTTTGGAGATTTTTGGCTGATGATCATTCTGACTGTTGTCACGTAAACGTTTTTGTAGATTGCATTTGCATGTCTTTAGTAATTCCTGATGTGGAGCTTTTTCCACGGCCTTTTTTGTTAAACGAAAATAAAGAAAAAGAGAAAGAATGTGAGTTAAATGTGCCTCTTGAAAGATTGCCCTCTTTTGCATTTTTTCGTCGATATTCGAACCCAGGATTTTTTTGAGGGCAGGTGTCATTTACAGAGGTGCCATTCTTGTGGATAGTAAGAGACCCTGAATGCTGTGTTTAAAGCTGCTTTTGCAGGAGACAGTCACAAGGCTGTGGCATGTCTCCGTTCCCAAATCTGGTTACTAGGGCAAAAGAGCCTTCCTAGGTGTAATGTTCCAACCTGTAAGTTAGAATGGAATGGGCCAGGAAAAACCCCCATGAGTTTATGTCTCATTACTTCTTGTTGGTTTTCTTAATTTGATTTTTATTTGTTATCACAGCAAATTTGATTACCATGTTTTGTTTGTTCTGGGTGTGCAAGATGTGGTTCTTTCACATATATGCCTATTATCTGTTCACCTTCGGATCCATTTCCCATGTGGGTTAGGACACAATGTTGAGTAGTCTTCTCTTGGTATTCCATAGGTCTTTGGTGCTTATATATTTCACATGTGTTGGTGTAGCTCTGTTTCCCACAATATGCTAATTTATCCAGTCCTCAAACCTTTCCATTTGGTTAACCATACGTTTGTTGATCGAATCTTTGATTGCCTTGCTCTGTGAAGAATCTTCATTGGTATCAATTTTCAGGTAACACCATTAAGTGATATCATAGGATATGTGTCCTTCGCCCTCTGACTTACTTCATGTTGTGATTACCTCCAGGCTCATCTATGGTGCTGCAAACGGCATTGTTTCATTTTTTTCCTTGGCTACTATTCCATCTGTACATGTACCGGTTCTCCTTTTCCATTCATCTTTGGATGGACTTTTTGGTAGCTTCCCTGTGTGGCCTACTGTCATACTGTTGCAGTGCAGTTTTGCCTGCCTGTGTCTTTCTAATTGTGTCTTCTTAGGTCATAGGCCCGGGAGTGTGCCTGCTGAGTCCTATGGTGCCTCAATGGGTATCTGTTAAAGGCAGCTCCGTTCTGTTTTCATTAGTGGCTCTTCCCAGTTTAGTCCCACTTAGAGATGAGGGTACGCCTTTCTCCACAGCCCCTTCAGCATTTACTGTTTGCAGAATTTTTGCTGATGGTCATTCTGACCGGTGTGAGCTGATACGTTTGTGAAGATTGGATTTGCATATCTTTAACATTTCCTCATGATGAGCATTTTTCCACGACTTTTTTGTTGTTGTTGCTGTTAAAAAGAAAATAAAACACCAGTGTGTGTAAAATATACCTCTTGAAATTGTCTTCTTGAAACCTTGCCCTCTTTTGAAACTTTTGCTCGATTTTCGACCGCAGGATTTTTTTTGAAGGCGTGTGTCACTTACAAGTTTGCAATCGTTGTTAATATTTAGTGACCATTAGCACTGGGTTGAATGCTGCTGCTGTGGGAAACGGCCGCACGGCGGCAGCGTTTCTCCTTTCCCAAACCTTGTTACTAGGGCAGCAGAGCTTTCCTGGAACTCGTGTTCCTAGGTTGTAAATTAGAATGGAATGTGTCAGGAAAAAAAACGCATAAGTTTATGTCTCAGGACATCTTTTTCATTGTTATAATTTAATTTTTTCCATCAGGGTAATGGTTAGAATATTATTTGTTCTAGGTGTACACACTCTGGTTCATTTCTAAAATATATATATATATATTCACACACACATACATATATATATTCATGTACAGATCCTCTTCCCATGTAAATTAATACAGAGTGTTCAGTAGACCTCCCTTCGTATATGGTGAGTCTCTTATATATACGTATTTCATATGTATTTGTGTACGTATGGCAGCCCTACCCTTAATTTGCCCATTGCTCCCACCTTTCGTTTTAGATAACCATAGTTGTGTTCTAAGTGTGTGTCTTTCTCTGTGGAAATAAGTTCATTTGTATCAGTTGTTAGATGCCACCCAGAAGTGATATCATAAGATATTTGTCTTTTGCTTTCCGACTTACCTCGTGTCCTGTGATTATCTCTAGGATCATCTATGGTGCAGCAAAGAGCAGTGTTCCCTTGTTTTCCACGGCTAATATTCCACTGTGCACATGGACCACTTCTTCTTTGTCCACTCATCTGCTGATGGCCATTTTGGTCGCTACCATGTCTTGGCTTTTGTGCATATTGCTGCAGTGCACCTTTGCCAGCCTGTGTCTTCTCGACTCTGGTCTGCTCGGGTGAAAGGCCCAGCGGTGGGCCTGCTGGATTGAATGGTACCTCAATTTTTGCTTTGAAACACAGTTCCTTTGTGTTCTCATTATTGGCTCTTACTCCTTTACACCTCAACAGCAGCGAGAGGGTACACAGTTCTCTAAAACCTCTTCAGCATTGATTGTTTGTAGACTTTCTGCTTATGGTCATTCGAGTGGTGTGTGTTGAGACCTTTTCATAGATTAGATTGGCATGAGTCTAATAACTCCTGATGTTGAACTTTTATCCATTTCCCTTTTTATTTGTAAAGAGTGTGTAAAACTTACCTCTCATAGGATCTTCTTGAAAACTTTGCTCTCTTTTAAGCTTTTTGGCCACTCCCTACCTCAGAACATTTTTTTGAGGGCAGGTGTCCTTTACAGCCCTGAGTCCTTGTGAGTATTAAGTGACCATCAGCCGCGGTTTAGAGCCGCTCTTGCGGGAATCGGCCACAAGGCGGCACAATTTCTCCATTTACAACTCAGGGCATTTGGGCAACAGAGGCTTCCTGGAAATCGTGTTAGGAGGCTGTAAATTAGAGTGGAATGTGCCAAGGCAAACCCCTAACAGCTTATATCTCCTTACTCTTGTTTGTTTTTTAAATGTAATTTTTCTTTTTCCTCAGAGCAAATGAGATAAAAATGTTGTGTATGTTCTAGGTGTACAGAATCTGGTTCATTATATCTATGTATCTATCTATTCATCTTTGCCTCCTTTCCCATGGACGTTATTACAGAGTGTTGAGTGGACCTCTCTTGGTATTCCATAGGTCTTTGGTGATTCTAGGTTTCATATGTATTAGTATAGGGCTGACACCCCCATATCCTAATTTATCCATTCTTACCACCTTTCCGTCTGGTTAAACATAATCTTGATTTCTTAATCCATGAGTGTCCTTTTCTTCGAAATAAGTTCATGGGTATCATTTTTTAGGTAACACGTATAAGTGATATCATAGGATATCTTTCTTTCGCTTTCTTTCTCACTTCAAGGTGTGTGATTATCTCTGGGTCCTTCTATGGTGGTGCAAACAGCACTGTTTCATGCTTTTCCATGGCTCATGTTCCACTGTGTACATGGACCACTTCTTCTTTGTCCATTCATCTGTTGATGGCCATTTTGGTTGCTTCCAAGTCTTGGCTGTGGTAAATATCACTGCAGTGTAGGATTGCCAGCCTGTGTCTTTTGGATTCTGGTCTTCTCAGGTGATAGGCACAGCAGTGGGTCTACCAGACCATATGGTAGCTCAATTTTTACCTTGAAACGCATGTTCTTTCTGTTGTAACTACTGGCTGTTACCAGTTTTCCTCCCACCAGCAGCTACAGGGTACACAGAGTTCTCTAAAACCCGTTCAGCATGTATTGTTTGTGGACTGTTTTGCTGATGATCATTCTGACTGTTGTGAGGTGAACGTTTTCATAGATTGGATTTGCGTGTCTTTATTAATTTCTGATGTTAAGCATTTTTTCCATGCCCTTGCTTTGGTGAAAGAAAAAAAAAAGAGAAGAAAAGCCAAAATGTGTGTAAAATATGCCTCTTGAAATTGTCTTCTTGAAAGGTTGCCTCTTTTGAAGTTTTTGGTCGATTTTCGACCCCAGAATGTTTTTTTGAGGACAGGTGTCATTTACAGGCCTGCAATTGAGGTGAATTTTAACTGACCATTTGCACTGGGTTTAAAGCTGCTGCTGTTGGAGGAAGGCCGAAATGCTGCAGGATTTCTCCACTCTCAAATCTGGTTACTAGGTCAGCAGAGCCTTCCTGGAAGCTGTGTTCCAAGGTTGGAAGTTAGAATGGCATGAGCCAGGAAGAACATCCATAATTTTCTGCCCCATTGTTTCTTGTTCACTTTTTTAATATAATCTTTTATGACAGCAAATTTGATTGTAACGTTTGCTTTGTTCTAGGTGTGCAAGATGTGTTTGTTTTTTACACCGAGACATATATGTATTCATCTTGGGATCCATTTGCCACGTAGGTTATGACACAGTGTTGAGAAGGCTTCTCTTGGAATTCTGTAGGTCTTTGGTGATTATGTACTTCACGTGTGTTTGTATATCTCTGTCAACCCCAATATCCTAATATATCCAATCTTTACAACTTTCCAATTGGTTAAGCATAAGTTTGTGTAATAAATCTGTGATTCCTGTTATCTGTGGAAATATCTTCGTTGGTATCCATTTCTAGGTAACACCTATAACTGATATCATAGGATACGTGTCTTTCGCTTTGTGACTTACTTCAAGTTGTGTGATCACCTCCAGAGTCATCTACGGTTCTTCAAACTGCTTCGTTTCATGTTTTTTCCATGGCTCATATTCCATCTGTACACGTGCCAGTTCTCCTTTGTCCATTCGTATCTTGATGGACTTTTTGGTTGTTTCCATGTCTTGGCGATTGTAATACTGCTGCAGGGCAGTTTTGCCTGAACGTGTCATTCCACTTCCGTCTTCCTAGGTTATAGGCCAAGGAGTGGGCCTGCGGGATCATATGGTATCTCAGTGTTTACCTTTTAAAGGCTGCTCCATTCTCTTTTCGTTAGTGGCACTTACCAGTTTACGAGCCACTTAAAGGTGAGAGTGCATTTGCTCACAGCCTCTTCAGCATGTATTCTTTGTATTTCTTTGCTGAGGGTCATTCTGACCGGTGTGAGCTGATACCATTTTGTGGCTGGATTTGCATATGTCTAATAATTCCTTACATTGAGCTTATAGCCATGCATTTTTTATTGTTTTTTAAAGAGTGAGTACAGCTTACCTTCAAATAGTTTCTTGAAGTATGCGGCATATTTTGAATTTATTTTGCCATTACCTCCCTCAACACGTTTTGCTGGCAGGTGTCATTTATAGCCCTGCAGTCCTTGTGAATACGAAGTGACCTTTAGCACAGGTTGTAAAACTGCTGTTGCGGCAAACGGCCACAGGGCGGCAGCATTTCTACATTGCCTACTCTAGTTACTAGGGAAAGAGTACCTTCTGGGAAGTAGTGTTCCTTGGTTGTAAATTAGAGTGGAATGTGCCCGGATAAACACACAAAGCTTATGTCTCCTTAGTTATGTTTGTTTTTTATATTGACTGTATTTATTGTATCGGAGTAATACTCCGTTGTGTACACGGACCACTTCTTTTTCGTGCATTCATCGGTTGATGGACATTTTGGTTGTTCCAAGTCTTGGCTAGGGTAAATAGAGCTGCAGTGTAGGATTGTCAACGTGTGTCTTTTTTATTCTGGTCCTCTCAGGTGATAGAGCCAGTAGTGGGCCGACCAGATCATATGGTAGCTCAATTTTGACCTCCTTTCTGTTCTCACTACTGGCTCTTACCATTTGACATCCCAGCAGCAGCTAGAGGGTACACAGTTGTCTAAAACCCCTTGAGCATTTATTGTTTGGAGATTTTTGGCTGATGATCATTCTGACTGTTGTCACGTAAACGTTTTCGTAGATTGCATTTGCATGTCTTTAGTAATTCCTGATGTGGAGCTTTTTCCACGGCCTTTTTTGTTAAACGAAAATAAAGAAAAAGAGAAAGAATGTGAGTTAAATGTGCCTCTTGAAAGATTGCCCTCTTTTGCATTTTTTCGTCGATATTCGAACCCAGGATTTTTTTGAGGGCAGGTGTCATTTACAGAGGTGCCATTCTTGTGGATAGTAAGAGACCCTGAATGCTGTGTTTAAAGCTGCTTTTGCAGGAGACAGTCACAAGGCTGTGGCATGTCTCCGTTCCCAAATCTGGTTACTAGGGCAAAAGAGCCTTCCTAGGTGTAATGTTCCAACCTGTAAGTTAGAATGGAATGGGCCAGGAAAAACCCCCATGAGTTTATGTCTCATTACTTCTTGTTGGTTTTCTTAATTTGATTTTTATTTGTTATCACAGCAAATTTGATTACCATGTTTTGTTTGTTCTGGGTGTGCAAGATGTGGTTCTTTCACATATATGCCTATTATCTGTTCACCTTCGGATCCATTTCCCATGTGGGTTAGGACACAATGTTGAGTAGTCTTCTCTTGGTATTCCATAGGTCTTTGGTGCTTATATATTTCACATGTGTTGGTGTAGCTCTGTTTCCCACAATATGCTAATTTATCCAGTCCTCAAACCTTTCCATTTGGTTAACCATACGTTTGTTGATCGAATCTTTGATTGCCTTGCTCTGTGAAGAATCTTCATTGGTATCAATTTTCAGGTAACACCATTAAGTGATATCATAGGATATGTGTCCTTCGCCCTCTGACTTACTTCATGTTGTGATTACCTCCAGGCTCATCTATGGTGCTGCAAACGGCATTGTTTCATTTTTTTCCTTGGCTACTATTCCATCTGTACATGTACCGGTTCTCCTTTTCCATTCATCTTTGGATGGACTTTTTGGTAGCTTCCCTGTGTGGCCTACTGTCATACTGTTGCAGTGCAGTTTTGCCTGCCTGTGTCTTTCTAATTGTGTCTTCTTAGGTCATAGGCCCGGGAGTGTGCCTGCTGAGTCCTATGGTGCCTCAATGGGTATCTGTTAAAGGCAGCTCCGTTCTGTTTTCATTAGTGGCTCTTCCCAGTTTAGTCCCACTTAGAGATGAGGGTACGCCTTTCTCCACAGCCCCTTCAGCATTTACTGTTTGCAGAATTTTTGCTGATGGTCATTCTGACCGGTGTGAGCTGATACGTTTGTGAAGATTGGATTTGCATATCTTTAACATTTCCTCATGATGAGCATTTTTCCACGACTTTTTTGTTGTTGTTGCTGTTAAAAAGAAAATAAAACACCAGTGTGTGTAAAATATACCTCTTGAAATTGTCTTCTTGAAACCTTGCCCTCTTTTGAAACTTTTGCTCGATTTTCGACCGCAGGATTTTTTTTGAAGGCGTGTGTCACTTACAAGTTTGCAATCGTTGTTAATATTTAGTGACCATTAGCACTGGGTTGAATGCTGCTGCTGTGGGAAACGGCCGCACGGCGGCAGCGTTTCTCCTTTCCCAAACCTTGTTACTAGGGCAGCAGAGCTTTCCTGGAACTCGTGTTCCTAGGTTGTAAATTAGAATGGAATGTGTCAGGAAAAAAAACGCATAAGTTTATGTCTCAGGACATCTTTTTCATTGTTATAATTTAATTTTTTCCATCAGGGTAATGGTTAGAATATTATTTGTTCTAGGTGTACACACTCTGGTTCATTTCTAAAATATATATATATATATTCACACACACATACATATATATATTCATGTACAGATCCTCTTCCCTTGTAAATTAATACAGAGTGTTCAGTAGACCTCCCTTCGTATATGGTGAGTCTCTTATATATACGTATTTCATATGTATTTGTGTACGTATGGCAGCCCTACCCTTAATTTGCCCATTGCTCCCACCTTTCGTTTTAGATAACCATAGTTGTGTTCTAAGTGTGTGTCTTTCTCTGTGGAAATAAGTTCATTTGTATCAGTTGTTAGATGCCACCCAGAAGTGATATCATAAGATATTTGTCTTTTGCTTTCCGACTTACCTCGTGTCCTGTGATTATCTCTAGGATCATCTATGGTGCAGCAAAGAGCAGTGTTCCCTTGTTTTCCACGGCTAATATTCCACTGTGCACATGGACCACTTCTTCTTTGTCCACTCATCTGCTGATGGCCATTTTGGTCGCTACCATGTCTTGGCTTTTGTGCATATTGCTGCAGTGCACCTTTGCCAGCCTGTGTCTTCTCGACTCTGGTCTGCTCGGGTGAAAGGCCCAGCGGTGGGCCTGCTGGATTGAATGGTACCTCAATTTTTGCTTTGAAACACAGTTCCTTTGTGTTCTCATTATTGGCTCTTACTCCTTTACACCTCAACAGCAGCGAGAGGGTACACAGTTCTCTAAAACCTCTTCAGCATTGATTGTTTGTAGACTTTCTGCTTATGGTCATTCGAGTGGTGTGTGTTGAGACCTTTTCATAGATTAGATTGGCATGAGTCTAATAACTCCTGATGTTGAACTTTTATCCATTTCCCTTTTTATTTGTAAAGAGTGTGTAAAACTTACCTCTCATAGGATCTTCTTGAAAACTTTGCTCTCTTTTAAGCTTTTTGGCCACTCCCTACCTCAGAACATTTTTTTGAGGGCAGGTGTCCTTTACAGCCCTGAGTCCTTGTGAGTATTAAGTGACCATCAGCCGCGGTTTAGAGCCGCTCTTGCGGGAATCGGCCACAAGGCGGCACAATTTCTCCATTTACAACTCAGGGCATTTGGGCAACAGAGGCTTCCTGGAAATCGTGTTAGGAGGCTGTAAATTAGAGTGGAATGTGCCAAGGCAAACCCCTAACAGCTTATATCTCCTTACTCTTGTTTGTTTTTTAAATGTAATTTTTCTTTTTCCTCAGAGCAAATGAGATAAAAATGTTGTGTATGTTCTAGGTGTACAGAATCTGGTTCATTATATCTATGTATCTATCTATTCATCTTTGCCTCCTTTCCCATGGACGTTATTACAGAGTGTCGAGTGGACCTCTCTTGGTATTCCATAGGTCTTTGGTGATTCTAGGTTTCATATGTATTAGTATAGGGCTGACACCCCCATATCCTAATTTATCCATTCTTACCACCTTTCCGTCTGGTTAAACATAATCTTGATTTCTTAATCCATGAGTGTCCTTTTCTTCGAAATAAGTTCATGGGTATCATTTTTTAGGTAACACGTATAAGTGATATCATAGGATATCTTTCTTTCGCTTTCTTTCTCACTTCAAGGTGTGTGATTATCTCTGGGTCCTTCTATGGTGGTGCAAACAGCACTGTTTCATGCTTTTCCATGGCTCATGTTCCACTGTGTACATGGACCACTTCTTCTTTGTCCATTCATCTGTTGATGGCCATTTTGGTTGCTTCCAAGTCTTGGCTGTGGTAAATATCACTGCAGTGTAGGATTGCCAGCCTGTGTCTTTTGGATTCTGGTCTTCTCAGGTGATAGGCACAGCAGTGGGTCTACCAGACCATATGGTAGCTCAATTTTTACCTTGAAACGCATGTTCTTTCTGTTGTAACTACTGGCTGTTACCAGTTTTCCTCCCACCAGCAGCTACAGGGTACACAGAGTTCTCTAAAACCCGTTCAGCATGTATTGTTTGTGGACTGTTTTGCTGATGATCATTCTGACTGTTGTGAGGTGAACGTTTTCATAGATTGGATTTGCGTGTCTTTATTAATTTCTGATGTTAAGCATTTTTTCCATGCCCTTGCTTTGGTGAAAGAAAAAAAAAAGAGAAGAAAAGCCAAAATGTGTGTAAAATATGCCTCTTGAAATTGTCTTCTTGAAAGGTTGCCTCTTTTGAAGTTTTTGGTCGATTTTCGACCCCAGAATGTTTTTTTGAGGACAGGTGTCATTTACAGGCCTGCAATTGAGGTGAATTTTAACTGACCATTTGCACTGGGTTTAAAGCTGCTGCTGTTGGAGGAAGGCCGAAATGCTGCAGGATTTCTCCACTCTCAAATCTGGTTACTAGGTCAGCAGAGCCTTCCTGGAAGCTGTGTTCCAAGGTTGGAAGTTAGAATGGCATGAGCCAGGAAGAACATCCATAATTTTCTGCCCCATTGTTTCTTGTTCACTTTTTTAATATAATCTTTTATGACAGCAAATTTGATTGTAACGTTTGCTTTGTTCTAGGTGTGCAAGATGTGTTTGTTTTTTACACCGAGACATATATGTATTCATCTTGGGATCCATTTGCCACGTAGGTTATGACACAGTGTTGAGAAGGCTTCTCTTGGAATTCTGTAGGTCTTTGGTGATTATGTACTTCACGTGTGTTTGTATATCTCTGTCAACCCCAATATCCTAATATATCCAATCTTTACAACTTTCCAATTGGTTAAGCATAAGTTTGTGTAATAAATCTGTGATTCCTGTTATCTGTGGAAATATCTTCGTTGGTATCCATTTCTAGGTAACACCTATAACTGATATCATAGGATACGTGTCTTTCGCTTTGTGACTTACTTCAAGTTGTGTGATCACCTCCAGAGTCATCTACGGTTCTTCAAACTGCTTCGTTTCATGTTTTTTCCATGGCTCATATTCCATCTGTACACGTGCCAGTTCTCCTTTGTCCATTCGTATCTTGATGGACTTTTTGGTTGTTTCCATGTCTTGGCGATTGTAATACTGCTGCAGGGCAGTTTTGCCTGAACGTGTCATTCCATTTCCGTCTTCCTAGGTTATAGGCCAAGGAGTGGACCTGCGGGATCATATGGTATCTCAGTGTTTACCTTTTAAAGGCTGCTCCATTCTCTTTTCGTTAGTGGCACTTACCAGTTTACGAGCCACTTAAAGGTGAGAGTGCATTTGCTCACAGCCTCTTCAGCATGTATTCTTTGTAATTCTTTGCTGAGGGTCATTCTGACCGGTGTGAGCTGATACCATTTTGTGGCTGGATTTGCATATGTCTAATAATTCCTTACATTGAGCTTATAGCCATGCATTTTTTATTGTTTTTTAAAGAGTGAGTACAGCTTACCTTCAAATAGTTTCTTGAAGTATGCGGCATATTTTGAATTTATTTTGCCATTACCTCCCTCAACACGTTTTGCTGGCAGGTGTCATTTATAGCCCTGCAGTCCTTGTGAATACGAAGTGACCTTTAGCACAGGTTGTAAAACTGCTGTTGCGGCAAACGGCCACAGGGCGGCAGCATTTCTACATTGCCTACTCTAGTTACTAGGGAAAGAGTACCTTCTGGGAAGTAGTGTTCCTTGGTTGTAAATTAGAGTGGAATGTGCCCGGATAAACACACAAAGCTTATGTCTCCTTAGTTATGTTTGTTTTTTATATTGACTGTATTTATTGTATCGGAGTAATACTCCGTTGTGTACACGGACCACTTCTTTTTCGTGCATTCATCGGTTGATGGACATTTTGGTTGTTCCAAGTCTTGGCTAGGGTAAATAGAGCTGCAGTGTAGGATTGTCAACGTGTGTCTTTTTTATTCTGGTCCTCTCAGGTGATAGAGCCAGTAGTGGGCCGACCAGATCATATGGTAGCTCAATTTTGACCTCCTTTCTGTTCTCACTACTGGCTCTTACCATTTGACATCCCAGCAGCAGCTAGAGGGTATACAGTTGTCTAAAACCCCTTGAGCATTTATTGTTTGGAGATTTTTGGCTGATGATCATTCTGACTGTTGTCACGTAAACGTTTTCGTAGATTGCATTTGCATGTCTTTAGTAATTCCTGATGTGGAGCTTTTTCCACGGCCTTTTTTGTTAAACGAAAATAAAGAAAAAGAGAAAGAATGTGAGTTAAATGTGCCTCTTGAAAGATTGCCCTCTTTTGCATTTTTTCGTCGATATTCGAACCCAGGATTTTTTTGAGGGCAGGTGTCATTTACAGAGGTGCCATTCTTGTGGATAGTAAGAGACCCTGAATGCTGTGTTTAAAGCTGCTTTTGCAGGAGACAGTCACAAGGCTGTGGCATGTCTCCGTTCCCAAATCTGGTTACTAGGGCAAAAGAGCCTTCCTAGGTGTAATGTTCCAACCTGTAAGTTAGAATGGAATGGGCCAGGAAAAACCCCCATGAGTTTATGTCTCATTACTTCTTGTTGGTTTTCTTAATTTGATTTTTATTTGTTATCACAGCAAATTTGATTACCATGTTTTGTTTGTTCTGGGTGTGCAAGATGTGGTTCTTTCACATATATGCCTATTATCTGTTCACCTTCGGATCCATTTCCCATGTGGGTTAGGACACAATGTTGAGTAGTCTTCTCTTGGTATTCCATAGGTCTTTGGTGCTTATATATTTCACATGTGTTGGTGTAGCTCTGTTTCCCACAATATGCTAATTTATCCAGTCCTCAAACCTTTCCATTTGGTTAACCATACGTTTGTTGATCGAATCTTTGATTGCCTTGCTCTGTGAAGAATCTTCATTGGTATCAATTTTCAGGTAACACCATTAAGTGATATCATAGGATATGTGTCCTTCGCCCTCTGACTTACTTCATGTTGTGATTACCTCCAGGCTCATCTATGGTGCTGCAAACGGCATTGTTTCATTTTTTTCCTTGGCTACTATTCCATCTGTACATGTACCGGTTCTCCTTTTCCATTCATCTTTGGATGGACTTTTTGGTAGCTTCCCTGTGTGGCCTACTGTCATACTGTTGCAGTGCAGTTTTGCCTGCCTGTGTCTTTCTAATTGTGTCTTCTTAGGTCATAGGCCCGGGAGTGTGCCTGCTGAGTCCTATGGTGCCTCAATGGGTATCTGTTAAAGGCAGCTCCGTTCTGTTTTCATTAGTGGCTCTTCCCAGTTTAGTCCCACTTAGAGATGAGGGTACGCCTTTCTCCACAGCCCCTTCAGCATTTACTGTTTGCAGAATTTTTGCTGATGGTCATTCTGACCGGTGTGAGCTGATACGTTTGTGAAGATTGGATTTGCATATCTTTAACATTTCCTCATGATGAGCATTTTTCCACGACTTTTTTGTTGTTGTTGCTGTTAAAAAGAAAATAAAACACCAGTGTGTGTAAAATATACCTCTTGAAATTGTCTTCTTGAAACCTTGCCCTCTTTTGAAACTTTTGCTCGATTTTCGACCGCAGGATTTTTTTTGAAGGCGTGTGTCACTTACAAGTTTGCAATCGTTGTTAATATTTAGTGACCATTAGCACTGGGTTGAATGCTGCTGCTGTGGGAAACGGCCGCACGGCGGCAGCGTTTCTCCTTTCCCAAACCTTGTTACTAGGGCAGCAGAGCTTTCCTGGAACTCGTGTTCCTAGGTTGTAAATTAGAATGGAATGTGTCAGGAAAAAAAACGCATAAGTTTATGTCTCAGGACATCTTTTTCATTGTTATAATTTAATTTTTTCGGTAATGGTTAGAATATTATTTGTTCTAGGTGTACACACTCTGGTTCATTTCTAAAATATATATATATATATTCACACACACATACATATATATATTCATGTACAGATCCTCTTCCCATGTAAATTAATACAGAGTGTTCAGTAGACCTCCCTTCGTATATGGTGAGTCTCTTATATATATGTATTTCATATGTATTTGTGTACGTATGGCAGCCCTACCCTTAATTTGCCCATTGCTCCCACCTTTCGTTTTAGATAACCATAGTTGTGTTCTAAGTGTGTGTCTTTCTCTGTGGAAATAAGTTCATTTGTATCAGTTGTTAGATGCCACCCAGAAGTGATATCATAAGATATTTGTCTTTTGCTTTCCGACTTACCTCGTGTCCTGTGATTATCTCTAGGATCATCTATGGTGCAGCAAAGAGCAGTGTTCCCTTGTTTTCCACAGCTAATATTCCACTGTGCACATGGACCACTTCTTCTTTGTCCACTCATCTGCTGATGGCCATTTTGGTCGCTACCATGTCTTGGCTTTTGTGCATATTGCTGCAGTGCACCTTTGCCAGCCTGTGTCTTCTCGACTCTGGTCTGCTCGGGTGAAAGGCCCAGCGGTGGGCCTGCTGGATTGAATGGTACCTCAATTTTTGCTTTGAAACACAGTTCCTTTGTGTTCTCATTATTGGCTCTTACTCCTTTACACCTCAACAGCAGCGAGAGGGTACACAGTTCTCTAAAACCTCTTCAGCATTGATTGTTTGTAGACTTTCTGCTTATGGTCATTCGAGTGGTGTGTGTTGAGACCTTTTCATAGATTAGATTGGCATGAGTCTAATAACTCCTGATGTTGAACTTTTATCCATTTCCCTTTTTATTTGTAAAGAGTGTGTAAAACTTACCTCTCATAGGATCTTCTTGAAAACTTTGCTCTCTTTTAAGCTTTTTGGCCACTCCCTACCTCAGAACATTTTTTTGAGGGCAGGTGTCCTTTACAGCCCTGAGTCCTTGTGAGTATTAAGTGACTATCAGCCGCGGTTTAGAGCCGCTCTTGCGGGAATCGGCCACAAGGCGGCACAATTTCTCCATTTACAACTCAGGGCATTTGGGCAACAGAGGCTTCCTGGAAATCGTGTTAGGAGGCTGTAAATTAGAGTGGAATGTGCCAAGGCAAACCCCTAACAGCTTATATCTCCTTACTCTTGTTTGTTTTTTAAATGTAATTTTTCTTTTTCCTCAGAGCAAATGAGATAAAAATGTTGTGTATGTTCTAGGTGTACAGAATCTGGTTCATTATATCTATGTATCTATCTATTCATCTTTGCCTCCTTTCCCATGGACGTTATTACAGAGTGTCGAGTGGACCTCTCTTGGTATTCCATAGGTCTTTGGTGATTCTAGGTTTCATATGTATTAGTATAGGGCTGACACCCCCATATCCTAATTTATCCATTCTTACCACCTTTCCGTCTGGTTAAACATAATCTTGATTTCTTAATCCATGAGTGTCCTTTTCTTCGAAATAAGTTCATGGGTATCATTTTTTAGGTAACACGTATAAGTGATATCATAGGATATCTTTCTTTCGCTTTCTTTCTCACTTCAAGGTGTGTGATTATCTCTGGGTCCTTCTATGGTGGTGCAAACAGCACTGTTTCATGCTTTTCCATGGCTCATGTTCCACTGTGTACATGGACCACTTCTTCTTTGTCCATTCATCTGTTGATGGCCATTTTGGTTGCTTCCAAGTCTTGGCTGTGGTAAATATCACTGCAGTGTAGGATTGCCAGCCTGTGTCTTTTGGATTCTGGTCTTCTCAGGTGATAGGCACAGCAGTGGGTCTACCAGACCATATGGTAGCTCAATTTTTACCTTGAAACGCATGTTCTTTCTGTTGTAACTACTGGCTGTTACCAGTTTTCCTCCCACCAGCAGCTACAGGGTACACAGAGTTCTCTAAAACCCGTTCAGCATGTATTGTTTGTGGACTGTTTTGCTGATGATCATTCTGACTGTTGTGAGGTGAACGTTTTCATAGATTGGATTTGCGTGTCTTTATTAATTTCTGATGTTAAGCATTTTTTCCATGCCCTTGCTTTGGTGAAAGAAAAAAAAAAGAGAAGAAAAGCCAAAATGTGTGTAAAATATGCCTCTTGAAATTGTCTTCTTGAAAGGTTGCCTCTTTTGAAGTTTTTGGTCGATTTTCGACCCCAGAATGTTTTTTTGAGGACAGGTGTCATTTACAGGCCTGCAATTGAGGTGAATTTTAACTGACCATTTGCACTGGGTTTAAAGCTGCTGCTGTTGGAGGAAGGCCGAAATGCTGCAGGATTTCTCCACTCTCAAATCTGGTTACTAGGTCAGCAGAGCCTTCCTGGAAGCTGTGTTCCAAGGTTGGAAGTTAGAATGGCATGAGCCAGGAAGAACATCCATAATTTTCTGCCCCATTGTTTCTTGTTCACTTTTTTAATATAATCTTTTATGACAGCAAATTTGATTGTAACGTTTGCTTTGTTCTAGGTGTGCAAGATGTGTTTGTTTTTTACACCGAGACATATATGTATTCATCTTGGGATCCATTTGCCACGTAGGTTATGACACAGTGTTGAGAAGGCTTCTCTTGGAATTCTGTAGGTCTTTGGTGATTATGTACTTCACGTGTGTTTGTATATCTCTGTCAACCCCAATATCCTAATATATCCAATCTTTACAACTTTCCAATTGGTTAAGCATAAGTTTGTGTAATAAATCTGTGATTCCTGTTATCTGTGGAAATATCTTCGTTGGTATCCATTTCTAGGTAACACCTATAACTGATATCATAGGATACGTGTCTTTCGCTTTGTGACTTACTTCAAGTTGTGTGATCACCTCCAGAGTCATCTACGGTTCTTCAAACTGCTTCGTTTCATGTTTTTTCCATGGCTCATATTCCATCTGTACACGTGCCAGTTCTCCTTTGTCCATTCGTATCTTGATGGACTTTTTGGTTGTTTCCATGTCTTGGCGATTGTAATACTGCTGCAGGGCAGTTTTGCCTGAACGTGTCATTCCATTTCCGTCTTCCTAGGTTATAGGCCAAGGAGTGGACCTGCGGGATCATATGGTATCTCAGTGTTTACCTTTTAAAGGCTGCTCCATTCTCTTTTCGTTAGTGGCACTTACCAGTTTACGAGCCACTTAAAGGTGAGAGTGCATTTGCTCACAGCCTCTTCAGCATGTATTCTTTGTAATTCTTTGCTGAGGGTCATTCTGACCGGTGTGAGCTGATACCATTTTGTGGCTGGATTTGCATATGTCTAATAATTCCTTACATTGAGCTTATAGCCATGCATTTTTTATTGTTTTTTAAAGAGTGAGTACAGCTTACCTTCAAATAGTTTCTTGAAGTATGCGGCATATTTTGAATTTATTTTGCCATTACCTCCCTCAACACGTTTTGCTGGCAGGTGTCATTTATAGCCCTGCAGTCCTTGTGAATACGAAGTGACCTTTAGCACAGGTTGTAAAACTGCTGTTGCGGCAAACGGCCACAGGGCGGCAGCATTTCTACATTGCCTACTCTAGTTACTAGGGAAAGAGTACCTTCTGGGAAGTAGTGTTCCTTGGTTGTAAATTAGAGTGGAATGTGCCCGGATAAACACACAAAGCTTATGTCTCCTTAGTTATGTTTGTTTTTTATATTGACTGTATTTATTGTATCGGAGTAATACTCCGTTGTGTACACGGACCACTTCTTTTTCGTGCATTCATCGGTTGATGGACATTTTGGTTGTTCCAAGTCTTGGCTAGGGTAAGTAGAGCTGCAGTGTAGGATTGTCAACGTGTGTCTTTTTTATTCTGGTCCTCTCAGGTGATAGAGCCAGTAGTGGGCCGACCAGATCATATGGTAGCTCAATTTTGACCTCCTTTCTGTTCTCACTACTGGCTCTTACCATTTGACATCCCAGCAGCAGCTAGAGGGTACACAGTTGTCTAAAACCCCTTGAGCATTTATTGTTTGGAGATTTTTGGCTGATGATCATTCTGACTGTTGTCACGTAAACGTTTTCGTAGATTGCATTTGCATGTCTTTAGTAATTCCTGATGTGGAGCTTTTTCCACAGCCTTTTTTGTTAAACGAAAATAAAGAAAAAGAGAAAGAATGTGAGTTAAATGTGCCTCTTGAAAGATTGCCCTCTTTTGCATTTTTTCGTCGATATTCGAACCCAGGATTTTTTTGAGGGCAGGTGTCATTTACAGAGGTGCCATTCTTGTGGATAGTAAGAGACCCTGAATGCTGTGTTTAAAGCTGCTTTTGCAGGAGACAGTCACAAGGCTGTGGCATGTCTCCGTTCCCAAATCTGGTTACTAGGGCAAAAGAGCCTTCCTAGGTGTAATGTTCCAACCTGTAAGTTAGAATGGAATGGGCCAGGAAAAACCCCCATGAGTTTATGTCTCATTACTTCTTGTTGGTTTTCTTAATTTGATTTTTATTTGTTATCACAGCAAATTTGATTACCATGTTTTGTTTGTTCTGGGTGTGCAAGATGTGGTTCTTTCACATATATGCCTATTATCTGTTCACCTTCGGATCCATTTCCCATGTGGGTTAGGACACAATGTTGAGTAGTCTTCTCTTGGTATTCCATAGGTCTTTGGTGCTTATATATTTCACATGTGTTGGTGTAGCTCTGTTTCCCACAATATGCTAATTTATCCAGTCCTCAAACCTTTCCATTTGGTTAACCATACGTTTGTTGATCGAATCTTTGATTGCCTTGCTCTGTGAAGAATCTTCATTGGTATCAATTTTCAGGTAACACCATTAAGTGATATCATAGGATATGTGTCCTTCGCCCTCTGACTTACTTCATGTTGTGATTACCTCCAGGCTCATCTATGGTGCTGCAAACGGCATTGTTTCATTTTTTTCCTTGGCTACTATTCCATCTGTACATGTACCGGTTCTCCTTTTCCATTCATCTTTGGATGGACTTTTTGGTAGCTTCCCTGTGTGGCCTACTGTCATACTGTTGCAGTGCAGTTTTGCCTGCCTGTGTCTTTCTAATTGTGTCTTCTTAGGTCATAGGCCCGGGAGTGTGCCTGCTGAGTCCTATGGTGCCTCAATGGGTATCTGTTAAAGGCAGCTCCGTTCTGTTTTCATTAGTGGCTCTTCCCAGTTTAGTCCCACTTAGAGATGAGGGTACGCCTTTCTCCACAGCCCCTTCAGCATTTACTGTTTGCAGAATTTTTGCTGATGGTCATTCTGACCGGTGTGAGCTGATACGTTTGTGAAGATTGGATTTGCATATCTTTAACATTTCCTCATGATGAGCATTTTTCCACGACTTTTTTGTTGTTGTTGCTGTTAAAAAGAAAATAAAACACCAGTGTGTGTAAAATATACCTCTTGAAATTGTCTTCTTGAAACCTTGCCCTCTTTTGAAACTTTTGCTCGATTTTCGACCGCAGGATTTTTTTTGAAGGCGTGTGTCACTTACAAGTTTGCAATCGTTGTTAATATTTAGTGACCATTAGCACTGGGTTGAATGCTGCTGCTGTGGGAAACGGCCGCACGGCGGCAGCGTTTCTCCTTTCCCAAACCTTGTTACTAGGGCAGCAGAGCTTTCCTGGAACTCGTGTTCCTAGGTTGTAAATTAGAATGGAATGTGTCAGGAAAAAAAACGCATAAGTTTATGTCTCAGGACATCTTTTTCATTGTTATAATTTAATTTTTTCGGTAATGGTTAGAATATTATTTGTTCTAGGTGTACACACTCTGGTTCATTTCTAAAATATATATATATATATTCACACACACATACATATATATATTCATGTACAGATCCTCTTCCCATGTAAATTAATACAGAGTGTTCAGTAGACCTCCCTTCGTATATGGTGAGTCTCTTATATATATGTATTTCATATGTATTTGTGTACGTATGGCAGCCCTACCCTTAATTTGCCCATTGCTCCCACCTTTCGTTTTAGATAACCATAGTTGTGTTCTAAGTGTGTGTCTTTCTCTGTGGAAATAAGTTCATTTGTATCAGTTGTTAGATGCCACCCAGAAGTGATATCATAAGATATTTGTCTTTTGCTTTCCGACTTACCTCGTGTCCTGTGATTATCTCTAGGATCATCTATGGTGCAGCAAAGAGCAGTGTTCCCTTGTTTTCCACGGCTAATATTCCACTGTGCACATGGACCACTTCTTCTTTGTCCACTCATCTGCTGATGGCCATTTTGGTCGCTACCATGTCTTGGCTTTTGTGCATATTGCTGCAGTGCACCTTTGCCAGCCTGTGTCTTCTCGACTCTGGTCTGCTCGGGTGAAAGGCCCAGCGGTGGGCCTGCTGGATTGAATGGTACCTCAATTTTTGCTTTGAAACACAGTTCCTTTGTGTTCTCATTATTGGCTCTTACTCCTTTACACCTCAACAGCAGCGAGAGGGTACACAGTTCTCTAAAACCTCTTCAGCATTGATTGTTTGTAGACTTTCTGCTTACGGTCATTCGAGTGGTGTGTGTTGAGACCTTTTCATAGATTAGATTGGCATGAGTCTAATAACTCCTGATGTTGAACTTTTATCCATTTCCCTTTTTATTTGTAAAGAGTGTGTAAAACTTACCTCTCATAGGATCTTCTTGAAAACTTTGCTCTCTTTTAAGCTTTTTGGCCACTCCCTACCTCAGAACATTTTTTTGAGGGCAGGTGTCCTTTACAGCCCTGAGTCCTTGTGAGTATTAAGTGACCATCAGCCGCGGTTTAGAGCCGCTCTTGCGGGAATCGGCCACAAGGCGGCACAATTTCTCCATTTACAACTCAGGGCATTTGGGCAACAGAGGCTTCCTGGAAATCGTGTTAGGAGGCTGTAAATTAGAGTGGAATGTGCCAAGGCAAACCCCTAACAGCTTATATCTCCTTACTCTTGTTTGTTTTTTAAATGTAATTTTTCTTTTTCCTCAGAGCAAATGAGATAAAAATGTTGTGTATGTTCTAGGTGTACAGAATCTGGTTCATTATATCTATGTATCTATCTATTCATCTTTGCCTCCTTTCCCATGGACGTTATTACAGAGTGTTGAGTGGACCTCTCTTGGTATTCCATAGGTCTTTGGTGATTCTAGGTTTCATATGTATTAGTATAGGGCTGACACCCCCATATCCTAATTTATCCATTCTTACCACCTTTCCGTCTGGTTAAACATAATCTTGATTTCTTAATCCATGAGTGTCCTTTTCTTCGAAATAAGTTCATGGGTATCATTTTTTAGGTAACACGTATAAGTGATATCATAGGATATCTTTCTTTCGCTTTCTTTCTCACTTCAAGGTGTGTGATTATCTCTGGGTCCTTCTATGGTGGTGCAAACAGCACTGTTTCATGCTTTTCCATGGCTCATGTTCCACTGTGTACATGGACCACTTCTTCTTTGTCCATTCATCTGTTGATGGCCATTTTGGTTGCTTCCAAGTCTTGGCTGTGGTAAATATCACTGCAGTGTAGGATTGCCAGCCTGTGTCTTTTGGATTCTGGTCTTCTCAGGTGATAGGCACAGCAGTGGGTCTACCAGACCATATGGTAGCTCAATTTTTACCTTGAAACGCATGTTCTTTCTGTTGTAACTACTGGCTGTTACCAGTTTTCCTCCCACCAGCAGCTACAGGGTACACAGAGTTCTCTAAAACCCGTTCAGCATGTATTGTTTGTGGACTGTTTTGCTGATGATCATTCTGACTGTTGTGAGGTGAACGTTTTCATAGATTGGATTTGCGTGTCTTTATTAATTTCTGATGTTAAGCATTTTTTCCATGCCCTTGCTTTGGTGAAAGAAAAAAAAAAGAGAAGAAAAGCCAAAATGTGTGTAAAATATGCCTCTTGAAATTGTCTTCTTGAAAGGTTGCCTCTTTTGAAGTTTTTGGTCGATTTTCGACCCCAGAATGTTTTTTTGAGGACAGGTGTCATTTACAGGCCTGCAATTGAGGTGAATTTTAACTGACCATTTGCACTGGGTTTAAAGCTGCTGCTGTTGGAGGAAGGCCGAAATGCTGCAGGATTTCTCCACTCTCAAATCTGGTTACTAGGTCAGCAGAGCCTTCCTGGAAGCTGTGTTCCAAGGTTGGAAGTTAGAATGGCATGAGCCAGGAAGAACATCCATAATTTTCTGCCCCATTGTTTCTTGTTCACTTTTTTAATATAATCTTTTATGACAGCAAATTTGATTGTAACGTTTGCTTTGTTCTAGGTGTGCAAGATGTGTTTGTTTTTTACACCGAGACATATATGTATTCATCTTGGGATCCATTTGCCACGTAGGTTATGACACAGTGTTGAGAAGGCTTCTCTTGGAATTCTGTAGGTCTTTGGTGATTATGTACTTCACGTGTGTTTGTATATCTCTGTCAACCCCAATATCCTAATATATCCAATCTTTACAACTTTCCAATTGGTTAAGCATAAGTTTGTGTAATAAATCTGTGATTCCTGTTATCTGTGGAAATATCTTCGTTGGTATCCATTTCTAGGTAACACCTATAACTGATATCATAGGATACGTGTCTTTCGCTTTGTGACTTACTTCAAGTTGTGTGATCACCTCCAGAGTCATCTACGGTTCTTCAAACTGCTTCGTTTCATGTTTTTTCCATGGCTCATATTCCATCTGTACACGTGCCAGTTCTCCTTTGTCCATTCGTATCTTGATGGACTTTTTGGTTGTTTCCATGTCTTGGCGATTGTAATACTGCTGCAGGGCAGTTTTGCCTGAACGTGTCATTCCATTTCCGTCTTCCTAGGTTATAGGCCAAGGAGTGGACCTGCGGGATCATATGGTATCTCAGTGTTTACCTTTTAAAGGCTGCTCCATTCTCTTTTCGTTAGTGGCACTTACCAGTTTACGAGCCACTTAAAGGTGAGAGTGCATTTGCTCACAGCCTCTTCAGCATGTATTCTTTGTAATTCTTTGCTGAGGGTCATTCTGACCGGTGTGAGCTGATACCATTTTGTGGCTGGATTTGCATATGTCTAATAATTCCTTACATTGAGCTTATAGCCATGCATTTTTTATTGTTTTTTAAAGAGTGAGTACAGCTTACCTTCAAATAGTTTCTTGAAGTATGCGGCATATTTTGAATTTATTTTGCCATTACCTCCCTCAACACGTTTTGCTGGCAGGTGTCATTTATAGCCCTGCAGTCCTTGTGAATACGAAGTGACCTTTAGCACAGGTTGTAAAACTGCTGTTGCGGCAAACGGCCACAGGGCGGCAGCATTTCTACATTGCCTACTCTAGTTACTAGGGAAAGAGTACCTTCTGGGAAGTAGTGTTCCTTGGTTGTAAATTAGAGTGGAATGTGCCCGGATAAACACACAAAGCTTATGTCTCCTTAGTTATGTTTGTTTTTTATATTGACTGTATTTATTGTATCGGAGTAATACTCCGTTGTGTACACGGACCACTTCTTTTTCGTGCATTCATCGGTTGATGGACATTTTGGTTGTTCCAAGTCTTGGCTAGGGTAAATAGAGCTGCAGTGTAGGATTGTCAACGTGTGTCTTTTTTATTCTGGTCCTCTCAGGTGATAGAGCCAGTAGTGGGCCGACCAGATCATATGGTAGCTCAATTTTGACCTCCTTTCTGTTCTCACTACTGGCTCTTACCATTTGACATCCCAGCAGCAGCTAGAGGGTATACAGTTGTCTAAAACCCCTTGAGCATTTATTGTTTGGAGATTTTTGGCTGATGATCATTCTGACTGTTGTCACGTAAACGTTTTCGTAGATTGCATTTGCATGTCTTTAGTAATTCCTGATGTGGAGCTTTTTCCACGGCCTTTTTTGTTAAACGAAAATAAAGAAAAAGAGAAAGAATGTGAGTTAAATGTGCCTCTTGAAAGATTGCCCTCTTTTGCATTTTTTCGTCGATATTCGAACCCAGGATTTTTTTGAGGGCAGGTGTCATTTACAGAGGTGCCATTCTTGTGGATAGTAAGAGACCCTGAATGCTGTGTTTAAAGCTGCTTTTGCAGGAGACAGTCACAAGGCTGTGGCATGTCTCCGTTCCCAAATCTGGTTACTAGGGCAAAAGAGCCTTCCTAGGTGTAATGTTCCAACCTGTAAGTTAGAATGGAATGGGCCAGGAAAAACCCCCATGAGTTTATGTCTCATTACTTCTTGTTGGTTTTCTTAATTTGATTTTTATTTGTTATCACAGCAAATTTGATTACCATGTTTTGTTTGTTCTGGGTGTGCAAGATGTGGTTCTTTCACATATATGCCTATTATCTGTTCACCTTCGGATCCATTTCCCATGTGGGTTAGGACACAATGTTGAGTAGTCTTCTCTTGGTATTCCATAGGTCTTTGGTGCTTATATATTTCACATGTGTTGGTGTAGCTCTGTTTCCCACAATATGCTAATTTATCCAGTCCTCAAACCTTTCCATTTGGTTAACCATACGTTTGTTGATCGAATCTTTGATTGCCTTGCTCTGTGAAGAATCTTCATTGGTATCAATTTTCAGGTAACACCATTAAGTGATATCATAGGATATGTGTCCTTCGCCCTCTGACTTACTTCATGTTGTGATTACCTCCAGGCTCATCTATGGTGCTGCAAACGGCATTGTTTCATTTTTTTCCTTGGCTACTATTCCATCTGTACATGTACCGGTTCTCCTTTTCCATTCATCTTTGGATGGACTTTTTGGTAGCTTCCCTGTGTGGCCTACTGTCATACTGTTGCAGTGCAGTTTTGCCTGCCTGTGTCTTTCTAATTGTGTCTTCTTAGGTCATAGGCCCGGGAGTGTGCCTGCTGAGTCCTATGGTGCCTCAATGGGTATCTGTTAAAGGCAGCTCCGTTCTGTTTTCATTAGTGGCTCTTCCCAGTTTAGTCCCACTTAGAGATGAGGGTACGCCTTTCTCCACAGCCCCTTCAGCATTTACTGTTTGCAGAATTTTTGCTGATGGTCATTCTGACCGGTGTGAGCTGATACGTTTGTGAAGATTGGATTTGCATATCTTTAACATTTCCTCATGATGAGCATTTTTCCACGACTTTTTTGTTGTTGTTGCTGTTAAAAAGAAAATAAAACACCAGTGTGTGTAAAATATACCTCTTGAAATTGTCTTCTTGAAACCTTGCCCTCTTTTGAAACTTTTGCTCGATTTTCGACCGCAGGATTTTTTTTGAAGGCGTGTGTCACTTACAAGTTTGCAATCGTTGTTAATATTTAGTGACCATTAGCACTGGGTTGAATGCTGCTGCTGTGGGAAACGGCCGCACGGCGGCAGCGTTTCTCCTTTCCCAAACCTTGTTACTAGGGCAGCAGAGCTTTCCTGGAACTCGTGTTCCTAGGTTGTAAATTAGAATGGAATGTGTCAGGAAAAAAAACGCATAAGTTTATGTCTCAGGACATCTTTTTCATTGTTATAATTTAATTTTTTCGGTAATGGTTAGAATATTATTTGTTCTAGGTGTACACACTCTGGTTCATTTCTAAAATATATATATATATATTCACACACACATACATATATATATTCATGTACAGATCCTCTTCCCATGTAAATTAATACAGAGTGTTCAGTAGACCTCCCTTCGTATATGGTGAGTCTCTTATATATATGTATTTCATATGTATTTGTGTACGTATGGCAGCCCTACCCTTAATTTGCCCATTGCTCCCACCTTTCGTTTTAGATAACCATAGTTGTGTTCTAAGTGTGTGTCTTTCTCTGTGGAAATAAGTTCATTTGTATCAGTTGTTAGATGCCACCCAGAAGTGATATCATAAGATATTTGTCTTTTGCTTTCCGACTTACCTCGTGTCCTGTGATTATCTCTAGGATCATCTATGGTGCAGCAAAGAGCAGTGTTCCCTTGTTTTCCACGGCTAATATTCCACTGTGCACATGGACCACTTCTTCTTTGTCCACTCATCTGCTGATGGCCATTTTGGTCGCTACCATGTCTTGGCTTTTGTGCATATTGCTGCAGTGCACCTTTGCCAGCCTGTGTCTTCTCGACTCTGGTCTGCTCGGGTGAAAGGCCCAGCGGTGGGCCTGCTGGATTGAATGGTACCTCAATTTTTGCTTTGAAACACAGTTCCTTTGTGTTCTCATTATTGGCTCTTACTCCTTTACACCTCAACAGCAGCGAGAGGGTACACAGTTCTCTAAAACCTCTTCAGCATTGATTGTTTGTAGACTTTCTGCTTATGGTCATTCGAGTGGTGTGTGTTGAGACCTTTTCATAGATTAGATTGGCATGAGTCTAATAACTCCTGATGTTGAACTTTTATCCATTTCCCTTTTTATTTGTAAAGAGTGTGTAAAACTTACCTCTCATAGGATCTTCTTGAAAACTTTGCTCTCTTTTAAGCTTTTTGGCCACTCCCTACCTCAGAACATTTTTTTGAGGGCAGGTGTCCTTTACAGCCCTGAGTCCTTGTGAGTATTAAGTGACCATCAGCCGCGGTTTAGAGCCGCTCTTGCGGGAATCGGCCACAAGGCGGCACAATTTCTCCATTTACAACTCAGGGCATTTGGGCAACAGAGGCTTCCTGGAAATCGTGTTAGGAGGCTGTAAATTAGAGTGGAATGTGCCAAGGCAAACCCCTAACAGCTTATATCTCCTTACTCTTGTTTGTTTTTTAAATGTAATTTTTCTTTTTCCTCAGAGCAAATGAGATAAAAATGTTGTGTATGTTCTAGGTGTACAGAATCTGGTTCATTATATCTATGTATCTATCTATTCATCTTTGCCTCCTTTCCCATGGACGTTATTACAGAGTGTTGAGTGGACCTCTCTTGGTATTCCATAGGTCTTTGGTGATTCTAGGTTTCATATGTATTAGTATAGGGCTGACACCCCCATATCCTAATTTATCCATTCTTACCACCTTTCCGTCTGGTTAAACATAATCTTGATTTCTTAATCCATGAGTGTCCTTTTCTTCGAAATAAGTTCATGGGTATCATTTTTTAGGTAACACGTATAAGTGATATCATAGGATATCTTTCTTTCGCTTTCTTTCTCACTTCAAGGTGTGTGATTATCTCTGGGTCCTTCTATGGTGGTGCAAACAGCACTGTTTCATGCTTTTCCATGGCTCATGTTCCACTGTGTACATGGACCACTTCTTCTTTGTCCATTCATCTGTTGATGGCCATTTTGGTTGCTTCCAAGTCTTGGCTGTGGTAAATATCACTGCAGTGTAGGATTGCCAGCCTGTGTCTTTTGGATTCTGGTCTTCTCAGGTGATAGGCACAGCAGTGGGTCTACCAGACCATATGGTAGCTCAATTTTTACCTTGAAACGCATGTTCTTTCTGTTGTAACTACTGGCTGTTACCAGTTTTCCTCCCACCAGCAGCTACAGGGTACACAGAGTTCTCTAAAACCCGTTCAGCATGTATTGTTTGTGGACTGTTTTGCTGATGATCATTCTGACTGTTGTGAGGTGAACGTTTTCATAGATTGGATTTGCGTGTCTTTATTAATTTCTGATGTTAAGCATTTTTTCCATGCCCTTGCTTTGGTGAAAGAAAAAAAAAAGAGAAGAAAAGCCAAAATGTGTGTAAAATATGCCTCTTGAAATTGTCTTCTTGAAAGGTTGCCTCTTTTGAAGTTTTTGGTCGATTTTCGACCCCAGAATGTTTTTTTGAGGACAGGTGTCATTTACAGGCCTGCAATTGAGGTGAATTTTAACTGACCATTTGCACTGGGTTTAAAGCTGCTGCTGTTGGAGGAAGGCCGAAATGCTGCAGGATTTCTCCACTCTCAAATCTGGTTACTAGGTCAGCAGAGCCTTCCTGGAAGCTGTGTTCCAAGGTTGGAAGTTAGAATGGCATGAGCCAGGAAGAACATCCATAATTTTCTGCCCCATTGTTTCTTGTTCACTTTTTTAATATAATCTTTTATGACAGCAAATTTGATTGTAACGTTTGCTTTGTTCTAGGTGTGCAAGATGTGTTTGTTTTTTACACCGAGACATATATGTATTCATCTTGGGATCCATTTGCCACGTAGGTTATGACACAGTGTTGAGAAGGCTTCTCTTGGAATTCTGTAGGTCTTTGGTGATTATGTACTTCACGTGTGTTTGTATATCTCTGTCAACCCCAATATCCTAATATATCCAATCTTTACAACTTTCCAATTGGTTAAGCATAAGTTTGTGTAATAAATCTGTGATTCCTGTTATCTGTGGAAATATCTTCGTTGGTATCCATTTCTAGGTAACACCTATAACTGATATCATAGGATACGTGTCTTTCGCTTTGTGACTTACTTCAAGTTGTGTGATCACCTCCAGAGTCATCTACGGTTCTTCAAACTGCTTCGTTTCATGTTTTTTCCATGGCTCATATTCCATCTGTACACGTGCCAGTTCTCCTTTGTCCATTCGTATCTTGATGGACTTTTTGGTTGTTTCCATGTCTTGGCGATTGTAATACTGCTGCAGGGCAGTTTTGCCTGAACGTGTCATTCCACTTCCGTCTTCCTAGGTTATAGGCCAAGGAGTGGACCTGCGGGATCATATGGTATCTCAGTGTTTACCTTTTAAAGGCTGCTCCATTCTCTTTTCGTTAGTGGCACTTACCAGTTTACGAGCCACTTAAAGGTGAGAGTGCATTTGCTCACAGCCTCTTCAGCATGTATTCTTTGTAATTCTTTGCTGAGGGTCATTCTGACCGGTGTGAGCTGATACCATTTTGTGGCTGGATTTGCATATGTCTAATAATTCCTTACATTGAGCTTATAGCCATGCATTTTTTATTGTTTTTTAAAGAGTGAGTACAGCTTACCTTCAAATAGTTTCTTGAAGTATGCGGCATATTTTGAATTTATTTTGCCATTACCTCCCTCAACACGTTTTGCTGGCAGGTGTCATTTATAGCCCTGCAGTCCTTGTGAATACGAAGTGACCTTTAGCACAGGTTGTAAAACTGCTGTTGCGGCAAACGGCCACAGGGCGGCAGCATTTCTACATTGCCTACTCTAGTTACTAGGGAAACAGTACCTTCTGGGAAGTAGTGTTCCTTGGTTGTAAATTAGAGTGGAATGTGCCCGGATAAACACACAAAGCTTATGTCTCCTTAGTTATGTTTTTTTTTATATTGACTGTATTTATTGTATCGGAGTAATACTCCGTTGTGTACACGGACCACTTCTTTTTCGTGCATTCATCGGTTGATGGACATTTTGGTTGTTCCAAGTCTTGGCTAGGGTAAATAGAGCTGCAGTGTAGGATTGTCAACGTGTGTCTTTTTTATTCTGGTCCTCTCAGGTGATAGAGCCAGTAGTGGGCCGACCAGATCATATGGTAGCTCAATTTTGACCTCCTTTCTGTTCTCACTACTGGCTCTTACCATTTGACATCCCAGCAGCAGCTAGAGGGTACACAGTTGTCTAAAACCCCTTGAGCATTTATTGTTTGGAGATTTTTGGCTGATGATCATTCTGACTGTTGTCACGTAAACGTTTTTGTAGATTGCATTTGCATGTCTTTAGTAATTCCTGATGTGGAGCTTTTTCCACGGCCTTTTTTGTTAAACGAAAATAAAGAAAAAGAGAAAGAATGTGAGTTAAATGTGCCTCTTGAAAGATTGCCCTCTTTTGCATTTTTTCGTCGATATTCGAACCCAGGATTTTTTTGAGGGCAGGTGTCATTTACAGAGGTGCCATTCTTGTGGATAGTAAGAGACCCTGAATGCTGTGTTTAAAGCTGCTTTTGCAGGAGACAGTCACAAGGCTGTGGCATGTCTCCGTTCCCAAATCTGGTTACTAGGGCAAAAGAGCCTTCCTAGGTGTAATGTTCCAACCTGTAAGTTAGAATGGAATGGACCAGGAAAAACCCCCATGAGTTTATGTCTCATTACTTCTTGTTGGTTTTCTTAATTTGATTTTTATTTGTTATCACAGCAAATTTGATTACCATGTTTTGTTTGTTCTGGGTGTGCAAGATGTGGTTCTTTCACATATATGCCTATTATCTGTTCACCTTCGGATCCATTTCCCATGTGGGTTAGGACACAATGTTGAGTAGTCTTCTCTTGGTATTCCATAGGTCTTTGGTGCTTATATATTTCACATGTGTTGGTGTAGCTCTGTTTCCCACAGTATGCTAATTTATCCAGTCCTCAAACCTTTCCATTTGGTTAACCATACGTTTGTTGATCGAATCTTTGATTGCCTTGCTCTGTGAAGAATCTTCATTGGTATCAATTTTCAGGTAACACCATTAAGTGATATCATAGGATATGTGTCCTTCGCCCTCTGACTTACTTCATGTTGTGATTACCTCCAGCCTCATCTATGGTGCTGCAAACGGCATTGTTTCATTTTTTTCCTTGGCTACTATTCCATCTGTACATGTACCGGTTCTCCTTTTCCATTCATCTTTGGATGGACTTTTTGGTAGCTTCCCTGTGTGGCCTACTGTCATACTGTTGCAGTGCAGTTTTGCCTGCCTGTGTCTTTCTAATTGTGTCTTCTTAGGTCATAGGCCCGGGAGTGTGCCTGCTGAGTCCTATGGTGCCTCAATGGGTATCTGTTAAAGGCAGCTCCGTTCTGTTTTCATTAGTGGCTCTTCCCAGTTTAGTCCCACTTAGAGATGAGGGTACGCCTTTCTCCACAGCCCCTTCAGCATTTACTGTTTGCAGAATTTTTGCTGATGGTCATTCTGACCGGTGTGAGCTGATACGTTTGTGAAGATTGGATTTGCATATCTTTAACATTTCCTCATGATGAGCATTTTTCCACGACTTTTTTGTTGTTGTTGCTGTTAAAAAGAAAATAAAACACCAGTGTGTGTAAAATATACCTCTTGAAATTGTCTTCTTGAAACCTTGCCCTCTTTTGAAACTTTTGCTCGATTTTCGACCGCAGGATTTTTTTTGAAGGCGTGTGTCACTTACAAGTTTGCAATCGTTGTTAATATTTAGTGACCATTAGCACTGGGTTGAATGCTGCTGCTGTGGGAAACGGCCGCACGGCGGCAGCGTTTCTCCTTTCCCAAACCTTGTTACTAGGGCAGCAGAGCTTTCCTGGAACTCGTGTTCCTAGGTTGTAAATTAGAATGGAATGTGTCAGGAAAAAAAACGCATAAGTTTATGTCTCAGGACATCTTTTTCATTGTTATAATTTAATTTTTTCGGTAATGGTTAGAATATTATTTGTTCTAGGTGTACACACTCTGGTTCATTTCTAAAATATATATATATATATTCACACACACATACATATATATATTCATGTACAGATCCTCTTCCCATGTAAATTAATACAGAGTGTTCAGTAGACCTCCCTTCGTATATGGTGAGTCTCTTATATATATGTATTTCATATGTATTTGTGTACGTATGGCAGCCCTACCCTTAATTTGCCCATTGCTCCCACCTTTCGTTTTAGATAACCATAGTTGTGTTCTAAGTGTGTGTCTTTCTCTGTGGAAATAAGTTCATTTGTATCAGTTGTTAGATGCCACCCAGAAGTGATATCATAAGATATTTGTCTTTTGCTTTCCGACTTACCTCGTGTCCTGTGATTATCTCTAGGATCATCTATGGTGCAGCAAAGAGCAGTGTTCCCTTGTTTTCCACGGCTAATATTCCACTGTGCACATGGACCACTTCTTCTTTGTCCACTCATCTGCTGATGGCCATTTTGGTCGCTACCATGTCTTGGCTTTTGTGCATATTGCTGCAGTGCACCTTTGCCAGCCTGTGTCTTCTCGACTCTGGTCTGCTCGGGTGAAAGGCCCAGCGGTGGGCCTGCTGGATTGAATGGTACCTCAATTTTTGCTTTGAAACACAGTTCCTTTGTGTTCTCATTATTGGCTCTTACTCCTTTACACCTCAACAGCAGCGAGAGGGTACACAGTTCTCTAAAACCTCTTCAGCATTGATTGTTTGTAGACTTTCTGCTTACGGTCATTCGAGTGGTGTGTGTTGAGACCTTTTCATAGATTAGATTGGCATGAGTCTAATAACTCCTGATGTTGAACTTTTATCCATTTCCCTTTTTATTTGTAAAGAGTGTGTAAAACTTACCTCTCATAGGATCTTCTTGAAAACTTTGCTCTCTTTTAAGCTTTTTGGCCACTCCCTACCTCAGAACATTTTTTTGAGGGCAGGTGTCCTTTACAGCCCTGAGTCCTTGTGAGTATTAAGTGACCATCAGCCGCGGTTTAGAGCCGCTCTTGCGGGAATCGGCCACAAGGCGGCACAATTTCTCCATTTACAACTCAGGGCATTTGGGCAACAGAGGCTTCCTGGAAATCGTGTTAGTAGGCTGTAAATTAGAGTGGAATGTGCCAAGGCAAACCCCTAACAGCTTATATCTCCTTACTCTTGTTTGTTTTTTAAATGTAATTTTTCTTTTTCCTCAGAGCAAATGAGATAAAAATGTTGTGTATGTTCTAGGTGTACAGAATCTGGTTCATTATATCTATGTATCTATCTATTCATCTTTGCCTCCTTTCCCATGGACGTTATTACAGAGTGTTGAGTGGACCTCTCTTGGTATTCCATAGGTCTTTGGTGATTCTAGGTTTCATATGTATTAGTATAGGGCTGACACCCCCATATCCTAATTTATCCATTCTTACCACCTTTCCGTCTGGTTAAACATAATCTTGATTTCTTAATCCATGAGTGTCCTTTTCTTCGAAATAAGTTCATGGGTATCATTTTTTAGGTAACACGTATAAGTGATATCATAGGATATCTTTCTTTCGCTTTCTTTCTCACTTCAAGGTGTGTGATTATCTCTGGGTCCTTCTATGGTGGTGCAAACAGCACTGTTTCATGCTTTTCCATGGCTCATGTTCCACTGTGTACATGGACCACTTCTTCTTTGTCCATTCATCTGTTGATGGCCATTTTGGTTGCTTCCAAGTCTTGGCTGTGGTAAATATCACTGCAGTGTAGGATTGCCAGCCTGTGTCTTTTGGATTCTGGTCTTCTCAGGTGATAGGCACAGCAGTGGGTCTACCAGACCATATGGTAGCTCAATTTTTACCTTGAAACGCATGTTCTTTCTGTTGTAACTACTGGCTGTTACCAGTTTTCCTCCCACCAGCAGCTACAGGGTACACAGAGTTCTCTAAAACCCGTTCAGCATGTATTGTTTGTGGACTGTTTTGCTGATGATCATTCTGACTGTTGTGAGGTGAACGTTTTCATAGATTGGATTTGCGTGTCTTTATTAATTTCTGATGTTAAGCATTTTTTCCATGCCCTTGCTTTGGTGAAAGAAAAAAAAAAGAGAAGAAAAGCCAAAATGTGTGTAAAATATGCCTCTTGAAATTGTCTTCTTGAAAGGTTGCCTCTTTTGAAGTTTTTGGTCGATTTTCGACCCCAGAATGTTTTTTTGAGGACAGGTGTCATTTACAGGCCTGCAATTGAGGTGAATTTTAACTGACCATTTGCACTGGGTTTAAAGCTGCTGCTGTTGGAGGAAGGCCGAAATGCTGCAGGATTTCTCCACTCTCAAATCTGGTTACTAGGTCAGCAGAGCCTTCCTGGAAGCTGTGTTCCAAGGTTGGAAGTTAGAATGGCATGAGCCAGGAAGAACATCCATAATTTTCTGCCCCATTGTTTCTTGTTCACTTTTTTAATATAATCTTTTATGACAGCAAATTTGATTGTAACGTTTGCTTTGTTCTAGGTGTGCAAGATGTGTTTGTTTTTTACACCGAGACATATATGTATTCATCTTGGGATCCATTTGCCACGTAGGTTATGACACAGTGTTGAGAAGGCTTCTCTTGGAATTCTGTAGGTCTTTGGTGATTATGTACTTCACGTGTGTTTGTATATCTCTGTCAACCCCAATATCCTAATATATCCAATCTTTACAACTTTCCAATTGGTTAAGCATAAGTTTGTGTAATAAATCTGTGATTCCTGTTATCTGTGGAAATATCTTCGTTGGTATCCATTTCTAGGTAACACCTATAACTGATATCATAGGATACGTGTCTTTCGCTTTGTGACTTACTTCAAGTTGTGTGATCACCTCCAGAGTCATCTACGGTTCTTCAAACTGCTTCGTTTCATGTTTTTTCCATGGCTCATATTCCATCTGTACACGTGCCAGTTCTCCTTTGTCCATTCGTATCTTGATGGACTTTTTGGTTGTTTCCATGTCTTGGCGATTGTAATACTGCTGCAGGGCAGTTTTGCCTGAACGTGTCATTCCACTTCCGTCTTCCTAGGTTATAGGCCAAGGAGTGGACCTGCGGGATCATATGGTATCTCAGTGTTTACCTTTTAAAGGCTGCTCCATTCTCTTTTCGTTAGTGGCACTTACCAGTTTACGAGCCACTTAAAGGTGAGAGTGCATTTGCTCACAGCCTCTTCAGCATGTATTCTTTGTATTTCTTTGCTGAGGGTCATTCTGACCGGTGTGAGCTGATACCATTTTGTGGCTGGATTTGCATATGTCTAATAATTCCTTACATTGAGCTTATAGCCATGCATTTTTTATTGTTTTTTAAAGAGTGAGTACAGCTTACCTTCAAATAGTTTCTTGAAGTATGCGGCATATTTTGAATTTATTTTGCCATTACCTCCCTCAACACGTTTTGCTGGCAGGTGTCATTTATAGCCCTGCAGTCCTTGTGAATACGAAGTGACCTTTAGCACAGGTTGTAAAACTGCTGTTGCGGCAAACGGCCACAGGGCGGCAGCATTTCTACATTGCCTACTCTAGTTACTAGGGAAAGAGTACCTTCTGGGAAGTAGTGTTCCTTGGTTGTAAATTAGAGTGGAATGTGCCCGGATAAACACACAAAGCTTATGTCTCCTTAGTTATGTTTGTTTTTTATATTGACTGTATTTATTGTATCGGAGTAATACTCCGTTGTGTACACGGACCACTTCTTTTTCGTGCATTCATCGGTTGATGGACATTTTGGTTGTTCCAAGTCTTGGCTAGGGTAAATAGAGCTGCAGTGTAGGATTGTCAACGTGTGTCTTTTTTATTCTGGTCCTCTCAGGTGATAGAGCCAGTAGTGGGCCGACCAGATCATATGGTAGCTCAATTTTGACCTCCTTTCTGTTCTCACTACTGGCTCTTACCATTTGACATCCCAGCAGCAGCTAGAGGGTACACAGTTGTCTAAAACCCCTTGAGCATTTATTGTTTGGAGATTTTTGGCTGATGATCATTCTGACTGTTGTCACGTAAACGTTTTTGTAGATTGCATTTGCATGTCTTTAGTAATTCCTGATGTGGAGCTTTTTCCACGGCCTTTTTTGTTAAACGAAAATAAAGAAAAAGAGAAAGAATGTGAGTTAAATGTGCCTCTTGAAAGATTGCCCTCTTTTGCATTTTTTCGTCGATATTCGAACCCAGGATTTTTTTGAGGGCAGGTGTCATTTACAGAGGTGCCATTCTTGTGGATAGTAAGAGACCCTGAATGCTGTGTTTAAAGCTGCTTTTGCAGGAGACAGTCACAAGGCTGTGGCATGTCTCCGTTCCCAAATCTGGTTACTAGGGCAAAAGAGCCTTCCTAGGTGTAATGTTCCAACCTGTAAGTTAGAATGGAATGGGCCAGGAAAAACCCCCATGAGTTTATGTCTCATTACTTCTTGTTGGTTTTCTTAATTTGATTTTTATTTGTTATCACAGCAAATTTGATTACCATGTTTTGTTTGTTCTGGGTGTGCAAGATGTGGTTCTTTCACATATATGCCTATTATCTGTTCACCTTCGGATCCATTTCCCATGTGGGTTAGGACACAATGTTGAGTAGTCTTCTCTTGGTATTCCATAGGTCTTTGGTGCTTATATATTTCACATGTGTTGGTGTAGCTCTGTTTCCCACAATATGCTAATTTATCCAGTCCTCAAACCTTTCCATTTGGTTAACCATACGTTTGTTGATCGAATCTTTGATTGCCTTGCTCTGTGAAGAATCTTCATTGGTATCAATTTTCAGGTAACACCATTAAGTGATATCATAGGATATGTGTCCTTCGCCCTCTGACTTACTTCATGTTGTGATTACCTCCAGGCTCATCTATGGTGCTGCAAACGGCATTGTTTCATTTTTTTCCTTGGCTACTATTCCATCTGTACATGTACCGGTTCTCCTTTTCCATTCATCTTTGGATGGACTTTTTGGTAGCTTCCCTGTGTGGCCTACTGTCATACTGTTGCAGTGCAGTTTTGCCTGCCTGTGTCTTTCTAATTGTGTCTTCTTAGGTCATAGGCCCGGGAGTGTGCCTGCTGAGTCCTATGGTGCCTCAATGGGTATCTGTTAAAGGCAGCTCCGTTCTGTTTTCATTAGTGGCTCTTCCCAGTTTAGTCCCACTTAGAGATGAGGGTACGCCTTTCTCCACAGCCCCTTCAGCATTTACTGTTTGCAGAATTTTTGCTGATGGTCATTCTGACCGGTGTGAGCTGATACGTTTGTGAAGATTGGATTTGCATATCTTTAACATTTCCTCATGATGAGCATTTTTCCACGACTTTTTTGTTGTTGTTGCTGTTAAAAAGAAAATAAAACACCAGTGTGTGTAAAATATACCTCTTGAAATTGTCTTCTTGAAACCTTGCCCTCTTTTGAAACTTTTGCTCGATTTTCGACCGCAGGATTTTTTTTGAAGGCGTGTGTCACTTACAAGTTTGCAATCGTTGTTAATATTTAGTGACCATTAGCACTGGGTTGAATGCTGCTGCTGTGGGAAACGGCCGCACGGCGGCAGCGTTTCTCCTTTCCCAAACCTTGTTACTAGGGCAGCAGAGCTTTCCTGGAACTCGTGTTCCTAGGTTGTAAATTAGAATGGAATGTGTCAGGAAAAAAAACGCATAAGTTTATGTCTCAGGACATCTTTTTCATTGTTATAATTTAATTTTTTCCATCAGGGTAATGGTTAGAATATTATTTGTTCTAGGTGTACACACTCTGGTTCATTTCTAAAATATATATATATATATATTCACACACACATACATATATATATTCATGTACAGATCCTCTTCCCATGTAAATTAATACAGAGTGTTCAGTAGACCTCCCTTCGTATATGGTGAGTCTCTTATATATATGTATTTCATATGTATTTGTGTACGTATGGCAGCCCTACCCTTAATTTGCCCATTGCTCCCACCTTTCGTTTTAGATAACCATAGTTGTGTTCTAAGTGTGTGTCTTTCTCTGTGGAAATAAGTTCATTTGTATCAGTTGTTAGATGCCACCCAGAAGTGATATCATAAGATATTTGTCTTTTGCTTTCCGACTTACCTCGTGTCCTGTGATTATCTCTAGGATCATCTATGGTGCAGCAAAGAGCAGTGTTCCCTTGTTTTCCACGGCTAATATTCCACTGTGCACATGGACCACTTCTTCTTTGTCCACTCATCTGCTGATGGCCATTTTGGTCGCTACCATGTCTTGGCTTTTGTGCATATTGCTGCAGTGCACCTTTGCCAGCCTGTGTCTTCTCGACTCTGGTCTGCTCGGGTGAAAGGCCCAGCGGTGGGCCTGCTGGATTGAATGGTACCTCAATTTTTGCTTTGAAACACAGTTCCTTTGTGTTCTCATTATTGGCTCTTACTCCTTTACACCTCAACAGCAGCGAGAGGGTACACAGTTCTCTAAAACCTCTTCAGCATTGATTGTTTGTAGACTTTCTGCTTACGGTCATTCGAGTGGTGTGTGTTGAGACCTTTTCATAGATTAGATTGGCATGAGTCTAATAACTCCTGATGTTGAACTTTTATCCATTTCCCTTTTTATTTGTAAAGAGTGTGTAAAACTTACCTCTCATAGGATCTTCTTGAAAACTTTGCTCTCTTTTAAGCTTTTTGGCCACTCCCTACCTCAGAACATTTTTTTGAGGGCAGGTGTCCTTTACAGCCCTGAGTCCTTGTGAGTATTAAGTGACCATCAGCCGCGGTTTAGAGCCGCTCTTGCGGGAATCGGCCACAAGGCGGCACAATTTCTCCATTTACAACTCAGGGCATTTGGGCAACAGAGGCTTCCTGGAAATCGTGTTAGTAGGCTGTAAATTAGAGTGGAATGTGCCAAGGCAAACCCCTAACAGCTTATATCTCCTTACTCTTGTTTGTTTTTTAAATGTAATTTTTCTTTTTCCTCAGAGCAAATGAGATAAAAATGTTGTGTATGTTCTAGGTGTACAGAATCTGGTTCATTATATCTATGTATCTATCTATTCATCTTTGCCTCCTTTCCCATGGACGTTATTACAGAGTGTTGAGTGGACCTCTCTTGGTATTCCATAGGTCTTTGGTGATTCTAGGTTTCATATGTATTAGTATAGGGCTGACACCCCCATATCCTAATTTATCCATTCTTACCACCTTTCCGTCTGGTTAAACATAATCTTGATTTCTTAATCCATGAGTGTCCTTTTCTTCGAAATAAGTTCATGGGTATCATTTTTTAGGTAACACGTATAAGTGATATCATAGGATATCTTTCTTTCGCTTTCTTTCTCACTTCAAGGTGTGTGATTATCTCTGGGTCCTTCTATGGTGGTGCAAACAGCACTGTTTCATGCTTTTCCATGGCTCATGTTCCACTGTGTACATGGACCACTTCTTCTTTGTCCATTCATCTGTTGATGGCCATTTTGGTTGCTTCCAAGTCTTGGCTGTGGTAAATATCACTGCAGTGTAGGATTGCCAGCCTGTGTCTTTTGGATTCTGGTCTTCTCAGGTGATAGGCACAGCAGTGGGTCTACCAGACCATATGGTAGCTCAATTTTTACCTTGAAACGCATGTTCTTTCTGTTGTAACTACTGGCTGTTACCAGTTTTCCTCCCACCAGCAGCTACAGGGTACACAGAGTTCTCTAAAACCCGTTCAGCATGTATTGTTTGTGGACTGTTTTGCTGATGATCATTCTGACTGTTGTGAGGTGAACGTTTTCATAGATTGGATTTGCGTGTCTTTATTAATTTCTGATGTTAAGCATTTTTTCCATGCCCTTGCTTTGGTGAAAGAAAAAAAAAAGAGAAGAAAAGCCAAAATGTGTGTAAAATATGCCTCTTGAAATTGTCTTCTTGAAAGGTTGCCTCTTTTGAAGTTTTTGGTCGATTTTCGACCCCAGAATGTTTTTTTGAGGACAGGTGTCATTTACAGGCCTGCAATTGAGGTGAATTTTAACTGACCATTTGCACTGGGTTTAAAGCTGCTGCTGTTGGAGGAAGGCCGAAATGCTGCAGGATTTCTCCACTCTCAAATCTGGTTACTAGGTCAGCAGAGCCTTCCTGGAAGCTGTGTTCCAAGGTTGGAAGTTAGAATGGCATGAGCCAGGAAGAACATCCATAATTTTCTGCCCCATTGTTTCTTGTTCACTTTTTTAATATAATCTTTTATGACAGCAAATTTGATTGTAACGTTTGCTTTGTTCTAGGTGTGCAAGATGTGTTTGTTTTTTACACCGAGACATATATGTATTCATCTTGGGATCCATTTGCCACGTAGGTTATGACACAGTGTTGAGAAGGCTTCTCTTGGAATTCTGTAGGTCTTTGGTGATTATGTACTTCACGTGTGTTTGTATATCTCTGTCAACCCCAATATCCTAATATATCCAATCTTTACAACTTTCCAATTGGTTAAGCATAAGTTTGTGTAATAAATCTGTGATTCCTGTTATCTGTGGAAATATCTTCGTTGGTATCCATTTCTAGGTAACACCTATAACTGATATCATAGGATACGTGTCTTTCGCTTTGTGACTTACTTCAAGTTGTGTGATCACCTCCAGAGTCATCTACGGTTCTTCAAACTGCTTCGTTTCATGTTTTTTCCATGGCTCATATTCCATCTGTACACGTGCCAGTTCTCCTTTGTCCATTCGTATCTTGATGGACTTTTTGGTTGTTTCCATGTCTTGGCGATTGTAATACTGCTGCAGGGCAGTTTTGCCTGAACGTGTCATTCCACTTCCGTCTTCCTAGGTTATAGGCCAAGGAGTGGACCTGCGGGATCATATGGTATCTCAGTGTTTACCTTTTAAAGGCTGCTCCATTCTCTTTTCGTTAGTGGCACTTACCAGTTTACGAGCCACTTAAAGGTGAGAGTGCATTTGCTCACAGCCTCTTCAGCATGTATTCTTTGTATTTCTTTGCTGAGGGTCATTCTGACCGGTGTGAGCTGATACCATTTTGTGGCTGGATTTGCATATGTCTAATAATTCCTTACATTGAGCTTATAGCCATGCATTTTTTATTGTTTTTTAAAGAGTGAGTACAGCTTACCTTCAAATAGTTTCTTGAAGTATGCGGCATATTTTGAATTTATTTTGCCATTACCTCCCTCAACACGTTTTGCTGGCAGGTGTCATTTATAGCCCTGCAGTCCTTGTGAATACGAAGTGACCTTTAGCACAGGTTGTAAAACTGCTGTTGCGGCAAACGGCCACAGGGCGGCAGCATTTCTACATTGCCTACTCTAGTTACTAGGGAAAGAGTACCTTCTGGGAAGTAGTGTTCCTTGGTTGTAAATTAGAGTGGAATGTGCCCGGATAAACACACAAAGCTTATGTCTCCTTAGTTATGTTTGTTTTTTATATTGACTGTATTTATTGTATCGGAGTAATACTCCGTTGTGTACACGGACCACTTCTTTTTCGTGCATTCATCGGTTGATGGACATTTTGGTTGTTCCAAGTCTTGGCTAGGGTAAATAGAGCTGCAGTGTAGGATTGTCAACGTGTGTCTTTTTTATTCTGGTCCTCTCAGGTGATAGAGCCAGTAGTGGGCCGACCAGATCATATGGTAGCTCAATTTTGACCTCCTTTCTGTTCTCACTACTGGCTCTTACCATTTGACATCCCAGCAGCAGCTAGAGGGTACACAGTTGTCTAAAACCCCTTGAGCATTTATTGTTTGGAGATTTTTGGCTGATGATCATTCTGACTGTTGTCACGTAAACGTTTTTGTAGATTGCATTTGCATGTCTTTAGTAATTCCTGATGTGGAGCTTTTTCCACGGCCTTTTTTGTTAAACGAAAATAAAGAAAAAGAGAAAGAATGTGAGTTAAATGTGCCTCTTGAAAGATTGCCCTCTTTTGCATTTTTTCGTCGATATTCGAACCCAGGATTTTTTTGAGGGCAGGTGTCATTTACAGAGGTGCCATTCTTGTGGATAGTAAGAGACCCTGAATGCTGTGTTTAAAGCTGCTTTTGCAGGAGACAGTCACAAGGCTGTGGCATGTCTCCGTTCCCAAATCTGGTTACTAGGGCAAAAGAGCCTTCCTAGGTGTAATGTTCCAACCTGTAAGTTAGAATGGAATGGGCCAGGAAAAACCCCCATGAGTTTATGTCTCATTACTTCTTGTTGGTTTTCTTAATTTGATTTTTATTTGTTATCACAGCAAATTTGATTACCATGTTTTGTTTGTTCTGGGTGTGCAAGATGTGGTTCTTTCACATATATGCCTATTATCTGTTCACCTTCGGATCCATTTCCCATGTGGGTTAGGACACAATGTTGAGTAGTCTTCTCTTGGTATTCCATAGGTCTTTGGTGCTTATATATTTCACATGTGTTGGTGTAGCTCTGTTTCCCACAGTATGCTAATTTATCCAGTCCTCAAACCTTTCCATTTGGTTAACCATACATTTGTTGATCGAATCTTTGATTGCCTTGCTCTGTGAAGAATCTTCATTGGTATCAATTTTCAGGTAACACCATTAAGTGATATCATAGGATATGTGTCCTTCGCCCTCTGACTTACTTCATGTTGTGATTACCTCCAGGCTCATCTATGGTGCTGCAAACGGCATTGTTTCATTTTTTTCCTTGGCTACTATTCCATCTGTACATGTACCGGTTCTCCTTTTCCATTCATCTTTGGATGGACTTTTTGGTAGCTTCCCTGTGTGGCCTACTGTCATACTGTTGCAGTGCAGTTTTGCCTGCCTGTGTCTTTCTAATTGTGTCTTCTTAGGTCATAGGCCCGGGAGTGTGCCTGCTGAGTCCTATGGTGCCTCAATGGGTATCTGTTAAAGGCAGCTCCGTTCTGTTTTCATTAGTGGCTCTTCCCAGTTTAGTCCCACTTAGAGATGAGGGTACGCCTTTCTCCACAGCCCCTTCAGCATTTACTGTTTGCAGAATTTTTGCTGATGGTCATTCTGACCGGTGTGAGCTGATACGTTTGTGAAGATTGGATTTGCATATCTTTAACATTTCCTCATGATGAGCATTTTTCCATGACTTTTTTGTTGTTGTTGCTGTTAAAAAGAAAATAAAACACCAGTGTGTGTAAAATATACCTCTTGAAATTGTCTTCTTGAAACCTTGCCCTCTTTTGAAACTTTTGCTCGATTTTCGACCGCAGGATTTTTTTTGAAGGCGTGTGTCACTTACAAGTTTGCAATCGTTGTTAATATTTAGTGACCATTAGCACTGGGTTGAATGCTGCTGCTGTGGGAAACGGCCGCACGGCGGCAGCGTTTCTCCTTTCCCAAACCTTGTTACTAGGGCAGCAGAGCTTTCCTGGAACTCGTGTTCCTAGGTTGTAAATTAGAATGGAATGTGTCAGGAAAAAAAACGCATAAGTTTATGTCTCAGGACATCTTTTTCATTGTTATAATTTAATTTTTTCCATCAGGGTAATGGTTAGAATATTATTTGTTCTAGGTGTACACACTCTGGTTCATTTCTAAAATATATATATATATATATTCACACACACATACATATATATATTCATGTACAGATCCTCTTCCCATGTAAATTAATACAGAGTGTTCAGTAGACCTCCCTTCGTATATGGTGAGTCTCTTATATATACGTATTTCATATGTATTTGTGTACGTATGGCAGCCCTACCCTTAATTTGCCCATTGCTCCCACCTTTCGTTTTAGATAACCATAGTTGTGTTCTAAGTGTGTGTCTTTCTCTGTGGAAATAAGTTCATTTGTATCAGTTGTTAGATGCCACCCAGAAGTGATATCATAAGATATTTGTCTTTTGCTTTCCGACTTACCTCGTGTCCTGTGATTATCTCTAGGATCATCTATGGTGCAGCAAAGAGCAGTGTTCCCTTGTTTTCCACGGCTAATATTCCACTGTGCACATGGACCACTTCTTCTTTGTCCACTCATCTGCTGATGGCCATTTTGGTCGCTACCATGTCTTGGCTTTTGTGCATATTGCTGCAGTGCACCTTTGCCAGCCTGTGTCTTCTCGACTCTGGTCTGCTCGGGTGAAAGGCCCAGCGGTGGGCCTGCTGGATTGAATGGTACCTCAATTTTTGCTTTGAAACACAGTTCCTTTGTGTTCTCATTATTGGCTCTTACTCCTTTACACCTCAACAGCAGCGAGAGGGTACACAGTTCTCTAAAACCTCTTCAGCATTGATTGTTTGTAGACTTTCTGCTTACGGTCATTCGAGTGGTGTGTGTTGAGACCTTTTCATAGATTAGATTGGCATGAGTCTAATAACTCCTGATGTTGAACTTTTATCCATTTCCCTTTTTATTTGTAAAGAGTGTGTAAAACTTACCTCTCATAGGATCTTCTTGAAAACTTTGCTCTCTTTTAAGCTTTTTGGCCACTCCCTACCTCAGAACATTTTTTTGAGGGCAGGTGTCCTTTACAGCCCTGAGTCCTTGTGAGTATTAAGTGACCATCAGCCGCGGTTTAGAGCCGCTCTTGCGGGAATCGGCCACAAGGCGGCACAATTTCTCCATTTACAACTCAGGGCATTTGGGCAACAGAGGCTTCCTGGAAATCGTGTTAGTAGGCTGTAAATTAGAGTGGAATGTGCCAAGGCAAACCCCTAACAGCTTATATCTCCTTACTCTTGTTTGTTTTTTAAATGTAATTTTTCTTTTTCCTCAGAGCAAATGAGATAAAAATGTTGTGTATGTTCTAGGTGTACAGAATCTGGTTCATTATATCTATGTATCTATCTATTCATCTTTGCCTCCTTTCCCATGGACGTTATTACAGAGTGTTGAGTGGACCTCTCTTGGTATTCCATAGGTCTTTGGTGATTCTAGGTTTCATATGTATTAGTATAGGGCTGACACCCCCATATCCTAATTTATCCATTCTTACCACCTTTCCGTCTGGTTAAACATAATCTTGATTTCTTAATCCATGAGTGTCCTTTTCTTCGAAATAAGTTCATGGGTATCATTTTTTAGGTAACACGTATAAGTGATATCATAGGATATCTTTCTTTCGCTTTCTTTCTCACTTCAAGGTGTGTGATTATCTCTGGGTCCTTCTATGGTGGTGCAAACAGCACTGTTTCATGCTTTTCCATGGCTCATGTTCCACTGTGTACATGGACCACTTCTTCTTTGTCCATTCATCTGTTGATGGCCATTTTGGTTGCTTCCAAGTCTTGGCTGTGGTAAATATCACTGCAGTGTAGGATTGCCAGCCTGTGTCTTTTGGATTCTGGTCTTCTCAGGTGATAGGCACAGCAGTGGGTCTACCAGACCATATGGTAGCTCAATTTTTACCTTGAAACGCATGTTCTTTCTGTTGTAACTACTGGCTGTTACCAGTTTTCCTCCCACCAGCAGCTACAGGGTACACAGAGTTCTCTAAAACCCGTTCAGCATGTATTGTTTGTGGACTGTTTTGCTGATGATCATTCTGACTGTTGTGAGGTGAACGTTTTCATAGATTGGATTTGCGTGTCTTTATTAATTTCTGATGTTAAGCATTTTTTCCATGCCCTTGCTTTGGTGAAAGAAAAAAAAAAGAGAAGAAAAGCCAAAATGTGTGTAAAATATGCCTCTTGAAATTGTCTTCTTGAAAGGTTGCCTCTTTTGAAGTTTTTGGTCGATTTTCGACCCCAGAATGTTTTTTTGAGGACAGGTGTCATTTACAGGCCTGCAATTGAGGTGAATTTTAACTGACCATTTGCACTGGGTTTAAAGCTGCTGCTGTTGGAGGAAGGCCGAAATGCTGCAGGATTTCTCCACTCTCAAATCTGGTTACTAGGTCAGCAGAGCCTTCCTGGAAGCTGTGTTCCAAGGTTGGAAGTTAGAATGGCATGAGCCAGGAAGAACATCCATAATTTTCTGCCCCATTGTTTCTTGTTCACTTTTTTAATATAATCTTTTATGACAGCAAATTTGATTGTAACGTTTGCTTTGTTCTAGGTGTGCAAGATGTGTTTGTTTTTTACACCGAGACATATATGTATTCATCTTGGGATCCATTTGCCACGTAGGTTATGACACAGTGTTGAGAAGGCTTCTCTTGGAATTCTGTAGGTCTTTGGTGATTATGTACTTCACGTGTGTTTGTATATCTCTGTCAACCCCAATATCCTAATATATCCAATCTTTACAACTTTCCAATTGGTTAAGCATAAGTTTGTGTAATAAATCTGTGATTCCTGTTATCTGTGGAAATATCTTCGTTGGTATCCATTTCTAGGTAACACCTATAACTGATATCATAGGATACGTGTCTTTCGCTTTGTGACTTACTTCAAGTTGTGTGATCACCTCCAGAGTCATCTACGGTTCTTCAAACTGCTTCGTTTCATGTTTTTTCCATGGCTCATATTCCATCTGTACACGTGCCAGTTCTCCTTTGTCCATTCGTATCTTGATGGACTTTTTGGTTGTTTCCATGTCTTGGCGATTGTAATACTGCTGCAGGGCAGTTTTGCCTGAACGTGTCATTCCACTTCCGTCTTCCTAGGTTATAGGCCAAGGAGTGGACCTGCGGGATCATATGGTATCTCAGTGTTTACCTTTTAAAGGCTGCTCCATTCTCTTTTCGTTAGTGGCACTTACCAGTTTACGAGCCACTTAAAGGTGAGAGTGCATTTGCTCACAGCCTCTTCAGCATGTATTCTTTGTATTTCTTTGCTGAGGGTCATTCTGACCGGTGTGAGCTGATACCATTTTGTGGCTGGATTTGCATATGTCTAATAATTCCTTACATTGAGCTTATAGCCATGCATTTTTTATTGTTTTTTAAAGAGTGAGTACAGCTTACCTTCAAATAGTTTCTTGAAGTATGCGGCATATTTTGAATTTATTTTGCCATTACCTCCCTCAACACGTTTTGCTGGCAGGTGTCATTTATAGCCCTGCAGTCCTTGTGAATACGAAGTGACCTTTAGCACAGGTTGTAAAACTGCTGTTGCGGCAAACGGCCACAGGGCGGCAGCATTTCTACATTGCCTACTCTAGTTACTAGGGAAACAGTACCTTCTGGGAAGTAGTGTTCCTTGGTTGTAAATTAGAGTGGAATGTGCCCGGATAAACACACAAAGCTTATGTCTCCTTAGTTATGTTTGTTTTTTATATTGACTGTATTTATTGTATCGGAGTAATACTCCGTTGTGTACACGGACCACTTCTTTTTCGTGCATTCATCGGTTGATGGACATTTTGGTTGTTCCAAGTCTTGGCTAGGGTAAATAGAGCTGCAGTGTAGGATTGTCAACGTGTGTCTTTTTTATTCTGGTCCTCTCAGGTGATAGAGCCAGTAGTGGGCCGACCAGATCATATGGTAGCTCAATTTTGACCTCCTTTCTGTTCTCACTACTGGCTCTTACCATTTGACATCCCAGCAGCAGCTAGAGGGTACACAGTTGTCTAAAACCCCTTGAGCATTTATTGTTTGGAGATTTTTGGCTGATGATCATTCTGACTGTTGTCACGTAAACGTTTTTGTAGATTGCATTTGCATGTCTTTAGTAATTCCTGATGTGGAGCTTTTTCCACGGCCTTTTTTGTTAAACGAAAATAAAGAAAAAGAGAAAGAATGTGAGTTAAATGTGCCTCTTGAAAGATTGCCCTCTTTTGCATTTTTTCGTCGATATTCGAACCCAGGATTTTTTTGAGGGCAGGTGTCATTTACAGAGGTGCCATTCTTGTGGATAGTAAGAGACCCTGAATGCTGTGTTTAAAGCTGCTTTTGCAGGAGACAGTCACAAGGCTGTGGCATGTCTCCGTTCCCAAATCTGGTTACTAGGGCAAAAGAGCCTTCCTAGGTGTAATGTTCCAACCTGTAAGTTAGAATGGAATGGGCCAGGAAAAACCCCCATGAGTTTATGTCTCATTACTTCTTGTTGGTTTTCTTAATTTGATTTTTATTTGTTATCACAGCAAATTTGATTACCATGTTTTGTTTGTTCTGGGTGTGCAAGATGTGGTTCTTTCACATATATGCCTATTATCTGTTCACCTTCGGATCCATTTCCCATGTGGGTTAGGACACAATGTTGAGTAGTCTTCTCTTGGTATTCCATAGGTCTTTGGTGCTTATATATTTCACATGTGTTGGTGTAGCTCTGTTTCCCACAATATGCTAATTTATCCAGTCCTCAAACCTTTCCATTTGGTTAACCATACGTTTGTTGATCGAATCTTTGATTGCCTTGCTCTGTGAAGAATCTTCATTGGTATCAATTTTCAGGTAACACCATTAAGTGATATCATAGGATATGTGTCCTTCGCCCTCTGACTTACTTCATGTTGTGATTACCTCCAGGCTCATCTATGGTGCTGCAAACGGCATTGTTTCATTTTTTTCCTTGGCTACTATTCCATCTGTACATGTACCGGTTCTCCTTTTCCATTCATCTTTGGATGGACTTTTTGGTAGCTTCCCTGTGTGGCCTACTGTCATACTGTTGCAGTGCAGTTTTGCCTGCCTGTGTCTTTCTAATTGTGTCTTCTTAGGTCATAGGCCCGGGAGTGTGCCTGCTGAGTCCTATGGTGCCTCAATGGGTATCTGTTAAAGGCAGCTCCGTTCTGTTTTCATTAGTGGCTCTTCCCAGTTTAGTCCCACTTAGAGATGAGGGTACGCCTTTCTCCACAGCCCCTTCAGCATTTACTGTTTGCAGAATTTTTGCTGATGGTCATTCTGACCGGTGTGAGCTGATACGTTTGTGAAGATTGGATTTGCATATCTTTAACATTTCCTCATGATGAGCATTTTTCCATGACTTTTTTGTTGTTGTTGCTGTTAAAAAGAAAATAAAACACCAGTGTGTGTAAAATATACCTCTTGAAATTGTCTTCTTGAAACCTTGCCCTCTTTTGAAACTTTTGCTCGATTTTCGACCGCAGGATTTTTTTTGAAGGCGTGTGTCACTTACAAGTTTGCAATCGTTGTTAATATTTAGTGACCATTAGCACTGGGTTGAATGCTGCTGCTGTGGGAAACGGCCGCATGGCGGCAGCGTTTCTCCTTTCCCAAACCTTGTTACTAGGGCAGCAGAGCTTTCCTGGAACTCGTGTTCCTAGGTTGTAAATTAGAATGGAATGTGTCAGGAAAAAAAACGCATAAGTTTATGTCTCAGGACATCTTTTTCATTGTTATAATTTAATTTTTTCCATCAGGGTAATGGTTAGAATATTATTTGTTCTAGGTGTACACACTCTGGTTCATTTCTAAAATATATATATATATATATTCACACACACATACATATATATATTCATGTACAGATCCTCTTCCCATGTAAATTAATACAGAGTGTTCAGTAGACCTCCCTTCGTATATGGTGAGTCTCTTATATATATGTATTTCATATGTATTTGTGTACGTATGGCAGCCCTACCCTTAATTTGCCCATTGCTCCCACCTTTCGTTTTAGATAACCATAGTTGTGTTCTAAGTGTGTGTCTTTCTCTGTGGAAATAAGTTCATTTGTATCAGTTGTTAGATGCCACCCAGAAGTGATATCATAAGATATTTGTCTTTTGCTTTCCGACTTACCTCGTGTCCTGTGATTATCTCTAGGATCATCTATGGTGCAGCAAAGAGCAGTGTTTCATTGTTTTCCACGGCTAATATTCCACTGTGCACATGGACCACTTCTTCTTTGTCCACTCATCTGCTGATGGCCATTTTGGTCGCTACCATGTCTTGGCTTTTGTGCATATTGCTGCAGTGCACCTTTGCCAGCCTGTGTCTTCTCGACTCTGGTCTGCTCGGGTGAAAGGCCCAGCGGTGGGCCTGCTGGATTGAATGGTACCTCAATTTTTGCTTTGAAACACAGTTCCTTTGTGTTCTCATTATTGGCTCTTACTCCTTTACACCTCAACAGCAGCGAGAGGGTACACAGTTCTCTAAAACCTCTTCAGCATTGATTGTTTGTAGACTTTCTGCTTATGGTCATTCGAGTGGTGTGTGTTGAGACCTTTTCATAGATTAGATTGGCATGAGTCTAATAACTCCTGATGTTGAACTTTTATCCATTTCCCTTTTTATTTGTAAAGAGTGTGTAAAACTTACCTCTCATAGGATCTTCTTGAAAACTTTGCTCTCTTTTAAGCTTTTTGGCCACTCCCTACCTCAGAACATTTTTTTGAGGGCAGGTGTCCTTTACAGCCCTGAGTCCTTGTGAGTATTAAGTGACCATCAGCCGCGGTTTAGAGCCGCTCTTGCGGGAATCGGCCACAAGGCGGCACAATTTCTCCATTTACAACTCAGGGCATTTGGGCAACAGAGGCTTCCTGGAAATCGTGTTAGTAGGCTGTAAATTAGAGTGGAATGTGCCAAGGCAAACCCCTAACAGCTTATATCTCCTTACTCTTGTTTGTTTTTTAAATGTAATTTTTCTTTTTCCTCAGAGCAAATGAGATAAAAATGTTGTGTATGTTCTAGGTGTACAGAATCTGGTTCATTATATCTATGTATCTATCTATTCATCTTTGCCTCCTTTCCCATGGACGTTATTACAGAGTGTTGAGTGGACCTCTCTTGGTATTCCATAGGTCTTTGGTGATTCTAGGTTTCATATGTATTAGTATAGGGCTGACACCCCCATATCCTAATTTATCCATTCTTACCACCTTTCCGTCTGGTTAAACATAATCTTGATTTCTTAATCCATGAGTGTCCTTTTCTTCGAAATAAGTTCATGGGTATCATTTTTTAGGTAACACGTATAAGTGATATCATAGGATATCTTTCTTTCGCTTTCTTTCTCACTTCAAGGTGTGTGATTATCTCTGGGTCCTTCTATGGTGGTGCAAACAGCACTGTTTCATGCTTTTCCATGGCTCATGTTCCACTGTGTACATGGACCACTTCTTCTTTGTCCATTCATCTGTTGATGGCCATTTTGGTTGCTTCCAAGTCTTGGCTGTGGTAAATATCACTGCAGTGTAGGATTGCCAGCCTGTGTCTTTTGGATTCTGGTCTTCTCAGGTGATAGGCACAGCAGTGGGTCTACCAGACCATATGGTAGCTCAATTTTTACCTTGAAACGCATGTTCTTTCTGTTGTAACTACTGGCTGTTACCAGTTTTCCTCCCACCAGCAGCTACAGGGTACACAGAGTTCTCTAAAACCCGTTCAGCATGTATTGTTTGTGGACTGTTTTGCTGATGATCATTCTGACTGTTGTGAGGTGAACGTTTTCATAGATTGGATTTGCGTGTCTTTATTAATTTCTGATGTTAAGCATTTTTTCCATGCCCTTGCTTTGGTGAAAGAAAAAAAAAAGAGAAGAAAAGCCAAAATGTGTGTAAAATATGCCTCTTGAAATTGTCTTCTTGAAAGGTTGCCTCTTTTGAAGTTTTTGGTCGATTTTCGACCCCAGAATGTTTTTTTGAGGACAGGTGTCATTTACAGGCCTGCAATTGAGGTGAATTTTAACTGACCATTTGCACTGGGTTTAAAGCTGCTGCTGTTGGAGGAAGGCCGAAATGCTGCAGGATTTCTCCACTCTCAAATCTGGTTACTAGGTCAGCAGAGCCTTCCTGGAAGCTGTGTTCCAAGGTTGGAAGTTAGAATGGCATGAGCCAGGAAGAACATCCATAATTTTCTGCCCCATTGTTTCTTGTTCACTTTTTTAATATAATCTTTTATGACAGCAAATTTGATTGTAACGTTTGCTTTGTTCTAGGTGTGCAAGATGTGTTTGTTTTTTACACCGAGACATATATGTATTCATCTTGGGATCCATTTGCCACGTAGGTTATGACACAGTGTTGAGAAGGCTTCTCTTGGAATTCTGTAGGTCTTTGGTGATTATGTACTTCACGTGTGTTTGTATATCTCTGTCAACCCCAATATCCTAATATATCCAATCTTTACAACTTTCCAATTGGTTAAGCATAAGTTTGTGTAATAAATCTGTGATTCCTGTTATCTGTGGAAATATCTTCGTTGGTATCCATTTCTAGGTAACACCTATAACTGATATCATAGGATACGTGTCTTTCGCTTTGTGACTTACTTCAAGTTGTGTGATCACCTCCAGAGTCATCTACGGTTCTTCAAACTGCTTCGTTTCATGTTTTTTCCATGGCTCATATTCCATCTGTACACGTGCCAGTTCTCCTTTGTCCATTCGTATCTTGATGGACTTTTTGGTTGTTTCCATGTCTTGGCGATTGTAATACTGCTGCAGGGCAGTTTTGCCTGAACGTGTCATTCCACTTCCGTCTTCCTAGGTTATAGGCCAAGGAGTGGACCTGCGGGATCATATGGTATCTCAGTGTTTACCTTTTAAAGGCTGCTCCATTCTCTTTTCGTTAGTGGCACTTACCAGTTTACGAGCCACTTAAAGGTGAGAGTGCATTTGCTCACAGCCTCTTCAGCATGTATTCTTTGTATTTCTTTGCTGAGGGTCATTCTGACCGGTGTGAGCTGATACCATTTTGTGGCTGGATTTGCATATGTCTAATAATTCCTTACATTGAGCTTATAGCCATGCATTTTTTATTGTTTTTTAAAGAGTGAGTACAGCTTACCTTCAAATAGTTTCTTGAAGTATGCGGCATATTTTGAATTTATTTTGCCATTACCTCCCTCAACACGTTTTGCTGGCAGGTGTCATTTATAGCCCTGCAGTCCTTGTGAATACGAAGTGACCTTTAGCACAGGTTGTAAAACTGCTGTTGCGGCAAACGGCCACAGGGCGGCAGCATTTCTACATTGCCTACTCTAGTTACTAGGGAAACAGTACCTTCTGGGAAGTAGTGTTCCTTGGTTGTAAATTAGAGTGGAATGTGCCTGGATAAACACACAAAGCTTATGTCTCCTTAGTTATGTTTGTTTTTTATATTGACTGTATTTATTGTATCGGAGTAATACTCCGTTGTGTACACGGACCACTTCTTTTTCGTGCATTCATCGGTTGATGGACATTTTGGTTGTTCCAAGTCTTGGCTAGGGTAAATAGAGCTGCAGTGTAGGATTGTCAACGTGTGTCTTTTTTATTCTGGTCCTCTCAGGTGATAGAGCCAGTAGTGGGCCGACCAGATCATATGGTAGCTCAATTTTGACCTCCTTTCTGTTCTCACTACTGGCTCTTACCATTTGACATCCCAGCAGCAGCTAGAGGGTACACAGTTGTCTAAAACCCCTTGAGCATTTATTGTTTGGAGATTTTTGGCTGATGATCATTCTGACTGTTGTCACGTAAACGTTTTTGTAGATTGCATTTGCATGTCTTTAGTAATTCCTGATGTGGAGCTTTTTCCACGGCCTTTTTTGTTAAACGAAAATAAAGAAAAAGAGAAAGAATGTGAGTTAAATGTGCCTCTTGAAAGATTGCCCTCTTTTGCATTTTTTCGTCGATATTCGAACCCAGGATTTTTTTGAGGGCAGGTGTCATTTACAGAGGTGCCATTCTTGTGGATAGTAAGAGACCCTGAATGCTGTGTTTAAAGCTGCTTTTGCAGGAGACAGTCACAAGGCTGTGGCATGTCTCCGTTCCCAAATCTGGTTACTAGGGCAAAAGAGCCTTCCTAGGTGTAATGTTCCAACCTGTAAGTTAGAATGGAATGGGCCAGGAAAAACCCCCATGAGTTTATGTCTCATTACTTCTTGTTGGTTTTCTTAATTTGATTTTTATTTGTTATCACAGCAAATTTGATTACCATGTTTTGTTTGTTCTGGGTGTGCAAGATGTGGTTCTTTCACATATATGCCTATTATCTGTTCACCTTCGGATCCATTTCCCATGTGGGTTAGGACACAATGTTGAGTAGTCTTCTCTTGGTATTCCATAGGTCTTTGGTGCTTATATATTTCACATGTGTTGGTGTAGCTCTGTTTCCCACAATATGCTAATTTATCCAGTCCTCAAACCTTTCCATTTGGTTAACCATACGTTTGTTGATCGAATCTGTGATTGCCTTGCTCTGTGAAGAATCTTCATTGGTATCAATTTTCAGGTAACACCATTAAGTGATATCATAGGATATGTGTCCTTCGCCCTCTGACTTACTTCATGTTGTGATTACCTCCAGGCTCATCTATGGTGCTGCAAACGGCATTGTTTCATTTTTTTCCTTGGCTACTATTCCATCTGTACATGTACCGGTTCTCCTTTTCCATTCATCTTTGGATGGACTTTTTGGTAGCTTCCCTGTGTGGCCTACTGTCATACTGTTGCAGTGCAGTTTTGCCTGCCTGTGTCTTTCTAATTGTGTCTTCTTAGGTCATAGGCCCGGGAGTGTGCCTGCTGAGTCCTATGGTGCCTCAATGGGTATCTGTTAAAGGCAGCTCCGTTCTGTTTTCATTAGTGGCTCTTCCCAGTTTAGTCCCACTTAGAGATGAGGGTACGCCTTTCTCCACAGCCCCTTCAGCATTTACTGTTTGCAGAATTTTTGCTGATGGTCATTCTGACCGGTGTGAGCTGATACGTTTGTGAAGATTGGATTTGCATATCTTTAACATTTCCTCATGATGAGCATTTTTCCATGACTTTTTTGTTGTTGTTGCTGTTAAAAAGAAAATAAAACACCAGTGTGTGTAAAATATACCTCTTGAAATTGTCTTCTTGAAACCTTGCCCTCTTTTGAAACTTTTGCTCGATTTTCGACCGCAGGATTTTTTTTGAAGGCGTGTGTCACTTACAAGTTTGCAATCGTTGTTAATATTTAGTGACCATTAGCACTGGGTTGAATGCTGCTGCTGTGGGAAACGGCCGCACGGCGGCAGCGTTTCTCCTTTCCCAAACCTTGTTACTAGGGCAGCAGAGCTTTCCTGGAACTCGTGTTCCTAGGTTGTAAATTAGAATGGAATGTGTCAGGGAAAAAAACGCATAAGTTTATGTCTCAGGACATCTTTTTCATTGTTATAATTTAATTTTTTCCATCAGGGTAATGGTTAGAATATTATTTGTTCTAGGTGTACACACTCTGGTTCATTTCTAAAATATATATATATATATATTCACACACACATACATATATATATTCATGTACAGATCCTCTTCCCATGTAAATTAATACAGAGTGTTCAGTAGACCTCCCTTCGTATATGGTGAGTCTCTTATATATACGTATTTCATATGTATTTGTGTACGTATGGCAGCCCTACCCTTAATTTGCCCATTGCTCCCACCTTTCGTTTTAGATAACCATAGTTGTGTTCTAAGTGTGTGTCTTTCTCTGTGGAAATAAGTTCATTTGTATCAGTTGTTAGATGCCACCCAGAAGTGATATCATAAGATATTTGTCTTTTGCTTTCCGACTTACCTCGTGTCCTGTGATTATCTCTAGGATCATCTATGGTGCAGCAAAGAGCAGTGTTCCCTTGTTTTCCACGGCTAATATTCCACTGTGCACATGGACCACTTCTTCTTTGTCCACTCATCTGCTGATGGCCATTTTGGTCGCTACCATGTCTTGGCTTTTGTGCATATTGCTGCAGTGCACCTTTGCCAGCCTGTGTCTTCTCGACTCTGGTCTGCTCGGGTGAAAGGCCCAGCGGTGGGCCTGCTGGATTGAATGGTACCTGAATTTTTGCTTTGAAACACAGTTCCTTTGTGTTCTCATTATTGGCTCTTACTCCTTTACACCTCAACAGCAGCGAGAGGGTACACAGTTCTCTAAAACCTCTTCAGCATTGATTGTTTGTAGACTTTCTGCTTACGGTCATTCGAGTGGTGTGTGTTGAGACCTTTTCATAGATTAGATTGGCATGAGTCTAATAACTCCTGATGTTGAACTTTTATCCAGTTCCCTTTTTATTTGTAAAGAGTGTGTAAAACTTACCTCTCATAGGATCTTCTTGAAAACTTTGCTCTCTTTTAAGCTTTTTGGCCACTCCCTACCTCAGAACATTTTTTTGAGGGCAGGTGTCCTTTACAGCCCTGAGTCCTTGTGAGTATTAAGTGACCATCAGCCGCGGTTTAGAGCCGCTCTTGCGGGAATCGGCCACAAGGCGGCACAATTTCTCCATTTACAACTCAGGGCATTTGGGCAACAGAGGCTTCCTGGAAATCGTGTTAGGAGGCTGTAAATTAGAGTGGAATGTGCCAAGGCAAACCCCTAACAGCTTATATCTCCTTACTCTTGTTTGTTTTTTAAATGTAATTTTTCTTTTTCCTCAGAGCAAATGAGATAAAAATGTTGTGTATGTTCTAGGTGTACAGAATCTGGTTCATTATATCTATGTATCTATCTATTCATCTTTGCCTCCTTTCCCATGGACGTTATTACAGAGTGTCGAGTGGACCTCTCTTGGTATTCCATAGGTCTTTGGTGATTCTAGGTTTCATATGTATTAGTATAGGGCTGACACCCCCATATCCTAATTTATCCATTCTTACCACCTTTCCGTCTGGTTAAACATAATCTTGATTTCTTAATCCATGAGTGTCCTTTTCTTCGAAATAAGTTCATGGGTATCATTTTTTAGGTAACACGTATAAGTGATATCATAGGATATCTTTCTTTCGCTTTCTTTCTCACTTCAAGGTGTGTGATTATCTCTGGGTCCTTCTATGGTGGTGCAAACAGCACTGTTTCATGCTTTTCCATGGCTCATGTTCCACTGTGTACATGGACCACTTCTTCTTTGTCCATTCATCTGTTGATGGCCATTTTGGTTGCTTCCAAGTCTTGGCTGTGGTAAATATCACTGCAGTGTAGGATTGCCAGCCTGTGTCTTTTGGATTCTGGTCTTCTCAGGTGATAGGCACAGCAGTGGGTCTACCAGACCATATGGTAGCTCAATTTTTACCTTGAAACGCATGTTCTTTCTGTTGTAACTACTGGCTGTTACCAGTTTTCCTCCCACCAGCAGCTACAGGGTACACAGAGTTCTCTAAAACCCGTTCAGCATGTATTGTTTGTGGACTGTTTTGCTGATGATCATTCTGACTGTTGTGAGGTGAACGTTTTCATAGATTGGATTTGCGTGTCTTTATTAATTTCTGATGTTAAGCATTTTTTCCATGCCCTTGCTTTGGTGAAAGAAAAAAAAAAGAGAAGAAAAGCCAAAATGTGTGTAAAATATGCCTCTTGAAATTGTCTTCTTGAAAGGTTGCCTCTTTTGAAGTTTTTGGTCGATTTTCGACCCCAGAATGTTTTTTTGAGGACAGGTGTCATTTACAGGCCTGCAATTGAGGTGAATTTTAACTGACCATTTGCACTGGGTTTAAAGCTGCTGCTGTTGGAGGAAGGCCGAAATGCTGCAGGATTTCTCCACTCTCAAATCTGGTTACTAGGTCAGCAGAGCCTTCCTGGAAGCTGTGTTCCAAGGTTGGAAGTTAGAATGGCATGAGCCAGGAAGAACATCCATAATTTTCTGCCCCATTGTTTCTTGTTCACTTTTTTAATATAATCTTTTATGACAGCAAATTTGATTGTAACGTTTGCTTTGTTCTAGGTGTGCAAGATGTGTTTGTTTTTTACACCGAGACATATATGTATTCATCTTGGGATCCATTTGCCACGTAGGTTATGACACAGTGTTGAGAAGGCTTCTCTTGGAATTCTGTAGGTCTTTGGTGATTATGTACTTCACGTGTGTTTGTATATCTCTGTCAACCCCAATATCCTAATATATCCAATCTTTACAACTTTCCAATTGGTTAAGCATAAGTTTGTGTAATAAATCTGTGATTCCTGTTATCTGTGGAAATATCTTCGTTGGTATCCATTTCTAGGTAACACCTATAACTGATATCATAGGATACGTGTCTTTCGCTTTGTGACTTACTTCAAGTTGTGTGATCACCTCCAGAGTCATCTACGGTTCTTCAAACTGCTTCGTTTCATGTTTTTTCTATGGCTCATATTCCATCTGTACACGTGCCAGTTCTCCTTTGTCCATTCGTATCTTGATGGACTTTTTGGTTGTTTCCATGTCTTGGCGATTGTAATACTGCTGCAGGGCAGTTTTGCCTGAACGTGTCATTCCACTTCCGTCTTCCTAGGTTATAGGCCAAGGAGTGGGCCTGCGGGATCATATGGTATCTCAGTGTTTACCTTTTAAAGGCTGCTCCATTCTCTTTTCGTTAGTGGCACTTACCAGTTTACGAGCCACTTAAAGGTGAGAGTGCATTTGCTCACAGCCTCTTCAGCATGTATTCTTTGTATTTCTTTGCTGAGGGTCATTCTGACCGGTGTGAGCTGATACCATTTTGTGGCTGGATTTGCATATGTCTAATAATTCCTTACATTGAGCTTATAGCCATGCATTTTTTATTGTTTTTTAAAGAGTGAGTACAGCTTACCTTCAAATAGTTTCTTGAAGTATGCGGCATATTTTGAATTTATTTTGCCATTACCTCCCTCAACACGTTTTGCTGGCAGGTGTCATTTATAGCCCTGCAGTCCTTGTGAATACGAAGTGACCTTTAGCACAGGTTGTAAAACTGCTGTTGCGGCAAACGGCCACAGGGCGGCAGCATTTCTACATTGCCTACTCTAGTTACTAGGGAAAGAGTACCTTCTGGGAAGTAGTGTTCCTTGGTTGTAAATTAGAGTGGAATGTGCCCGGATAAACACACAAAGCTTATGTCTCCTTAGTTATGTTTTTTTTTATATTGACTGTATTTATTGTATCGGAGTAATACTCCGTTGTGTACACGGACCACTTCTTTTTCGTGCATTCATCGGTTGATGGACATTTTGGTTGTTCCAAGTCTTGGCTAGGGTAAATAGAGCTGCAGTGTAGGATTGTCAACGTGTGTCTTTTTTATTCTGGTCCTCTCAGGTGATAGAGCCAGTAGTGGGCCGACCAGATCATATGGTAGCTCAATTTTGACCTCCTTTCTGTTCTCACTACTGGCTCTTACCATTTGACATCCCAGCAGCAGCTAGAGGGTACACAGTTGTCTAAAACCCCTTGAGCATTTATTGTTTGGAGATTTTTGGCTGATGATCATTCTGACTGTTGTCACGTAAACGTTTTTGTAGATTGCATTTGCATGTCTTTAGTAATTCCTGATGTGGAGCTTTTTCCACGGCCTTTTTTGTTAAACGAAAATAAAGAAAAAGAGAAAGAATGTGAGTTAAATGTGCCTCTTGAAAGATTGCCCTCTTTTGCATTTTTTCGTCGATATTCGAACCCAGGATTTTTTTGAGGGCAGGTGTCATTTACAGAGGTGCCATTCTTGTGGATAGTAAGAGACCCTGAATGCTGTGTTTAAAGCTGCTTTTGCAGGAGACAGTCACAAGGCTGTGGCATGTCTCCGTTCCCAAATCTGGTTACTAGGGCAAAAGAGCCTTCCTAGGTGTAATGTTCCAACCTGTAAGTTAGAATGGAATGGGCCAGGAAAAACCCCCATGAGTTTATGTCTCATTACTTCTTGTTGGTTTTCTTAATTTGATTTTTATTTGTTATCACAGCAAATTTGATTACCATGTTTTGTTTGTTCTGGGTGTGCAAGATGTGGTTCTTTCACATATATGCCTATTATCTGTTCACCTTCGGATCCATTTCCCATGTGGGTTAGGACACAATGTTGAGTAGTCTTCTCTTGGTATTCCATAGGTCTTTGGTGCTTATATATTTCACATGTGTTGGTGTAGCTCTGTTTCCCACAATATGCTAATTTATCCAGTCCTCAAACCTTTCCATTTGGTTAACCATACGTTTGTTGATCGAATCTTTGATTGCCTTGCTCTGTGAAGAATCTTCATTGGTATCAATTTTCAGGTAACACCATTAAGTGATATCATAGGATATGTGTCCTTCGCCCTCTGACTTACTTCATGTTGTGATTACCTCCAGGCTCATCTATGGTGCTGCAAACGGCATTGTTTCATTTTTTTCCTTGGCTACTATTCCATCTGTACATGTACCGGTTCTCCTTTTCCATTCATCTTTGGATGGACTTTTTGGTAGCTTCCCTGTGTGGCCTACTGTCATACTGTTGCAGTGCAGTTTTGCCTGCCTGTGTCTTTCTAATTGTGTCTTCTTAGGTCATAGGCCCGGGAGTGTGCCTGCTGAGTCCTATGGTGCCTCAATGGGTATCTGTTAAAGGCAGCTCCGTTCTGTTTTCATTAGTGGCTCTTCCCAGTTTAGTCCCACTTAGAGATGAGGGTACGCCTTTCTCCACAGCCCCTTCAGCATTTACTGTTTGCAGAATTTTTGCTGATGGTCATTCTGACCGGTGTGAGCTGATACGTTTGTGAAGATTGGATTTGCATATCTTTAACATTTCCTCATGATGAGCATTTTTCCATGACTTTTTTGTTGTTGTTGCTGTTAAAAAGAAAATAAAACACCAGTGTGTGTAAAATATACCTCTTGAAATTGTCTTCTTGAAACCTTGCCCTCTTTTGAAACTTTTGCTCGATTTTCGACCGCAGGATTTTTTTTGAAGGCGTGTGTCACTTACAAGTTTGCAATCGTTGTTAATATTTAGTGACCATTAGCACTGGGTTGAATGCTGCTGCTGTGGGAAACGGCCGCACGGCGGCAGCGTTTCTCCTTTCCCAAACCTTGTTACTAGGGCAGCAGAGCTTTCCTGGAACTCGTGTTCCTAGGTTGTAAATTAGAATGGAATGTGTCAGGAAAAAAAACGCATAAGTTTATGTCTCAGGACATCTTTTTCATTGTTATAATTTAATTTTTTCCATCAGGGTAATGGTTAGAATATTATTTGTTCTAGGTGTACACACTCTGGTTCATTTCTAAAATATATATATATATATATTCACACACACATACATATATATATTCATGTACAGATCCTCTTCCCATGTAAATTAATACAGAGTGTTCAGTAGACCTCCCTTCGTATATGGTGAGTCTCTTATATATACGTATTTCATATGTATTTGTGTACGTATGGCAGCCCTACCCTTAATTTGCCCATTGCTCCCACCTTTCGTTTTAGATAACCATAGTTGTGTTCTAAGTGTGTGTCTTTCTCTGTGGAAATAAGTTCATTTGTATCAGTTGTTAGATGCCACCCAGAAGTGATATCATAAGATATTTGTCTTTTGCTTTCCGACTTACCTCGTGTCCTGTGATTATCTCTAGGATCATCTATGGTGCAGCAAAGAGCAGTGTTCCCTTGTTTTCCACGGCTAATATTCCACTGTGCACATGGACCACTTCTTCTTTGTCCACTCATCTGCTGATGGCCATTTTGGTCGCTACCATGTCTTGGCTTTTGTGCATATTGCTGCAGTGCACCTTTGCCAGCCTGTGTCTTCTCGACTCTGGTCTGCTCGGGTGAAAGGCCCAGCGGTGGGCCTGCTGGATTGAATGGTACCTCAATTTTTGCTTTGAAACACAGTTCCTTTGTGTTCTCATTATTGGCTCTTACTCCTTTACACCTCAACAGCAGCGAGAGGGTACACAGTTCTCTAAAACCTCTTCAGCATTGATTGTTTGTAGACTTTCTGCTTACGGTCATTCGAGTGGTGTGTGTTGAGACCTTTTCATAGATTAGATTGGCATGAGTCTAATAACTCCTGATGTTGAACTTTTATCCAGTTCCCTTTTTATTTGTAAAGAGTGTGTAAAACTTACCTCTCATAGGATCTTCTTGAAAACTTTGCTCTCTTTTAAGCTTTTTGGCCACTCCCTACCTCAGAACATTTTTTTGAGGGCAGGTGTCCTTTACAGCCCTGAGTCCTTGTGAGTATTAAGTGACCATCAGCCGCGGTTTAGAGCCGCTCTTGCGGGAATCGGCCACAAGGCGGCACAATTTCTCCATTTACAACTCAGGGCATTTGGGCAACAGAGGCTTCCTGGAAATCGTGTTAGGAGGCTGTAAATTAGAGTGGAATGTGCCAAGGCAAACCCCTAACAGCTTATATCTCCTTACTCTTGTTTGTTTTTTAAATGTAATTTTTCTTTTTCCTCAGAGCAAATGAGATAAAAATGTTGTGTATGTTCTAGGTGTACAGAATCTGGTTCATTATATCTATGTATCTATCTATTCATCTTTGCCTCCTTTCCCATGGACGTTATTACAGAGTGTTGAGTGGACCTCTCTTGGTATTCCATAGGTCTTTGGTGATTCTAGGTTTCATATGTATTAGTATAGGGCTGACACCCCCATATCCTAATTTATCCATTCTTACCACCTTTCCGTCTGGTTAAACATAATCTTGATTTCTTAATCCATGAGTGTCCTTTTCTTCGAAATAAGTTCATGGGTATCATTTTTTAGGTAACACGTATAAGTGATATCATAGGATATCTTTCTTTCGCTTTCTTTCTCACTTCAAGGTGTGTGATTATCTCTGGGTCCTTCTATGGTGGTGCAAACAGCACTGTTTCATGCTTTTCCATGGCTCATGTTCCACTGTGTACATGGACCACTTCTTCTTTGTCCATTCATCTGTTGATGGCCATTTTGGTTGCTTCCAAGTCTTGGCTGTGGTAAATATCACTGCAGTGTAGGATTGCCAGCCTGTGTCTTTTGGATTCTGGTCTTCTCAGGTGATAGGCACAGCAGTGGGTCTACCAGACCATATGGTAGCTCAATTTTTACCTTGAAACGCATGTTCTTTCTGTTGTAACTACTGGCTGTTACCAGTTTTCCTCCCACCAGCAGCTACAGGGTACACAGAGTTCTCTAAAACCCGTTCAGCATGTATTGTTTGTGGACTGTTTTGCTGATGATCATTCTGACTGTTGTGAGGTGAACGTTTTCATAGATTGGATTTGCGTGTCTTTATTAATTTCTGATGTTAAGCATTTTTTCCATGCCCTTGCTTTGGTGAAAGAAAAAAAAAAGAGAAGAAAAGCCAAAATGTGTGTAAAATATGCCTCTTGAAATTGTCTTCTTGAAAGGTTGCCTCTTTTGAAGTTTTTGGTCGATTTTCGACCCCAGAATGTTTTTTTGAGGACAGGTGTCATTTACAGGCCTGCAATTGAGGTGAATTTTAACTGACCATTTGCACTGGGTTTAAAGCTGCTGCTGTTGGAGGAAGGCCGAAATGCTGCAGGATTTCTCCACTCTCAAATCTGGTTACTAGGTCAGCAGAGCCTTCCTGGAAGCTGTGTTCCAAGGTTGGAAGTTAGAATGGCATGAGCCAGGAAGAACATCCATAATTTTCTGCCCCATTGTTTCTTGTTCACTTTTTTAATATAATCTTTTATGACAGCAAATTTGATTGTAACGTTTGCTTTGTTCTAGGTGTGCAAGATGTGTTTGTTTTTTACACCGAGACATATATGTATTCATCTTGGGATCCATTTGCCACGTAGGTTATGACACAGTGTTGAGAAGGCTTCTCTTGGAATTCTGTAGGTCTTTGGTGATTATGTACTTCACGTGTGTTTGTATATCTCTGTCAACCCCAATATCCTAATATATCCAATCTTTACAACTTTCCAATTGGTTAAGCATAAGTTTGTGTAATAAATCTGTGATTCCTGTTATCTGTGGAAATATCTTCGTTGGTATCCATTTCTAGGTAACACCTATAACTGATATCATAGGATACGTGTCTTTCGCTTTGTGACTTACTTCAAGTTGTGTGATCACCTCCAGAGTCATCTACGGTTCTTCAAACTGCTTCGTTTCATGTTTTTTCCATGGCTCATATTCCATCTGTACACGTGCCAGTTCTCCTTTGTCCATTCGTATCTTGATGGACTTTTTGGTTGTTTCCATGTCTTGGCGATTGTAATACTGCTGCAGGGCAGTTTTGCCTGAACGTGTCATTCCACTTCCGTCTTCCTAGGTTATAGGCCAAGGAGTGGACCTGCGGGATCATATGGTATCTCAGTGTTTACCTTTTAAAGGCTGCTCCATTCTCTTTTCGTTAGTGGCACTTACCAGTTTACGAGCCACTTAAAGGTGAGAGTGCATTTGCTCACAGCCTCTTCAGCATGTATTCTTTGTATTTCTTTGCTGAGGGTCATTCTGACCGGTGTGAGCTGATACCATTTTGTGGCTGGATTTGCATATGTCTAATAATTCCTTACATTGAGCTTATAGCCATGCATTTTTTATTGTTTTTTAAAGAGTGAGTACAGCTTACCTTCAAATAGTTTCTTGAAGTATGCGGCATATTTTGAATTTATTTTGCCATTACCTCCCTCAACACGTTTTGCTGGCAGGTGTCATTTATAGCCCTGCAGTCCTTGTGAATACGAAGTGACCTTTAGCACAGGTTGTAAAACTGCTGTTGCGGCAAACGGCCACAGGGCGGCAGCATTTCTACATTGCCTACTCTAGTTACTAGGGAAAGAGTACCTTCTGGGAAGTAGTGTTCCTTGGTTGTAAATTAGAGTGGAATGTGCCCGGATAAACACACAAAGCTTATGTCTCCTTAGTTATGTTTGTTTTTTATATTGACTGTATTTATTGTATCGGAGTAATACTCCGTTGTGTACACGGACCACTTCTTTTTCGTGCATTCATCGGTTGATGGACATTTTGGTTGTTCCAAGTCTTGGCTAGGGTAAATAGAGCTGCAGTGTAGGATTGTCAACGTGTGTCTTTTTTATTCTGGTCCTCTCAGGTGATAGAGCCAGTAGTGGGCCGACCAGATCATATGGTAGCTCAATTTTGACCTCCTTTCTGTTCTCACTACTGGCTCTTACCATTTGACATCCCAGCAGCAGCTAGAGGGTACACAGTTGTCTAAAACCCCTTGAGCATTTATTGTTTGGAGATTTTTGGCTGATGATCATTCTGACTGTTGTCACGTAAACGTTTTTGTAGATTGCATTTGCATGTCTTTAGTAATTCCTGATGTGGAGCTTTTTCCACGGCCTTTTTTGTTAAACGAAAATAAAGAAAAAGAGAAAGAATGTGAGTTAAATGTGCCTCTTGAAAGATTGCCCTCTTTTGCATTTTTTCGTCGATATTCGAACCCAGGATTTTTTTGAGGGCAGGTGTCATTTACAGAGGTGCCATTCTTGTGGATAGTAAGAGACCCTGAATGCTGTGTTTAAAGCTGCTTTTGCAGGAGACAGTCACAAGGCTGTGGCATGTCTCCGTTCCCAAATCTGGTTACTAGGGCAAAAGAGCCTTCCTAGGTGTAATGTTCCAACCTGTAAGTTAGAATGGAATGGGCCAGGAAAAACCCCCATGAGTTTATGTCTCATTACTTCTTGTTGGTTTTCTTAATTTGATTTTTATTTGTTATCACAGCAAATTTGATTACCATGTTTTGTTTGTTCTGGGTGTGCAAGATGTGGTTCTTTCACATATATGCCTATTATCTGTTCACCTTCGGATCCATTTCCCATGTGGGTTAGGACACAATGTTGAGTAGTCTTCTCTTGGTATTCCATAGGTCTTTGGTGCTTATATATTTCACATGTGTTGGTGTAGCTCTGTTTCCCACAGTATGCTAATTTATCCAGTCCTCAAACCTTTCCATTTGGTTAACCATACATTTGTTGATCGAATCTTTGATTGCCTTGCTCTGTGAAGAATCTTCATTGGTATCAATTTTCAGGTAACACCATTAAGTGATATCATAGGATATGTGTCCTTCGCCCTCTGACTTACTTCATGTTGTGATTACCTCCAGGCTCATCTATGGTGCTGCAAACGGCATTGTTTCATTTTTTTCCTTGGCTACTATTCCATCTGTACATGTACCGGTTCTCCTTTTCCATTCATCTTTGGATGGACTTTTTGGTAGCTTCCCTGTGTGGCCTACTGTCATACTGTTGCAGTGCAGTTTTGCCTGCCTGTGTCTTTCTAATTGTGTCTTCTTAGGTCATAGGCCCGGGAGTGTGCCTGCTGAGTCCTATGGTGCCTCAATGGGTATCTGTTAAAGGCAGCTCCGTTCTGTTTTCATTAGTGGCTCTTCCCAGTTTAGTCCCACTTAGAGATGAGGGTACGCCTTTCTCCACAGCCCCTTCAGCATTTACTGTTTGCAGAATTTTTGCTGATGGTCATTCTGACCGGTGTGAGCTGATACGTTTGTGAAGATTGGATTTGCATATCTTTAACATTTCCTCATGATGAGCATTTTTCCATGACTTTTTTGTTGTTGTTGCTGTTAAAAAGAAAATAAAACACCAGTGTGTGTAAAATATACCTCTTGAAATTGTCTTCTTGAAACCTTGCCCTCTTTTGAAACTTTTGCTCGATTTTCGACCGCAGGATTTTTTTTGAAGGCGTGTGTCACTTACAAGTTTGCAATCGTTGTTAATATTTAGTGACCATTAGCACTGGGTTGAATGCTGCTGCTGTGGGAAACGGCCGCACGGCGGCAGCGTTTCTCCTTTCCCAAACCTTGTTACTAGGGCAGCAGAGCTTTCCTGGAACTCGTGTTCCTAGGTTGTAAATTAGAATGGAATGTGTCAGGAAAAAAAACGCATAAGTTTATGTCTCAGGACATCTTTTTCATTGTTATAATTTAATTTTTTCCATCAGGGTAATGGTTAGAATATTATTTGTTCTAGGTGTACACACTCTGGTTCATTTCTAAAATATATATATATATATATTCACACACACATACATATATATATTCATGTACAGATCCTCTTCCCATGTAAATTAATACAGAGTGTTCAGTAGACCTCCCTTCGTATATGGTGAGTCTCTTATATATACGTATTTCATATGTATTTGTGTACGTATGGCAGCCCTACCCTTAATTTGCCCATTGCTCCCACCTTTCGTTTTAGATAACCATAGTTGTGTTCTAAGTGTGTGTCTTTCTCTGTGGAAATAAGTTCATTTGTATCAGTTGTTAGATGCCACCCAGAAGTGATATCATAAGATATTTGTCTTTTGCTTTCCGACTTACCTCGTGTCCTGTGATTATCTCTAGGATCATCTATGGTGCAGCAAAGAGCAGTGTTCCCTTGTTTTCCACGGCTAATATTCCACTGTGCACATGGACCACTTCTTCTTTGTCCACTCATCTGCTGATGGCCATTTTGGTCGCTACCATGTCTTGGCTTTTGTGCATATTGCTGCAGTGCACCTTTGCCAGCCTGTGTCTTCTCGACTCTGGTCTGCTCGGGTGAAAGGCCCAGCGGTGGGCCTGCTGGATTGAATGGTACCTCAATTTTTGCTTTGAAACACAGTTCCTTTGTGTTCTCATTATTGGCTCTTACTCCTTTACACCTCAACAGCAGCGAGAGGGTACACAGTTCTCTAAAACCTCTTCAGCATTGATTGTTTGTAGACTTTCTGCTTACGGTCATTCGAGTGGTGTGTGTTGAGACCTTTTCATAGATTAGATTGGCATGAGTCTAATAACTCCTGATGTTGAACTTTTATCCATTTCCCTTTTTATTTGTAAAGAGTGTGTAAAACTTACCTCTCATAGGATCTTCTTGAAAACTTTGCTCTCTTTTAAGCTTTTTGGCCACTCCCTACCTCAGAACATTTTTTTGAGGGCAGGTGTCCTTTACAGCCCTGAGTCCTTGTGAGTATTAAGTGACCATCAGCCGCGGTTTAGAGCCGCTCTTGCGGGAATCGGCCACAAGGCGGCACAATTTCTCCATTTACAACTCAGGGCATTTGGGCAACAGAGGCTTCCTGGAAATCGTGTTAGTAGGCTGTAAATTAGAGTGGAATGTGCCAAGGCAAACCCCTAACAGCTTATATCTCCTTACTCTTGTTTGTTTTTTAAATGTAATTTTTCTTTTTCCTCAGAGCAAATGAGATAAAAATGTTGTGTATGTTCTAGGTGTACAGAATCTGGTTCATTATATCTATGTATCTATCTATTCATCTTTGCCTCCTTTCCCATGGACGTTATTACAGAGTGTTGAGTGGACCTCTCTTGGTATTCCATAGGTCTTTGGTGATTCTAGGTTTCATATGTATTAGTATAGGGCTGACACCCCCATATCCTAATTTATCCATTCTTACCACCTTTCCGTCTGGTTAAACATAATCTTGATTTCTTAATCCATGAGTGTCCTTTTCTTCGAAATAAGTTCATGGGTATCATTTTTTAGGTAACACGTATAAGTGATATCATAGGATATCTTTCTTTCGCTTTCTTTCTCACTTCAAGGTGTGTGATTATCTCTGGGTCCTTCTATGGTGGTGCAAACAGCACTGTTTCATGCTTTTCCATGGCTCATGTTCCACTGTGTACATGGACCACTTCTTCTTTGTCCATTCATCTGTTGATGGCCATTTTGGTTGCTTCCAAGTCTTGGCTGTGGTAAATATCACTGCAGTGTAGGATTGCCAGCCTGTGTCTTTTGGATTCTGGTCTTCTCAGGTGATAGGCACAGCAGTGGGTCTACCAGACCATATGGTAGCTCAATTTTTACCTTGAAACGCATGTTCTTTCTGTTGTAACTACTGGCTGTTACCAGTTTTCCTCCCACCAGCAGCTACAGGGTACACAGAGTTCTCTAAAACCCGTTCAGCATGTATTGTTTGTGGACTGTTTTGCTGATGATCATTCTGACTGTTGTGAGGTGAACGTTTTCATAGATTGGATTTGCGTGTCTTTATTAATTTCTGATGTTAAGCATTTTTTCCATGCCCTTGCTTTGGTGAAAGAAAAAAAAAAGAGAAGAAAAGCCAAAATGTGTGTAAAATATGCCTCTTGAAATTGTCTTCTTGAAAGGTTGCCTCTTTTGAAGTTTTTGGTCGATTTTCGACCCCAGAATGTTTTTTTGAGGACAGGTGTCATTTACAGGCCTGCAATTGAGGTGAATTTTAACTGACCATTTGCACTGGGTTTAAAGCTGCTGCTGTTGGAGGAAGGCCGAAATGCTGCAGGATTTCTCCACTCTCAAATCTGGTTACTAGGTCAGCAGAGCCTTCCTGGAAGCTGTGTTCCAAGGTTGGAAGTTAGAATGGCATGAGCCAGGAAGAACATCCATAATTTTCTGCCCCATTGTTTCTTGTTCACTTTTTTAATATAATCTTTTATGACAGCAAATTTGATTGTAACGTTTGCTTTGTTCTAGGTGTGCAAGATGTGTTTGTTTTTTACACCGAGACATATATGTATTCATCTTGGGATCCATTTGCCACGTAGGTTATGACACAGTGTTGAGAAGGCTTCTCTTGGAATTCTGTAGGTCTTTGGTGATTATGTACTTCACGTGTGTTTGTATATCTCTGTCAACCCCAATATCCTAATATATCCAATCTTTACAACTTTCCAATTGGTTAAGCATAAGTTTGTGTAATAAATCTGTGATTCCTGTTATCTGTGGAAATATCTTCGTTGGTATCCATTTCTAGGTAACACCTATAACTGATATCATAGGATACGTGTCTTTCGCTTTGTGACTTACTTCAAGTTGTGTGATCACCTCCAGAGTCATCTACGGTTCTTCAAACTGCTTCGTTTCATGTTTTTTCCATGGCTCATATTCCATCTGTACACGTGCCAGTTCTCCTTTGTCCATTCGTATCTTGATGGACTTTTTGGTTGTTTCCATGTCTTGGCGATTGTAATACTGCTGCAGGGCAGTTTTGCCTGAACGTGTCATTCCACTTCCGTCTTCCTAGGTTATAGGCCAAGGAGTGGACCTGCGGGATCATATGGTATCTCAGTGTTTACCTTTTAAAGGCTGCTCCATTCTCTTTTCGTTAGTGGCACTTACCAGTTTACGAGCCACTTAAAGGTGAGAGTGCATTTGCTCACAGCCTCTTCAGCATGTATTCTTTGTATTTCTTTGCTGAGGGTCATTCTGACCGGTGTGAGCTGATACCATTTTGTGGCTGGATTTGCATATGTCTAATAATTCCTTACATTGAGCTTATAGCCATGCATTTTTTATTGTTTTTTAAAGAGTGAGTACAGCTTACCTTCAAATAGTTTCTTGAAGTATGCGGCATATTTTGAATTTATTTTGCCATTACCTCCCTCAACACGTTTTGCTGGCAGGTGTCATTTATAGCCCTGCAGTCCTTGTGAATACGAAGTGACCTTTAGCACAGGTTGTAAAACTGCTGTTGCGGCAAACGGCCACAGGGCGGCAGCATTTCTACATTGCCTACTCTAGTTACTAGGGAAACAGTACCTTCTGGGAAGTAGTGTTCCTTGGTTGTAAATTAGAGTGGAATGTGCCCGGATAAACACACAAAGCTTATGTCTCCTTAGTTATGTTTGTTTTTTATATTGACTGTATTTATTGTATCGGAGTAATACTCCGTTGTGTACACGGACCACTTCTTTTTCGTGCATTCATCGGTTGATGGACATTTTGGTTGTTCCAAGTCTTGGCTAGGGTAAATAGAGCTGCAGTGTAGGATTGTCAACGTGTGTCTTTTTTATTCTGGTCCTCTCAGGTGATAGAGCCAGTAGTGGGCCGACCAGATCATATGGTAGCTCAATTTTGACCTCCTTTCTGTTCTCACTACTGGCTCTTACCATTTGACATCCCAGCAGCAGCTAGAGGGTACACAGTTGTCTAAAACCCCTTGAGCATTTATTGTTTGGAGATTTTTGGCTGATGATCATTCTGACTGTTGTCACGTAAACGTTTTTGTAGATTGCATTTGCATGTCTTTAGTAATTCCTGATGTGGAGCTTTTTCCACGGCCTTTTTTGTTAAACGAAAATAAAGAAAAAGAGAAAGAATGTGAGTTAAATGTGCCTCTTGAAAGATTGCCCTCTTTTGCATTTTTTCGTCGATATTCGAACCCAGGATTTTTTTGAGGGCAGGTGTCATTTACAGAGGTGCCATTCTTGTGGATAGTAAGAGACCCTGAATGCTGTGTTTAAAGCTGCTTTTGCAGGAGACAGTCACAAGGCTGTGGCATGTCTCCGTTCCCAAATCTGGTTACTAGGGCAAAAGAGCCTTCCTAGGTGTAATGTTCCAACCTGTAAGTTAGAATGGAATGGGCCAGGAAAAACCCCCATGAGTTTATGTCTCATTACTTCTTGTTGGTTTTCTTAATTTGATTTTTATTTGTTATCACAGCAAATTTGATTACCATGTTTTGTTTGTTCTGGGTGTGCAAGATGTGGTTCTTTCACATATATGCCTATTATCTGTTCACCTTCGGATCCATTTCCCATGTGGGTTAGGACACAATGTTGAGTAGTCTTCTCTTGGTATTCCATAGGTCTTTGGTGCTTATATATTTCACATGTGTTGGTGTAGCTCTGTTTCCCACAATATGCTAATTTATCCAGTCCTCAAACCTTTCCATTTGGTTAACCATACGTTTGTTGATCGAATCTTTGATTGCCTTGCTCTGTGAAGAATCTTCATTGGTATCAATTTTCAGGTAACACCATTAAGTGATATCATAGGATATGTGTCCTTCGCCCTCTGACTTACTTCATGTTGTGATTACCTCCAGGCTCATCTATGGTGCTGCAAACGGCATTGTTTCATTTTTTTCCTTGGCTACTATTCCATCTGTACATGTACCGGTTCTCCTTTTCCATTCATCTTTGGATGGACTTTTTGGTAGCTTCCCTGTGTGGCCTACTGTCATACTGTTGCAGTGCAGTTTTGCCTGCCTGTGTCTTTCTAATTGTGTCTTCTTAGGTCATAGGCCCGGGAGTGTGCCTGCTGAGTCCTATGGTGCCTCAATGGGTATCTGTTAAAGGCAGCTCCGTTCTGTTTTCATTAGTGGCTCTTCCCAGTTTAGTCCCACTTAGAGATGAGGGTACGCCTTTCTCCACAGCCCCTTCAGCATTTACTGTTTGCAGAATTTTTGCTGATGGTCATTCTGACCGGTGTGAGCTGATACGTTTGTGAAGATTGGATTTGCATATCTTTAACATTTCCTCATGATGAGCATTTTTCCATGACTTTTTTGTTGTTGTTGCTGTTAAAAAGAAAATAAAACACCAGTGTGTGTAAAATATACCTCTTGAAATTGTCTTCTTGAAACCTTGCCCTCTTTTGAAACTTTTGCTCGATTTTCGACCGCAGGATTTTTTTTGAAGGCGTGTGTCACTTACAAGTTTGCAATCGTTGTTAATATTTAGTGACCATTAGCACTGGGTTGAATGCTGCTGCTGTGGGAAACGGCCGCACGGCGGCAGCGTTTCTCCTTTCCCAAACCTTGTTACTAGGGCAGCAGAGCTTTCCTGGAACTCGTGTTCCTAGGTTGTAAATTAGAATGGAATGTGTCAGGAAAAAAAACGCATAAGTTTATGTCTCAGGACATCTTTTTCATTGTTATAATTTAATTTTTTCCATCAGGGTAATGGTTAGAATATTATTTGTTCTAGGTGTACACACTCTGGTTCATTTCTAAAATATATATATATATATATTCACACACACATACATATATATATTCATGTACAGATCCTCTTCCCATGTAAATTAATACAGAGTGTTCAGTAGACCTCCCTTCGTATATGGTGAGTCTCTTATATATATGTATTTCATATGTATTTGTGTACGTATGGCAGCCCTACCCTTAATTTGCCCATTGCTCCCACCTTTCGTTTTAGATAACCATAGTTGTGTTCTAAGTGTGTGTCTTTCTCTGTGGAAATAAGTTCATTTGTATCAGTTGTTAGATGCCACCCAGAAGTGATATCATAAGATATTTGTCTTTTGCTTTCCGACTTACCTCGTGTCCTGTGATTATCTCTAGGATCATCTATGGTGCAGCAAAGAGCAGTGTTTCATTGTTTTCCACGGCTAATATTCCACTGTGCACATGGACCACTTCTTCTTTGTCCACTCATCTGCTGATGGCCATTTTGGTCGCTACCATGTCTTGGCTTTTGTGCATATTGCTGCAGTGCACCTTTGCCAGCCTGTGTCTTCTCGACTCTGGTCTGCTCGGGTGAAAGGCCCAGCGGTGGGCCTGCTGGATTGAATGGTACCTCAATTTTTGCTTTGAAACACAGTTCCTTTGTGTTCTCATTATTGGCTCTTACTCCTTTACACCTCAACAGCAGCGAGAGGGTACACAGTTCTCTAAAACCTCTTCAGCATTGATTGTTTGTAGACTTTCTGCTTATGGTCATTCGAGTGGTGTGTGTTGAGACCTTTTCATAGATTAGATTGGCATGAGTCTAATAACTCCTGATGTTGAACTTTTATCCATTTCCCTTTTTATTTGTAAAGAGTGTGTAAAACTTACCTCTCATAGGATCTTCTTGAAAACTTTGCTCTCTTTTAAGCTTTTTGGCCACTCCCTACCTCAGAACATTTTTTTGAGGGCAGGTGTCCTTTACAGCCCTGAGTCCTTGTGAGTATTAAGTGACCATCAGCCGCGGTTTAGAGCCGCTCTTGCGGGAATCGGCCACAAGGCGGCACAATTTCTCCATTTACAACTCAGGGCATTTGGGCAACAGAGGCTTCCTGGAAATCGTGTTAGTAGGCTGTAAATTAGAGTGGAATGTGCCAAGGCAAACCCCTAACAGCTTATATCTCCTTACTCTTGTTTGTTTTTTAAATGTAATTTTTCTTTTTCCTCAGAGCAAATGAGATAAAAATGTTGTGTATGTTCTAGGTGTACAGAATCTGGTTCATTATATCTATGTATCTATCTATTCATCTTTGCCTCCTTTCCCATGGACGTTATTACAGAGTGTTGAGTGGACCTCTCTTGGTATTCCATAGGTCTTTGGTGATTCTAGGTTTCATATGTATTAGTATAGGGCTGACACCCCCATATCCTAATTTATCCATTCTTACCACCTTTCCGTCTGGTTAAACATAATCTTGATTTCTTAATCCATGAGTGTCCTTTTCTTCGAAATAAGTTCATGGGTATCATTTTTTAGGTAACACGTATAAGTGATATCATAGGATATCTTTCTTTCGCTTTCTTTCTCACTTCAAGGTGTGTGATTATCTCTGGGTCCTTCTATGGTGGTGCAAACAGCACTGTTTCATGCTTTTCCATGGCTCATGTTCCACTGTGTACATGGACCACTTCTTCTTTGTCCATTCATCTGTTGATGGCCATTTTGGTTGCTTCCAAGTCTTGGCTGTGGTAAATATCACTGCAGTGTAGGATTGCCAGCCTGTGTCTTTTGGATTCTGGTCTTCTCAGGTGATAGGCACAGCAGTGGGTCTACCAGACCATATGGTAGCTCAATTTTTACCTTGAAACGCATGTTCTTTCTGTTGTAACTACTGGCTGTTACCAGTTTTCCTCCCACCAGCAGCTACAGGGTACACAGAGTTCTCTAAAACCCGTTCAGCATGTATTGTTTGTGGACTGTTTTGCTGATGATCATTCTGACTGTTGTGAGGTGAACGTTTTCATAGATTGGATTTGCGTGTCTTTATTAATTTCTGATGTTAAGCATTTTTTCCATGCCCTTGCTTTGGTGAAAGAAAAAAAAAAGAGAAGAAAAGCCAAAATGTGTGTAAAATATGCCTCTTGAAATTGTCTTCTTGAAAGGTTGCCTCTTTTGAAGTTTTTGGTCGATTTTCGACCCCAGAATGTTTTTTTGAGGACAGGTGTCATTTACAGGCCTGCAATTGAGGTGAATTTTAACTGACCATTTGCACTGGGTTTAAAGCTGCTGCTGTTGGAGGAAGGCCGAAATGCTGCAGGATTTCTCCACTCTCAAATCTGGTTACTAGGTCAGCAGAGCCTTCCTGGAAGCTGTGTTCCAAGGTTGGAAGTTAGAATGGCATGAGCCAGGAAGAACATCCATAATTTTCTGCCCCATTGTTTCTTGTTCACTTTTTTAATATAATCTTTTATGACAGCAAATTTGATTGTAACGTTTGCTTTGTTCTAGGTGTGCAAGATGTGTTTGTTTTTTACACCGAGACATATATGTATTCATCTTGGGATCCATTTGCCACGTAGGTTATGACACAGTGTTGAGAAGGCTTCTCTTGGAATTCTGTAGGTCTTTGGTGATTATGTACTTCACGTGTGTTTGTATATCTCTGTCAACCCCAATATCCTAATATATCCAATCTTTACAACTTTCCAATTGGTTAAGCATAAGTTTGTGTAATAAATCTGTGATTCCTGTTATCTGTGGAAATATCTTCGTTGGTATCCATTTCTAGGTAACACCTATAACTGATATCATTGGATACGTGTCTTTCGCTTTGTGACTTACTTCAAGTTGTGTGATCACCTCCAGAGTCATCTACGGTTCTTCAAACTGCTTCGTTTCATGTTTTTTCCATGGCTCATATTCCATCTGTACACGTGCCAGTTCTCCTTTGTCCATTCGTATCTTGATGGACTTTTTGGTTGTTTCCATGTCTTGGCGATTGTAATACTGCTGCAGGGCAGTTTTGCCTGAACGTGTCATTCCACTTCCGTCTTCCTAGGTTATAGGCCAAGGAGTGGACCTGCGGGATCATATGGTATCTCAGTGTTTACCTTTTAAAGGCTGCTCCATTCTCTTTTCGTTAGTGGCACTTACCAGTTTACGAGCCACTTAAAGGTGAGAGTGCATTTGCTCACAGCCTCTTCAGCATGTATTCTTTGTATTTCTTTGCTGAGGGTCATTCTGACCGGTGTGAGCTGATACCATTTTGTGGCTGGATTTGCATATGTCTAATAATTCCTTACATTGAGCTTATAGCCATGCATTTTTTATTGTTTTTTAAAGAGTGAGTACAGCTTACCTTCAAATAGTTTCTTGAAGTATGCGGCATATTTTGAATTTATTTTGCCATTACCTCCCTCAACACGTTTTGCTGGCAGGTGTCATTTATAGCCCTGCAGTCCTTGTGAATACGAAGTGACCTTTAGCACAGGTTGTAAAACTGCTGTTGCGGCAAACGGCCACAGGGCGGCAGCATTTCTACATTGCCTACTCTAGTTACTAGGGAAACAGTACCTTCTGGGAAGTAGTGTTCCTTGGTTGTAAATTAGAGTGGAATGTGCCCGGATAAACACACAAAGCTTATGTCTCCTTAGTTATGTTTGTTTTTTATATTGACTGTATTTATTGTATCGGAGTAATACTCCGTTGTGTACACGGACCACTTCTTTTTCGTGCATTCATCGGTTGATGGACATTTTGGTTGTTCCAAGTCTTGGCTAGGGTAAATAGAGCTGCAGTGTAGGATTGTCAACGTGTGTCTTTTTTATTCTGGTCCTCTCAGGTGATAGAGCCAGTAGTGGGCCGACCAGATCATATGGTAGCTCAATTTTGACCTCCTTTCTGTTCTCACTACTGGCTCTTACCATTTGACATCCCAGCAGCAGCTAGAGGGTACACAGTTGTCTAAAACCCCTTGAGCATTTATTGTTTGGAGATTTTTGGCTGATGATCATTCTGACTGTTGTCACGTAAACGTTTTTGTAGATTGCATTTGCATGTCTTTAGTAATTCCTGATGTGGAGCTTTTTCCACGGCCTTTTTTGTTAAACGAAAATAAAGAAAAAGAGAAAGAATGTGAGTTAAATGTGCCTCTTGAAAGATTGCCCTCTTTTGCATTTTTTCGTCGATATTCGAACCCAGGATTTTTTTGAGGGCAGGTGTCATTTACAGAGGTGCCATTCTTGTGGATAGTAAGAGACCCTGAATGCTGTGTTTAAAGCTGCTTTTGCAGGAGACAGTCACAAGGCTGTGGCATGTCTCCGTTCCCAAATCTGGTTACTAGGGCAAAAGAGCCTTCCTAGGTGTAATGTTCCAACCTGTAAGTTAGAATGGAATGGGCCAGGAAAAACCCCCATGAGTTTATGTCTCATTACTTCTTGTTGGTTTTCTTAATTTGATTTTTATTTGTTATCACAGCAAATTTGATTACCATGTTTTGTTTGTTCTGGGTGTGCAAGATGTGGTTCTTTCACATATATGCCTATTATCTGTTCACCTTCGGATCCATTTCCCATGTGGGTTAGGACACAATGTTGAGTAGTCTTCTCTTGGTATTCCATAGGTCTTTGGTGCTTATATATTTCACATGTGTTGGTGTAGCTCTGTTTCCCACAATATGCTAATTTATCCAGTCCTCAAACCTTTCCATTTGGTTAACCATACGTTTGTTGATCGAATCTTTGATTGCCTTGCTCTGTGAAGAATCTTCATTGGTATCAATTTTCAGGTAACACCATTAAGTGATATCATAGGATATGTGTCCTTCGCCCTCTGACTTACTTCATGTTGTGATTACCTCCAGGCTCATCTATGGTGCTGCAAACGGCATTGTTTCATTTTTTTCCTTGGCTACTATTCCATCTGTACATGTACCGGTTCTCCTTTTCCATTCATCTTTGGATGGACTTTTTGGTAGCTTCCCTGTGTGGCCTACTGTCATACTGTTGCAGTGCAGTTTTGCCTGCCTGTGTCTTTCTAATTGTGTCTTCTTAGGTCATAGGCCCGGGAGTGTGCCTGCTGAGTCCTATGGTGCCTCAATGGGTATCTGTTAAAGGCAGCTCCGTTCTGTTTTCATTAGTGGCTCTTCCCAGTTTAGTCCCACTTAGAGATGAGGGTACGCCTTTCTCCACAGCCCCTTCAGCATTTACTGTTTGCAGAATTTTTGCTGATGGTCATTCTGACCGGTGTGAGCTGATACGTTTGTGAAGATTGGATTTGCATATCTTTAACATTTCCTCATGATGAGCATTTTTCCATGACTTTTTTGTTGTTGTTGCTGTTAAAAAGAAAATAAAACACCAGTGTGTGTAAAATATACCTCTTGAAATTGTCTTCTTGAAACCTTGCCCTCTTTTGAAACTTTTGCTCGATTTTCGACCGCAGGATTTTTTTTGAAGGCGTGTGTCACTTACAAGTTTGCAATCGTTGTTAATATTTAGTGACCATTAGCACTGGGTTGAATGCTGCTGCTGTGGGAAACGGCCGCATGGCGGCAGCGTTTCTCCTTTCCCAAACCTTGTTACTAGGGCAGCAGAGCTTTCCTGGAACTCGTGTTCCTAGGTTGTAAATTAGAATGGAATGTGTCAGGGAAAAAAACGCATAAGTTTATGTCTCAGGACATCTTTTTCATTGTTATAATTTAATTTTTTCCATCAGGGTAATGGTTAGAATATTATTTGTTCTAGGTGTACACACTCTGGTTCATTTCTAAAATATATATATATATATATTCACACACACATACATATATATATTCATGTACAGATCCTCTTCCCATGTAAATTAATACAGAGTGTTCAGTAGACCTCCCTTCGTATATGGTGAGTCTCTTATATATACGTATTTCATATGTATTTGTGTACGTATGGCAGCCCTACCCTTAATTTGCCCATTGCTCCCACCTTTCGTTTTAGATAACCATAGTTGTGTTCTAAGTGTGTGTCTTTCTCTGTGGAAATAAGTTCATTTGTATCAGTTGTTAGATGCCACCCAGAAGTGATATCATAAGATATTTGTCTTTTGCTTTCCGACTTACCTCGTGTCCTGTGATTATCTCTAGGATCATCTATGGTGCAGCAAAGAGCAGTGTTCCCTTGTTTTCCACGGCTAATATTCCACTGTGCACATGGACCACTTCTTCTTTGTCCACTCATCTGCTGATGGCCATTTTGGTCGCTACCATGTCTTGGCTTTTGTGCATATTGCTGCAGTGCACCTTTGCCAGCCTGTGTCTTCTCGACTCTGGTCTGCTCGGGTGAAAGGCCCAGCGGTGGGCCTGCTGGATTGAATGGTACCTCAATTTTTGCTTTGAAACACAGTTCCTTTGTGTTCTCATTATTGGCTCTTACTCCTTTACACCTCAACAGCAGCGAGAGGGTACACAGTTCTCTAAAACCTCTTCAGCATTGATTGTTTGTAGACTTTCTGCTTACGGTCATTCGAGTGGTGTGTGTTGAGACCTTTTCATAGATTAGATTGGCATGAGTCTAATAACTCCTGATGTTGAACTTTTATCCAGTTCCCTTTTTATTTGTAAAGAGTGTGTAAAACTTACCTCTCATAGGATCTTCTTGAAAACTTTGCTCTCTTTTAAGCTTTTTGGCCACTCCCTACCTCAGAACATTTTTTTGAGGGCAGGTGTCCTTTACAGCCCTGAGTCCTTGTGAGTATTAAGTGACCATCAGCCGCGGTTTAGAGCCGCTCTTGCGGGAATCGGCCACAAGGCGGCACAATTTCTCCATTTACAACTCAGGGCATTTGGGCAACAGAGGCTTCCTGGAAATCGTGTTAGGAGGCTGTAAATTAGAGTGGAATGTGCCAAGGCAAACCCCTAACAGCTTATATCTCCTTACTCTTGTTTGTTTTTTAAATGTAATTTTTCTTTTTCCTCAGAGCAAATGAGATAAAAATGTTGTGTATGTTCTAGGTGTACAGAATCTGGTTCATTATATCTATGTATCTATCTATTCATCTTTGCCTCCTTTCCCATGGACGTTATTACAGAGTGTTGAGTGGACCTCTCTTGGTATTCCATAGGTCTTTGGTGATTCTAGGTTTCATATGTATTAGTATAGGGCTGACACCCCCATATCCTAATTTATCCATTCTTACCACCTTTCCGTCTGGTTAAACATAATCTTGATTTCTTAATCCATGAGTGTCCTTTTCTTCGAAATAAGTTCATGGGTATCATTTTTTAGGTAACACGTATAAGTGATATCATAGGATATCTTTCTTTCGCTTTCTTTCTCACTTCAAGGTGTGTGATTATCTCTGGGTCCTTCTATGGTGGTGCAAACAGCACTGTTTCATGCTTTTCCATGGCTCATGTTCCACTGTGTACATGGACCACTTCTTCTTTGTCCATTCATCTGTTGATGGCCATTTTGGTTGCTTCCAAGTCTTGGCTGTGGTAAATATCACTGCAGTGTAGGATTGCCAGCCTGTGTCTTTTGGATTCTGGTCTTCTCAGGTGATAGGCACAGCAGTGGGTCTACCAGACCATATGGTAGCTCAATTTTTACCTTGAAACGCATGTTCTTTCTGTTGTAACTACTGGCTGTTACCAGTTTTCCTCCCACCAGCAGCTACAGGGTACACAGAGTTCTCTAAAACCCGTTCAGCATGTATTGTTTGTGGACTGTTTTGCTGATGATCATTCTGACTGTTGTGAGGTGAACGTTTTCATAGATTGGATTTGCGTGTCTTTATTAATTTCTGATGTTAAGCATTTTTTCCATGCCCTTGCTTTGGTGAAAGAAAAAAAAAAGAGAAGAAAAGCCAAAATGTGTGTAAAATATGCCTCTTGAAATTGTCTTCTTGAAAGGTTGCCTCTTTTGAAGTTTTTGGTCGATTTTCGACCCCAGAATGTTTTTTTGAGGACAGGTGTCATTTACAGGCCTGCAATTGAGGTGAATTTTAACTGACCATTTGCACTGGGTTTAAAGCTGCTGCTGTTGGAGGAAGGCCGAAATGCTGCAGGATTTCTCCACTCTCAAATCTGGTTACTAGGTCAGCAGAGCCTTCCTGGAAGCTGTGTTCCAAGGTTGGAAGTTAGAATGGCATGAGCCAGGAAGAACATCCATAATTTTCTGCCCCATTGTTTCTTGTTCACTTTTTTAATATAATCTTTTATGACAGCAAATTTGATTGTAACGTTTGCTTTGTTCTAGGTGTGCAAGATGTGTTTGTTTTTTACACCGAGACATATATGTATTCATCTTGGGATCCATTTGCCACGTAGGTTATGACACAGTGTTGAGAAGGCTTCTCTTGGAATTCTGTAGGTCTTTGGTGATTATGTACTTCACGTGTGTTTGTATATCTCTGTCAACCCCAATATCCTAATATATCCAATCTTTACAACTTTCCAATTGGTTAAGCATAAGTTTGTGTAATAAATCTGTGATTCCTGTTATCTGTGGAAATATCTTCGTTGGTATCCATTTCTAGGTAACACCTATAACTGATATCATTGGATACGTGTCTTTCGCTTTGTGACTTACTTCAAGTTGTGTGATCACCTCCAGAGTCATCTACGGTTCTTCAAACTGCTTCGTTTCATGTTTTTTCCATGGCTCATATTCCATCTGTACACGTGCCAGTTCTCCTTTGTCCATTCGTATCTTGATGGACTTTTTGGTTGTTTCCATGTCTTGGCGATTGTAATACTGCTGCAGGGCAGTTTTGCCTGAACGTGTCATTCCACTTCCGTCTTCCTAGGTTATAGGCCAAGGAGTGGACCTGCGGGATCATATGGTATCTCAGTGTTTACCTTTTAAAGGCTGCTCCATTCTCTTTTCGTTAGTGGCACTTACCAGTTTACGAGCCACTTAAAGGTGAGAGTGCATTTGCTCACAGCCTCTTCAGCATGTATTCTTTGTATTTCTTTGCTGAGGGTCATTCTGACCGGTGTGAGCTGATACCATTTTGTGGCTGGATTTGCATATGTCTAATAATTCCTTACATTGAGCTTATAGCCATGCATTTTTTATTGTTTTTTAAAGAGTGAGTACAGCTTACCTTCAAATAGTTTCTTGAAGTATGCGGCATATTTTGAATTTATTTTGCCATTACCTCCCTCAACACGTTTTGCTGGCAGGTGTCATTTATAGCCCTGCAGTCCTTGTGAATACGAAGTGACCTTTAGCACAGGTTGTAAAACTGCTGTTGCGGCAAACGGCCACAGGGCGGCAGCATTTCTACATTGCCTACTCTAGTTACTAGGGAAACAGTACCTTCTGGGAAGTAGTGTTCCTTGGTTGTAAATTAGAGTGGAATGTGCCCGGATAAACACACAAAGCTTATGTCTCCTTAGTTATGTTTGTTTTTTATATTGACTGTATTTATTGTATCGGAGTAATACTCCGTTGTGTACACGGACCACTTCTTTTTCGTGCATTCATCGGTTGATGGACATTTTGGTTGTTCCAAGTCTTGGCTAGGGTAAATAGAGCTGCAGTGTAGGATTGTCAACGTGTGTCTTTTTTATTCTGGTCCTCTCAGGTGATAGAGCCAGTAGTGGGCCGACCAGATCATATGGTAGCTCAATTTTGACCTCCTTTCTGTTCTCACTACTGGCTCTTACCATTTGACATCCCAGCAGCAGCTAGAGGGTACACAGTTGTCTAAAACCCCTTGAGCATTTATTGTTTGGAGATTTTTGGCTGATGATCATTCTGACTGTTGTCACGTAAACGTTTTTGTAGATTGCATTTGCATGTCTTTAGTAATTCCTGATGTGGAGCTTTTTCCACGGCCTTTTTTGTTAAACGAAAATAAAGAAAAAGAGAAAGAATGTGAGTTAAATGTGCCTCTTGAAAGATTGCCCTCTTTTGCATTTTTTCGTCGATATTCGAACCCAGGATTTTTTTGAGGGCAGGTGTCATTTACAGAGGTGCCATTCTTGTGGATAGTAAGAGACCCTGAATGCTGTGTTTAAAGCTGCTTTTGCAGGAGACAGTCACAAGGCTGTGGCATGTCTCCGTTCCCAAATCTGGTTACTAGGGCAAAAGAGCCTTCCTAGGTGTAATGTTCCAACCTGTAAGTTAGAATGGAATGGGCCAGGAAAAACCCCCATGAGTTTATGTCTCATTACTTCTTGTTGGTTTTCTTAATTTGATTTTTATTTGTTATCACAGCAAATTTGATTACCATGTTTTGTTTGTTCTGGGTGTGCAAGATGTGGTTCTTTCACATATATGCCTATTATCTGTTCACCTTCGGATCCATTTCCCATGTGGGTTAGGACACAATGTTGAGTAGTCTTCTCTTGGTATTCCATAGGTCTTTGGTGCTTATATATTTCACATGTGTTGGTGTAGCTCTGTTTCCCACAATATGCTAATTTATCCAGTCCTCAAACCTTTCCATTTGGTTAACCATACGTTTGTTGATCGAATCTTTGATTGCCTTGCTCTGTGAAGAATCTTCATTGGTATCAATTTTCAGGTAACACCATTAAGTGATATCATAGGATATGTGTCCTTCGCCCTCTGACTTACTTCATGTTGTGATTACCTCCAGGCTCATCTATGGTGCTGCAAACGGCATTGTTTCATTTTTTTCCTTGGCTACTATTCCATCTGTACATGTACCGGTTCTCCTTTTCCATTCATCTTTGGATGGACTTTTTGGTAGCTTCCCTGTGTGGCCTACTGTCATACTGTTGCAGTGCAGTTTTGCCTGCCTGTGTCTTTCTAATTGTGTCTTCTTAGGTCATAGGCCCGGGAGTGTGCCTGCTGAGTCCTATGGTGCCTCAATGGGTATCTGTTAAAGGCAGCTCCGTTCTGTTTTCATTAGTGGCTCTTCCCAGTTTAGTCCCACTTAGAGATGAGGGTACGCCTTTCTCCACAGCCCCTTCAGCATTTACTGTTTGCAGAATTTTTGCTGATGGTCATTCTGACCGGTGTGAGCTGATACGTTTGTGAAGATTGGATTTGCATATCTTTAACATTTCCTCATGATGAGCATTTTTCCATGACTTTTTTGTTGTTGTTGCTGTTAAAAAGAAAATAAAACACCAGTGTGTGTAAAATATACCTCTTGAAATTGTCTTCTTGAAACCTTGCCCTCTTTTGAAACTTTTGCTCGATTTTCGACCGCAGGATTTTTTTTGAAGGCGTGTGTCACTTACAAGTTTGCAATCGTTGTTAATATTTAGTGACCATTAGCACTGGGTTGAATGCTGCTGCTGTGGGAAACGGCCGCATGGCGGCAGCGTTTCTCCTTTCCCAAACCTTGTTACTAGGGCAGCAGAGCTTTCCTGGAACTCGTGTTCCTAGGTTGTAAATTAGAATGGAATGTGTCAGGGAAAAAAACGCATAAGTTTATGTCTCAGGACATCTTTTTCATTGTTATAATTTAATTTTTTCCATCAGGGTAATGGTTAGAATATTATTTGTTCTAGGTGTACACACTCTGGTTCATTTCTAAAATATATATATATATATATTCACACACACATACATATATATATTCATGTACAGATCCTCTTCCCATGTAAATTAATACAGAGTGTTCAGTAGACCTCCCTTCGTATATGGTGAGTCTCTTATATATACGTATTTCATATGTATTTGTGTACGTATGGCAGCCCTACCCTTAATTTGCCCATTGCTCCCACCTTTCGTTTTAGATAACCATAGTTGTGTTCTAAGTGTGTGTCTTTCTCTGTGGAAATAAGTTCATTTGTATCAGTTGTTAGATGCCACCCAGAAGTGATATCATAAGATATTTGTCTTTTGCTTTCCGACTTACCTCGTGTCCTGTGATTATCTCTAGGATCATCTATGGTGCAGCAAAGAGCAGTGTTCCCTTGTTTTCCACGGCTAATATTCCACTGTGCACATGGACCACTTCTTCTTTGTCCACTCATCTGCTGATGGCCATTTTGGTCGCTACCATGTCTTGGCTTTTGTGCATATTGCTGCAGTGCACCTTTGCCAGCCTGTGTCTTCTCGACTCTGGTCTGCTCGGGTGAAAGGCCCAGCGGTGGGCCTGCTGGATTGAATGGTACCTCAATTTTTGCTTTGAAACACAGTTCCTTTGTGTTCTCATTATTGGCTCTTACTCCTTTACACCTCAACAGCAGCGAGAGGGTACACAGTTCTCTAAAACCTCTTCAGCATTGATTGTTTGTAGACTTTCTGCTTACGGTCATTCGAGTGGTGTGTGTTGAGACCTTTTCATAGATTAGATTGGCATGAGTCTAATAACTCCTGATGTTGAACTTTTATCCAGTTCCCTTTTTATTTGTAAAGAGTGTGTAAAACTTACCTCTCATAGGATCTTCTTGAAAACTTTGCTCTCTTTTAAGCTTTTTGGCCACTCCCTACCTCAGAACATTTTTTTGAGGGCAGGTGTCCTTTACAGCCCTGAGTCCTTGTGAGTATTAAGTGACCATCAGCCGCGGTTTAGAGCCGCTCTTGCGGGAATCGGCCACAAGGCGGCACAATTTCTCCATTTACAACTCAGGGCATTTGGGCAACAGAGGCTTCCTGGAAATCGTGTTAGGAGGCTGTAAATTAGAGTGGAATGTGCCAAGGCAAACCCCTAACAGCTTATATCTCCTTACTCTTGTTTGTTTTTTAAATGTAATTTTTCTTTTTCCTCAGAGCAAATGAGATAAAAATGTTGTGTATGTTCTAGGTGTACAGAATCTGGTTCATTATATCTATGTATCTATCTATTCATCTTTGCCTCCTTTCCCATGGACGTTATTACAGAGTGTTGAGTGGACCTCTCTTGGTATTCCATAGGTCTTTGGTGATTCTAGGTTTCATATGTATTAGTATAGGGCTGACACCCCCATATCCTAATTTATCCATTCTTACCACCTTTCCGTCTGGTTAAACATAATCTTGATTTCTTAATCCATGAGTGTCCTTTTCTTCGAAATAAGTTCATGGGTATCATTTTTTAGGTAACACGTATAAGTGATATCATAGGATATCTTTCTTTCGCTTTCTTTCTCACTTCAAGGTGTGTGATTATCTCTGGGTCCTTCTATGGTGGTGCAAACAGCACTGTTTCATGCTTTTCCATGGCTCATGTTCCACTGTGTACATGGACCACTTCTTCTTTGTCCATTCATCTGTTGATGGCCATTTTGGTTGCTTCCAAGTCTTGGCTGTGGTAAATATCACTGCAGTGTAGGATTGCCAGCCTGTGTCTTTTGGATTCTGGTCTTCTCAGGTGATAGGCACAGCAGTGGGTCTACCAGACCATATGGTAGCTCAATTTTTACCTTGAAACGCATGTTCTTTCTGTTGTAACTACTGGCTGTTACCAGTTTTCCTCCCACCAGCAGCTACAGGGTACACAGAGTTCTCTAAAACCCGTTCAGCATGTATTGTTTGTGGACTGTTTTGCTGATGATCATTCTGACTGTTGTGAGGTGAACGTTTTCATAGATTGGATTTGCGTGTCTTTATTAATTTCTGATGTTAAGCATTTTTTCCATGCCCTTGCTTTGGTGAAAGAAAAAAAAAAGAGAAGAAAAGCCAAAATGTGTGTAAAATATGCCTCTTGAAATTGTCTTCTTGAAAGGTTGCCTCTTTTGAAGTTTTTGGTCGATTTTCGACCCCAGAATGTTTTTTTGAGGACAGGTGTCATTTACAGGCCTGCAATTGAGGTGAATTTTAACTGACCATTTGCACTGGGTTTAAAGCTGCTGCTGTTGGAGGAAGGCCGAAATGCTGCAGGATTTCTCCACTCTCAAATCTGGTTACTAGGTCAGCAGAGCCTTCCTGGAAGCTGTGTTCCAAGGTTGGAAGTTAGAATGGCATGAGCCAGGAAGAACATCCATAATTTTCTGCCCCATTGTTTCTTGTTCACTTTTTTAATATAATCTTTTATGACAGCAAATTTGATTGTAACGTTTGCTTTGTTCTAGGTGTGCAAGATGTGTTTGTTTTTTACACCGAGACATATATGTATTCATCTTGGGATCCATTTGCCACGTAGGTTATGACACAGTGTTGAGAAGGCTTCTCTTGGAATTCTGTAGGTCTTTGGTGATTATGTACTTCACGTGTGTTTGTATATCTCTGTCAACCCCAATATCCTAATATATCCAATCTTTACAACTTTCCAATTGGTTAAGCATAAGTTTGTGTAATAAATCTGTGATTCCTGTTATCTGTGGAAATATCTTCGTTGGTATCCATTTCTAGGTAACACCTATAACTGATATCATAGGATACGTGTCTTTCGCTTTGTGACTTACTTCAAGTTGTGTGATCACCTCCAGAGTCATCTACGGTTCTTCAAACTGCTTCGTTTCATGTTTTTTCCATGGCTCATATTCCATCTGTACACGTGCCAGTTCTCCTTTGTCCATTCGTATCTTGATGGACTTTTTGGTTGTTTCCATGTCTTGGCGATTGTAATACTGCTGCAGGGCAGTTTTGCCTGAACGTGTCATTCCACTTCCGTCTTCCTAGGTTATAGGCCAAGGAGTGGACCTGCGGGATCATATGGTATCTCAGTGTTTACCTTTTAAAGGCTGCTCCATTCTCTTTTCGTTAGTGGCACTTACCAGTTTACGAGCCACTTAAAGGTGAGAGTGCATTTGCTCACAGCCTCTTCAGCATGTATTCTTTGTAATTCTTTGCTGAGGGTCATTCTGACCGGTGTGAGCTGATACCATTTTGTGGCTGGATTTGCATATGTCTAATAATTCCTTACATTGAGCTTATAGCCATGCATTTTTTATTGTTTTTTAAAGAGTGAGTACAGCTTACCTTCAAATAGTTTCTTGAAGTATGCGGCATATTTTGAATTTATTTTGCCATTACCTCCCTCAACACGTTTTGCTGGCAGGTGTCATTTATAGCCCTGCAGTCCTTGTGAATACGAAGTGACCTTTAGCACAGGTTGTAAAACTGCTGTTGCGGCAAACGGCCACAGGGCGGCAGCATTTCTACATTGCCTACTCTAGTTACTAGGGAAACAGTACCTTCTGGGAAGTAGTGTTCCTTGGTTGTAAATTAGAGTGGAATGTGCCCGGATAAACACACAAAGCTTATGTCTCCTTAGTTATGTTTTTTTTTATATTGACTGTATTTATTGTATCGGAGTAATACTCCGTTGTGTACACGGACCACTTCTTTTTCGTGCATTCATCGGTTGATGGACATTTTGGTTGTTCCAAGTCTTGGCTAGGGTAAATAGAGCTGCAGTGTAGGATTGTCAACGTGTGTCTTTTTTATTCTGGTCCTCTCAGGTGATAGAGCCAGTAGTGGGCCGACCAGATCATATGGTAGCTCAATTTTGACCTCCTTTCTGTTCTCACTACTGGCTCTTACCATTTGACATCCCAGCAGCAGCTAGAGGGTACACAGTTGTCTAAAACCCCTTGAGCATTTATTGTTTGGAGATTTTTGGCTGATGATCATTCTGACTGTTGTCACGTAAACGTTTTTGTAGATTGCATTTGCATGTCTTTAGTAATTCCTGATGTGGAGCTTTTTCCACGGCCTTTTTTGTTAAACGAAAATAAAGAAAAAGAGAAAGAATGTGAGTTAAATGTGCCTCTTGAAAGATTGCCCTCTTTTGCATTTTTTCGTCGATATTCGAACCCAGGATTTTTTTGAGGGCAGGTGTCATTTACAGAGGTGCCATTCTTGTGGATAGTAAGAGACCCTGAATGCTGTGTTTAAAGCTGCTTTTGCAGGAGACAGTCACAAGGCTGTGGCATGTCTCCGTTCCCAAATCTGGTTACTAGGGCAAAAGAGCCTTCCTAGGTGTAATGTTCCAACCTGTAAGTTAGAATGGAATGGACCAGGAAAAACCCCCATGAGTTTATGTCTCATTACTTCTTGTTGGTTTTCTTAATTTGATTTTTATTTGTTATCACAGCAAATTTGATTACCATGTTTTGTTTGTTCTGGGTGTGCAAGATGTGGTTCTTTCACATATATGCCTATTATCTGTTCACCTTCGGATCCATTTCCCATGTGGGTTAGGACACAATGTTGAGTAGTCTTCTCTTGGTATTCCATAGGTCTTTGGTGCTTATATATTTCACATGTGTTGGTGTAGCTCTGTTTCCCACAGTATGCTAATTTATCCAGTCCTCAAACCTTTCCATTTGGTTAACCATACGTTTGTTGATCGAATCTTTGATTGCCTTGCTCTGTGAAGAATCTTCATTGGTATCAATTTTCAGGTAACACCATTAAGTGATATCATAGGATATGTGTCCTTCGCCCTCTGACTTACTTCATGTTGTGATTACCTCCAGCCTCATCTATGGTGCTGCAAACGGCATTGTTTCATTTTTTTCCTTGGCTACTATTCCATCTGTACATGTACCGGTTCTCCTTTTCCATTCATCTTTGGATGGACTTTTTGGTAGCTTCCCTGTGTGGCCTACTGTCATACTGTTGCAGTGCAGTTTTGCCTGCCTGTGTCTTTCTAATTGTGTCTTCTTAGGTCATAGGCCCGGGAGTGTGCCTGCTGAGTCCTATGGTGCCTCAATGGGTATCTGTTAAAGGCAGGTCCGTTCTGTTTTCATTAGTGGCTCTTCCCAGTTTAGTCCCACTTAGAGATGAGGGTACGCCTTTCTCCACAGCCCCTTCAGCATTTACTGTTTGCAGAATTTTTGCTGATGGTCATTCTGACCGGTGTGAGCTGATACGTTTGTGAAGATTGGATTTGCATATCTTTAACATTTCCTCATGATGAGCATTTTTCCATGACTTTTTTGTTGTTGTTGCTGTTAAAAAGAAAATAAAACACCAGTGTGTGTAAAATATACCTCTTGAAATTGTCTTCTTGAAACCTTGCCCTCTTTTGAAACTTTTGCTCGATTTTCGACCGCAGGATTTTTTTTGAAGGCGTGTGTCACTTACAAGTTTGCAATCGTTGTTAATATTTAGTGACCATTAGCACTGGGTTGAATGCTGCTGCTGTGGGAAACGGCCGCACGGCGGCAGCGTTTCTCCTTTCCCAAACCTTGTTACTAGGGCAGCAGAGCTTTCCTGGAACTCGTGTTCCTAGGTTGTAAATTAGAATGGAATGTGTCAGGAAAAAAAACGCATAAGTTTATGTCTCAGGACATCTTTTTCATTGTTATAATTTAATTTTTTCGGTAATGGTTAGAATATTATTTGTTCTAGGTGTACACACTCTGGTTCATTTCTAAAATATATATATATATATTCACACACACATACATATATATATTCATGTACAGATCCTCTTCCCATGTAAATTAATACAGAGTGTTCAGTAGACCTCCCTTCGTATATGGTGAGTCTCTTATATATATGTATTTCATATGTATTTGTGTACGTATGGCAGCCCTACCCTTAATTTGCCCATTGCTCCCACCTTTCGTTTTAGATAACCATAGTTGTGTTCTAAGTGTGTGTCTTTCTCTGTGGAAATAAGTTCATTTGTATCAGTTGTTAGATGCCACCCAGAAGTGATATCATAAGATATTTGTCTTTTGCTTTCCGACTTACCTCGTGTCCTGTGATTATCTCTAGGATCATCTATGGTGCAGCAAAGAGCAGTGTTCCCTTGTTTTCCACGGCTAATATTCCACTGTGCACATGGACCACTTCTTCTTTGTCCACTCATCTGCTGATGGCCATTTTGGTCGCTACCATGTCTTGGCTTTTGTGCATATTGCTGCAGTGCACCTTTGCCAGCCTGTGTCTTCTCGACTCTGGTCTGCTCGGGTGAAAGGCCCAGCGGTGGGCCTGCTGGATTGAATGGTACCTCAATTTTTGCTTTGAAACACAGTTCCTTTGTGTTCTCATTATTGGCTCTTACTCCTTTACACCTCAACAGCAGCGAGAGGGTACACAGTTCTCTAAAACCTCTTCAGCATTGATTGTTTGTAGACTTTCTGCTTACGGTCATTCGAGTGGTGTGTGTTGAGACCTTTTCATAGATTAGATTGGCATGAGTCTAATAACTCCTGATGTTGAACTTTTATCCATTTCCCTTTTTATTTGTAAAGAGTGTGTAAAACTTACCTCTCATAGGATCTTCTTGAAAACTTTGCTCTCTTTTAAGCTTTTTGGCCACTCCCTACCTCAGAACATTTTTTTGAGGGCAGGTGTCCTTTACAGCCCTGAGTCCTTGTGAGTATTAAGTGACCATCAGCCGCGGTTTAGAGCCGCTCTTGCGGGAATCGGCCACAAGGCGGCACAATTTCTCCATTTACAACTCAGGGCATTTGGGCAACAGAGGCTTCCTGGAAATCGTGTTAGTAGGCTGTAAATTAGAGTGGAATGTGCCAAGGCAAACCCCTAACAGCTTATATCTCCTTACTCTTGTTTGTTTTTTAAATGTAATTTTTCTTTTTCCTCAGAGCAAATGAGATAAAAATGTTGTGTATGTTCTAGGTGTACAGAATCTGGTTCATTATATCTATGTATCTATCTATTCATCTTTGCCTCCTTTCCCATGGACGTTATTACAGAGTGTTGAGTGGACCTCTCTTGGTATTCCATAGGTCTTTGGTGATTCTAGGTTTCATATGTATTAGTATAGGGCTGACACCCCCATATCCTAATTTATCCATTCTTACCACCTTTCCGTCTGGTTAAACATAATCTTGATTTCTTAATCCATGAGTGTCCTTTTCTTCGAAATAAGTTCATGGGTATCATTTTTTAGGTAACACGTATAAGTGATATCATAGGATATCTTTCTTTCGCTTTCTTTCTCACTTCAAGGTGTGTGATTATCTCTGGGTCCTTCTATGGTGGTGCAAACAGCACTGTTTCATGCTTTTCCATGGCTCATGTTCCACTGTGTACATGGACCACTTCTTCTTTGTCCATTCATCTGTTGATGGCCATTTTGGTTGCTTCCAAGTCTTGGCTGTGGTAAATATCACTGCAGTGTAGGATTGCCAGCCTGTGTCTTTTGGATTCTGGTCTTCTCAGGTGATAGGCACAGCAGTGGGTCTACCAGACCATATGGTAGCTCAATTTTTACCTTGAAACGCATGTTCTTTCTGTTGTAACTACTGGCTGTTACCAGTTTTCCTCCCACCAGCAGCTACAGGGTACACAGAGTTCTCTAAAACCCGTTCAGCATGTATTGTTTGTGGACTGTTTTGCTGATGATCATTCTGACTGTTGTGAGGTGAACGTTTTCATAGATTGGATTTGCGTGTCTTTATTAATTTCTGATGTTAAGCATTTTTTCCATGCCCTTGCTTTGGTGAAAGAAAAAAAAAAGAGAAGAAAAGCCAAAATGTGTGTAAAATATGCCTCTTGAAATTGTCTTCTTGAAAGGTTGCCTCTTTTGAAGTTTTTGGTCGATTTTCGACCCCAGAATGTTTTTTTGAGGACAGGTGTCATTTACAGGCCTGCAATTGAGGTGAATTTTAACTGACCATTTGCACTGGGTTTAAAGCTGCTGCTGTTGGAGGAAGGCCGAAATGCTGCAGGATTTCTCCACTCTCAAATCTGGTTACTAGGTCAGCAGAGCCTTCCTGGAAGCTGTGTTCCAAGGTTGGAAGTTAGAATGGCATGAGCCAGGAAGAACATCCATAATTTTCTGCCCCATTGTTTCTTGTTCACTTTTTTAATATAATCTTTTATGACAGCAAATTTGATTGTAACGTTTGCTTTGTTCTAGGTGTGCAAGATGTGTTTGTTTTTTACACCGAGACATATATGTATTCATCTTGGGATCCATTTGCCACGTAGGTTATGACACAGTGTTGAGAAGGCTTCTCTTGGAATTCTGTAGGTCTTTGGTGATTATGTACTTCACGTGTGTTTGTATATCTCTGTCAACCCCAATATCCTAATATATCCAATCTTTACAACTTTCCAATTGGTTAAGCATAAGTTTGTGTAATAAATCTGTGATTCCTGTTATCTGTGGAAATATCTTCGTTGGTATCCATTTCTAGGTAACACCTATAACTGATATCATAGGATACGTGTCTTTCGCTTTGTGACTTACTTCAAGTTGTGTGATCACCTCCAGAGTCATCTACGGTTCTTCAAACTGCTTCGTTTCATGTTTTTTCCATGGCTCATATTCCATCTGTACACGTGCCAGTTCTCCTTTGTCCATTCGTATCTTGATGGACTTTTTGGTTGTTTCCATGTCTTGGCGATTGTAATACTGCTGCAGGGCAGTTTTGCCTGAACGTGTCATTCCACTTCCGTCTTCCTAGGTTATAGGCCAAGGAGTGGACCTGCGGGATCATATGGTATCTCAGTGTTTACCTTTTAAAGGCTGCTCCATTCTCTTTTCGTTAGTGGCACTTACCAGTTTACGAGCCACTTAAAGGTGAGAGTGCATTTGCTCACAGCCTCTTCAGCATGTATTCTTTGTATTTCTTTGCTGAGGGTCATTCTGACCGGTGTGAGCTGATACCATTTTGTGGCTGGATTTGCATATGTCTAATAATTCCTTACATTGAGCTTATAGCCATGCATTTTTTATTGTTTTTTAAAGAGTGAGTACAGCTTACCTTCAAATAGTTTCTTGAAGTATGCGGCATATTTTGAATTTATTTTGCCATTACCTCCCTCAACACGTTTTGCTGGCAGGTGTCATTTATAGCCCTGCAGTCCTTGTGAATACGAAGTGACCTTTAGCACAGGTTGTAAAACTGCTGTTGCGGCAAACGGCCACAGGGCGGCAGCATTTCTACATTGCCTACTCTAGTTACTAGGGAAAGAGTACCTTCTGGGAAGTAGTGTTCCTTGGTTGTAAATTAGAGTGGAATGTGCCCGGATAAACACACAAAGCTTATGTCTCCTTAGTTATGTTTGTTTTTTATATTGACTGTATTTATTGTATCGGAGTAATACTCCGTTGTGTACACGGACCACTTCTTTTTCGTGCATTCATCGGTTGATGGACATTTTGGTTGTTCCAAGTCTTGGCTAGGGTAAATAGAGCTGCAGTGTAGGATTGTCAACGTGTGTCTTTTTTATTCTGGTCCTCTCAGGTGATAGAGCCAGTAGTGGGCCGACCAGATCATATGGTAGCTCAATTTTGACCTCCTTTCTGTTCTCACTACTGGCTCTTACCATTTGACATCCCAGCAGCAGCTAGAGGGTACACAGTTGTCTAAAACCCCTTGAGCATTTATTGTTTGGAGATTTTTGGCTGATGATCATTCTGACTGTTGTCACGTAAACGTTTTTGTAGATTGCATTTGCATGTCTTTAGTAATTCCTGATGTGGAGCTTTTTCCACGGCCTTTTTTGTTAAACGAAAATAAAGAAAAAGAGAAAGAATGTGAGTTAAATGTGCCTCTTGAAAGATTGCCCTCTTTTGCATTTTTTCGTCGATATTCGAACCCAGGATTTTTTTGAGGGCAGGTGTCATTTACAGAGGTGCCATTCTTGTGGATAGTAAGAGACCCTGAATGCTGTGTTTAAAGCTGCTTTTGCAGGAGACAGTCACAAGGCTGTGGCATGTCTCCGTTCCCAAATCTGGTTACTAGGGCAAAAGAGCCTTCCTAGGTGTAATGTTCCAACCTGTAAGTTAGAATGGAATGGGCCAGGAAAAACCCCCATGAGTTTATGTCTCATTACTTCTTGTTGGTTTTCTTAATTTGATTTTTATTTGTTATCACAGCAAATTTGATTACCATGTTTTGTTTGTTCTGGGTGTGCAAGATGTGGTTCTTTCACATATATGCCTATTATCTGTTCACCTTCGGATCCATTTCCCATGTGGGTTAGGACACAATGTTGAGTAGTCTTCTCTTGGTATTCCATAGGTCTTTGGTGCTTATATATTTCACATGTGTTGGTGTAGCTCTGTTTCCCACAGTATGCTAATTTATCCAGTCCTCAAACCTTTCCATTTGGTTAACCATACATTTGTTGATCGAATCTTTGATTGCCTTGCTCTGTGAAGAATCTTCATTGGTATCAATTTTCAGGTAACACCATTAAGTGATATCATAGGATATGTGTCCTTCGCCCTCTGACTTACTTCATGTTGTGATTACCTCCAGGCTCATCTATGGTGCTGCAAACGGCATTGTTTCATTTTTTTCCTTGGCTACTATTCCATCTGTACATGTACCGGTTCTCCTTTTCCATTCATCTTTGGATGGACTTTTTGGTAGCTTCCCTGTGTGGCCTACTGTCATACTGTTGCAGTGCAGTTTTGCCTGCCTGTGTCTTTCTAATTGTGTCTTCTTAGGTCATAGGCCCGGGAGTGTGCCTGCTGAGTCCTATGGTGCCTCAATGGGTATCTGTTAAAGGCAGCTCCGTTCTGTTTTCATTAGTGGCTCTTCCCAGTTTAGTCCCACTTAGAGATGAGGGTACGCCTTTCTCCACAGCCCCTTCAGCATTTACTGTTTGCAGAATTTTTGCTGATGGTCATTCTGACCGGTGTGAGCTGATACGTTTGTGAAGATTGGATTTGCATATCTTTAACATTTCCTCATGATGAGCATTTTTCCATGACTTTTTTGTTGTTGTTGCTGTTAAAAAGAAAATAAAACACCAGTGTGTGTAAAATATACCTCTTGAAATTGTCTTCTTGAAACCTTGCCCTCTTTTGAAACTTTTGCTCGATTTTCGACCGCAGGATTTTTTTTGAAGGCGTGTGTCACTTACAAGTTTGCAATCGTTGTTAATATTTAGTGACCATTAGCACTGGGTTGAATGCTGCTGCTGTGGGAAACGGCCGCACGGCGGCAGCGTTTCTCCTTTCCCAAACCTTGTTACTAGGGCAGCAGAGCTTTCCTGGAACTCGTGTTCCTAGGTTGTAAATTAGAATGGAATGTGTCAGGAAAAAAAACGCATAAGTTTATGTCTCAGGACATCTTTTTCATTGTTATAATTTAATTTTTTCCATCAGGGTAATGGTTAGAATATTATTTGTTCTAGGTGTACACACTCTGGTTCATTTCTAAAATATATATATATATATATTCACACACACATACATATATATATTCATGTACAGATCCTCTTCCCATGTAAATTAATACAGAGTGTTCAGTAGACCTCCCTTCGTATATGGTGAGTCTCTTATATATACGTATTTCATATGTATTTGTGTACGTATGGCAGCCCTACCCTTAATTTGCCCATTGCTCCCACCTTTCGTTTTAGATAACCATAGTTGTGTTCTAAGTGTGTGTCTTTCTCTGTGGAAATAAGTTCATTTGTATCAGTTGTTAGATGCCACCCAGAAGTGATATCATAAGATATTTGTCTTTTGCTTTCCGACTTACCTCGTGTCCTGTGATTATCTCTAGGATCATCTATGGTGCAGCAAAGAGCAGTGTTCCCTTGTTTTCCACGGCTAATATTCCACTGTGCACATGGACCACTTCTTCTTTGTCCACTCATCTGCTGATGGCCATTTTGGTCGCTACCATGTCTTGGCTTTTGTGCATATTGCTGCAGTGCACCTTTGCCAGCCTGTGTCTTCTCGACTCTGGTCTGCTCGGGTGAAAGGCCCAGCGGTGGGCCTGCTGGATTGAATGGTACCTCAATTTTTGCTTTGAAACACAGTTCCTTTGTGTTCTCATTATTGGCTCTTACTCCTTTACACCTCAACAGCAGCGAGAGGGTACACAGTTCTCTAAAACCTCTTCAGCATTGATTGTTTGTAGACTTTCTGCTTACGGTCATTCGAGTGGTGTGTGTTGAGACCTTTTCATAGATTAGATTGGCATGAGTCTAATAACTCCTGATGTTGAACTTTTATCCATTTCCCTTTTTATTTGTAAAGAGTGTGTAAAACTTACCTCTCATAGGATCTTCTTGAAAACTTTGCTCTCTTTTAAGCTTTTTGGCCACTCCCTACCTCAGAACATTTTTTTGAGGGCAGGTGTCCTTTACAGCCCTGAGTCCTTGTGAGTATTAAGTGACCATCAGCCGCGGTTTAGAGCCGCTCTTGCGGGAATCGGCCACAAGGCGGCACAATTTCTCCATTTACAACTCAGGGCATTTGGGCAACAGAGGCTTCCTGGAAATCGTGTTAGTAGGCTGTAAATTAGAGTGGAATGTGCCAAGGCAAACCCCTAACAGCTTATATCTCCTTACTCTTGTTTGTTTTTTAAATGTAATTTTTCTTTTTCCTCAGAGCAAATGAGATAAAAATGTTGTGTATGTTCTAGGTGTACAGAATCTGGTTCATTATATCTATGTATCTATCTATTCATCTTTGCCTCCTTTCCCATGGACGTTATTACAGAGTGTTGAGTGGACCTCTCTTGGTATTCCATAGGTCTTTGGTGATTCTAGGTTTCATATGTATTAGTATAGGGCTGACACCCCCATATCCTAATTTATCCATTCTTACCACCTTTCCGTCTGGTTAAACATAATCTTGATTTCTTAATCCATGAGTGTCCTTTTCTTCGAAATAAGTTCATGGGTATCATTTTTTAGGTAACACGTATAAGTGATATCATAGGATATCTTTCTTTCGCTTTCTTTCTCACTTCAAGGTGTGTGATTATCTCTGGGTCCTTCTATGGTGGTGCAAACAGCACTGTTTCATGCTTTTCCATGGCTCATGTTCCACTGTGTACATGGACCACTTCTTCTTTGTCCATTCATCTGTTGATGGCCATTTTGGTTGCTTCCAAGTCTTGGCTGTGGTAAATATCACTGCAGTGTAGGATTGCCAGCCTGTGTCTTTTGGATTCTGGTCTTCTCAGGTGATAGGCACAGCAGTGGGTCTACCAGACCATATGGTAGCTCAATTTTTACCTTGAAACGCATGTTCTTTCTGTTGTAACTACTGGCTGTTACCAGTTTTCCTCCCACCAGCAGCTACAGGGTACACAGAGTTCTCTAAAACCCGTTCAGCATGTATTGTTTGTGGACTGTTTTGCTGATGATCATTCTGACTGTTGTGAGGTGAACGTTTTCATAGATTGGATTTGCGTGTCTTTATTAATTTCTGATGTTAAGCATTTTTTCCATGCCCTTGCTTTGGTGAAAGAAAAAAAAAAGAGAAGAAAAGCCAAAATGTGTGTAAAATATGCCTCTTGAAATTGTCTTCTTGAAAGGTTGCCTCTTTTGAAGTTTTTGGTCGATTTTCGACCCCAGAATGTTTTTTTGAGGACAGGTGTCATTTACAGGCCTGCAATTGAGGTGAATTTTAACTGACCATTTGCACTGGGTTTAAAGCTGCTGCTGTTGGAGGAAGGCCGAAATGCTGCAGGATTTCTCCACTCTCAAATCTGGTTACTAGGTCAGCAGAGCCTTCCTGGAAGCTGTGTTCCAAGGTTGGAAGTTAGAATGGCATGAGCCAGGAAGAACATCCATAATTTTCTGCCCCATTGTTTCTTGTTCACTTTTTTAATATAATCTTTTATGACAGCAAATTTGATTGTAACGTTTGCTTTGTTCTAGGTGTGCAAGATGTGTTTGTTTTTTACACCGAGACATATATGTATTCATCTTGGGATCCATTTGCCACGTAGGTTATGACACAGTGTTGAGAAGGCTTCTCTTGGAATTCTGTAGGTCTTTGGTGATTATGTACTTCACGTGTGTTTGTATATCTCTGTCAACCCCAATATCCTAATATATCCAATCTTTACAACTTTCCAATTGGTTAAGCATAAGTTTGTGTAATAAATCTGTGATTCCTGTTATCTGTGGAAATATCTTCGTTGGTATCCATTTCTAGGTAACACCTATAACTGATATCATAGGATACGTGTCTTTCGCTTTGTGACTTACTTCAAGTTGTGTGATCACCTCCAGAGTCATCTACGGTTCTTCAAACTGCTTCGTTTCATGTTTTTTCCATGGCTCATATTCCATCTGTACACGTGCCAGTTCTCCTTTGTCCATTCGTATCTTGATGGACTTTTTGGTTGTTTCCATGTCTTGGCGATTGTAATACTGCTGCAGGGCAGTTTTGCCTGAACGTGTCATTCCACTTCCGTCTTCCTAGGTTATAGGCCAAGGAGTGGGCCTGCGGGATCATATGGTATCTCAGTGTTTACCTTTTAAAGGCTGCTCCATTCTCTTTTCGTTAGTGGCACTTACCAGTTTACGAGCCACTTAAAGGTGAGAGTGCATTTGCTCACAGCCTCTTCAGCATGTATTCTTTGTATTTCTTTGCTGAGGGTCATTCTGACCGGTGTGAGCTGATACCATTTTGTGGCTGGATTTGCATATGTCTAATAATTCCTTACATTGAGCTTATAGCCATGCATTTTTTATTGTTTTTTAAAGAGTGAGTACAGCTTACCTTCAAATAGTTTCTTGAAGTATGCGGCATATTTTGAATTTATTTTGCCATTACCTCCCTCAACACGTTTTGCTGGCAGGTGTCATTTATAGCCCTGCAGTCCTTGTGAATACGAAGTGACCTTTAGCACAGGTTGTAAAACTGCTGTTGCGGCAAACGGCCACAGGGCGGCAGCATTTCTACATTGCCTACTCTAGTTACTAGGGAAAGAGTACCTTCTGGGAAGTAGTGTTCCTTGGTTGTAAATTAGAGTGGAATGTGCCCGGATAAACACACAAAGCTTATGTCTCCTTAGTTATGTTTGTTTTTTATATTGACTGTATTTATTGTATCGGAGTAATACTCCGTTGTGTACACGGACCACTTCTTTTTCGTGCATTCATCGGTTGATGGACATTTTGGTTGTTCCAAGTCTTGGCTAGGGTAAATAGAGCTGCAGTGTAGGATTGTCAACGTGTGTCTTTTTTATTCTGGTCCTCTCAGGTGATAGAGCCAGTAGTGGGCCGACCAGATCATATGGTAGCTCAATTTTGACCTCCTTTCTGTTCTCACTACTGGCTCTTACCATTTGACATCCCAGCAGCAGCTAGAGGGTACACAGTTGTCTAAAACCCCTTGAGCATTTATTGTTTGGAGATTTTTGGCTGATGATCATTCTGACTGTTGTCACGTAAACGTTTTTGTAGATTGCATTTGCATGTCTTTAGTAATTCCTGATGTGGAGCTTTTTCCACGGCCTTTTTTGTTAAACGAAAATAAAGAAAAAGAGAAAGAATGTGAGTTAAATGTGCCTCTTGAAAGATTGCCCTCTTTTGCATTTTTTCGTCGATATTCGAACCCAGGATTTTTTTGAGGGCAGGTGTCATTTACAGAGGTGCCATTCTTGTGGATAGTAAGAGACCCTGAATGCTGTGTTTAAAGCTGCTTTTGCAGGAGACAGTCACAAGGCTGTGGCATGTCTCCGTTCCCAAATCTGGTTACTAGGGCAAAAGAGCCTTCCTAGGTGTAATGTTCCAACCTGTAAGTTAGAATGGAATGGGCCAGGAAAAACCCCCATGAGTTTATGTCTCATTACTTCTTGTTGGTTTTCTTAATTTGATTTTTATTTGTTATCACAGCAAATTTGATTACCATGTTTTGTTTGTTCTGGGTGTGCAAGATGTGGTTCTTTCACATATATGCCTATTATCTGTTCACCTTCGGATCCATTTCCCATGTGGGTTAGGACACAATGTTGAGTAGTCTTCTCTTGGTATTCCATAGGTCTTTGGTGCTTATATATTTCACATGTGTTGGTGTAGCTCTGTTTCCCACAATATGCTAATTTATCCAGTCCTCAAACCTTTCCATTTGGTTAACCATACGTTTGTTGATCGAATCTTTGATTGCCTTGCTCTGTGAAGAATCTTCATTGGTATCAATTTTCAGGTAACACCATTAAGTGATATCATAGGATATGTGTCCTTCGCCCTCTGACTTACTTCATGTTGTGATTACCTCCAGGCTCATCTATGGTGCTGCAAACGGCATTGTTTCATTTTTTTCCTTGGCTACTATTCCATCTGTACATGTACCGGTTCTCCTTTTCCATTCATCTTTGGATGGACTTTTTGGTAGCTTCCCTGTGTGGCCTACTGTCATACTGTTGCAGTGCAGTTTTGCCTGCCTGTGTCTTTCTAATTGTGTCTTCTTAGGTCATAGGCCCGGGAGTGTGCCTGCTGAGTCCTATGGTGCCTCAATGGGTATCTGTTAAAGGCAGCTCCGTTCTGTTTTCATTAGTGGCTCTTCCCAGTTTAGTCCCACTTAGAGATGAGGGTACGCCTTTCTCCACAGCCCCTTCAGCATTTACTGTTTGCAGAATTTTTGCTGATGGTCATTCTGACCGGTGTGAGCTGATACGTTTGTGAAGATTGGATTTGCATATCTTTAACATTTCCTCATGATGAGCATTTTTCCATGACTTTTTTGTTGTTGTTGCTGTTAAAAAGAAAATAAAACACCAGTGTGTGTAAAATATACCTCTTGAAATTGTCTTCTTGAAACCTTGCCCTCTTTTGAAACTTTTGCTCGATTTTCGACCGCAGGATTTTTTTTGAAGGCGTGTGTCACTTACAAGTTTGCAATCGTTGTTAATATTTAGTGACCATTAGCACTGGGTTGAATGCTGCTGCTGTGGGAAACGGCCGCACGGCGGCAGCGTTTCTCCTTTCCCAAACCTTGTTACTAGGGCAGCAGAGCTTTCCTGGAACTCGTGTTCCTAGGTTGTAAATTAGAATGGAATGTGTCAGGAAAAAAAACGCATAAGTTTATGTCTCAGGACATCTTTTTCATTGTTATAATTTAATTTTTTCCATCAGGGTAATGGTTAGAATATTATTTGTTCTAGGTGTACACACTCTGGTTCATTTCTAAAATATATATATATATATATTCACACACACATACATATATATATTCATGTACAGATCCTCTTCCCATGTAAATTAATACAGAGTGTTCAGTAGACCTCCCTTCGTATATGGTGAGTCTCTTATATATACGTATTTCATATGTATTTGTGTACGTATGGCAGCCCTACCCTTAATTTGCCCATTGCTCCCACCTTTCGTTTTAGATAACCATAGTTGTGTTCTAAGTGTGTGTCTTTCTCTGTGGAAATAAGTTCATTTGTATCAGTTGTTAGATGCCACCCAGAAGTGATATCATAAGATATTTGTCTTTTGCTTTCCGACTTACCTCGTGTCCTGTGATTATCTCTAGGATCATCTATGGTGCAGCAAAGAGCAGTGTTTCATTGTTTTCCACGGCTAATATTCCACTGTGCACATGGACCACTTCTTCTTTGTCCACTCATCTGCTGATGGCCATTTTGGTCGCTACCATGTCTTGGCTTTTGTGCATATTGCTGCAGTGCACCTTTGCCAGCCTGTGTCTTCTCGACTCTGGTCTGCTCGGGTGAAAGGCCCAGCGGTGGGCCTGCTGGATTGAATGGTACCTCAATTTTTGCTTTGAAACACAGTTCCTTTGTGTTCTCATTATTGGCTCTTACTCCTTTACACCTCAACAGCAGCGAGAGGGTACACAGTTCTCTAAAACCTCTTCAGCATTGATTGTTTGTAGACTTTCTGCTTACGGTCATTCGAGTGGTGTGTGTTGAGACCTTTTCATAGATTAGATTGGCATGAGTCTAATAACTCCTGATGTTGAACTTTTATCCATTTCCCTTTTTATTTGTAAAGAGTGTGTAAAACTTACCTCTCATAGGATCTTCTTGAAAACTTTGCTCTCTTTTAAGCTTTTTGGCCACTCCCTACCTCAGAACATTTTTTTGAGGGCAGGTGTCCTTTACAGCCCTGAGTCCTTGTGAGTATTAAGTGACCATCAGCCGCGGTTTAGAGCCGCTCTTGCGGGAATCGGCCACAAGGCGGCACAATTTCTCCATTTACAACTCAGGGCATTTGGGCAACAGAGGCTTCCTGGAAATCGTGTTAGGAGGCTGTAAATTAGAGTGGAATGTGCCAAGGCAAACCCCTAACAGCTTATATCTCCTTACTCTTGTTTGTTTTTTAAATGTAATTTTTCTTTTTCCTCAGAGCAAATGAGATAAAAATGTTGTGTATGTTCTAGGTGTACAGAATCTGGTTCATTATATCTATGTATCTATCTATTCATCTTTGCCTCCTTTCCCATGGACGTTATTACAGAGTGTTGAGTGGACCTCTCTTGGTATTCCATAGGTCTTTGGTGATTCTAGGTTTCATATGTATTAGTATAGGGCTGACACCCCCATATCCTAATTTATCCATTCTTACCACCTTTCCGTCTGGTTAAACATAATCTTGATTTCTTAATCCATGAGTGTCCTTTTCTTCGAAATAAGTTCATGGGTATCATTTTTTAGGTAACACGTATAAGTGATATCATAGGATATCTTTCTTTCGCTTTCTTTCTCACTTCAAGGTGTGTGATTATCTCTGGGTCCTTCTATGGTGGTGCAAACAGCACTGTTTCATGCTTTTCCATGGCTCATGTTCCACTGTGTACATGGACCACTTCTTCTTTGTCCATTCATCTGTTGATGGCCATTTTGGTTGCTTCCAAGTCTTGGCTGTGGTAAATATCACTGCAGTGTAGGATTGCCAGCCTGTGTCTTTTGGATTCTGGTCTTCTCAGGTGATAGGCACAGCAGTGGGTCTACCAGACCATATGGTAGCTCAATTTTTACCTTGAAACGCATGTTCTTTCTGTTGTAACTACTGGCTGTTACCAGTTTTCCTCCCACCAGCAGCTACAGGGTACACAGAGTTCTCTAAAACCCGTTCAGCATGTATTGTTTGTGGACTGTTTTGCTGATGATCATTCTGACTGTTGTGAGGTGAACGTTTTCATAGATTGGATTTGCGTGTCTTTATTAATTTCTGATGTTAAGCATTTTTTCCATGCCCTTGCTTTGGTGAAAGAAAAAAAAAAGAGAAGAAAAGCCAAAATGTGTGTAAAATATGCCTCTTGAAATTGTCTTCTTGAAAGGTTGCCTCTTTTGAAGTTTTTGGTCGATTTTCGACCCCAGAATGTTTTTTTGAGGACAGGTGTCATTTACAGGCCTGCAATTGAGGTGAATTTTAACTGACCATTTGCACTGGGTTTAAAGCTGCTGCTGTTGGAGGAAGGCCGAAATGCTGCAGGATTTCTCCACTCTCAAATCTGGTTACTAGGTCAGCAGAGCCTTCCTGGAAGCTGTGTTCCAAGGTTGGAAGTTAGAATGGCATGAGCCAGGAAGAACATCCATAATTTTCTGCCCCATTGTTTCTTGTTCACTTTTTTAATATAATCTTTTATGACAGCAAATTTGATTGTAACGTTTGCTTTGTTCTAGGTGTGCAAGATGTGTTTGTTTTTTACACCGAGACATATATGTATTCATCTTGGGATCCATTTGCCACGTAGGTTATGACACAGTGTTGAGAAGGCTTCTCTTGGAATTCTGTAGGTCTTTGGTGATTATGTACTTCACGTGTGTTTGTATATCTCTGTCAACCCCAATATCCTAATATATCCAATCTTTACAACTTTCCAATTGGTTAAGCATAAGTTTGTGTAATAAATCTGTGATTCCTGTTATCTGTGGAAATATCTTCGTTGGTATCCATTTCTAGGTAACACCTATAACTGATATCATAGGATACGTGTCTTTCGCTTTGTGACTTACTTCAAGTTGTGTGATCACCTCCAGAGTCATCTACGGTTCTTCAAACTGCTTCGTTTCATGTTTTTTCCATGGCTCATATTCCATCTGTACACGTGCCAGTTCTCCTTTGTCCATTCGTATCTTGATGGACTTTTTGGTTGTTTCCATGTCTTGGCGATTGTAATACTGCTGCAGGGCAGTTTTGCCTGAACGTGTCATTCCACTTCCGTCTTCCTAGGTTATAGGCCAAGGAGTGGACCTGCGGGATCATATGGTATCTCAGTGTTTACCTTTTAAAGGCTGCTCCATTCTCTTTTCGTTAGTGGCACTTACCAGTTTACGAGCCACTTAAAGGTGAGAGTGCATTTGCTCACAGCCTCTTCAGCATGTATTCTTTGTATTTCTTTGCTGAGGGTCATTCTGACCGGTGTGAGCTGATACCATTTTGTGGCTGGATTTGCATATGTCTAATAATTCCTTACATTGAGCTTATAGCCATGCATTTTTTATTGTTTTTTAAAGAGTGAGTACAGCTTACCTTCAAATAGTTTCTTGAAGTATGCGGCATATTTTGAATTTATTTTGCCATTACCTCCCTCAACACGTTTTGCTGGCAGGTGTCATTTATAGCCCTGCAGTCCTTGTGAATACGAAGTGACCTTTAGCACAGGTTGTAAAACTGCTGTTGCGGCAAACGGCCACAGGGCGGCAGCATTTCTACATTGCCTACTCTAGTTACTAGGGAAACAGTACCTTCTGGGAAGTAGTGTTCCTTGGTTGTAAATTAGAGTGGAATGTGCCCGGATAAACACACAAAGCTTATGTCTCCTTAGTTATGTTTGTTTTTTATATTGACTGTATTTATTGTATCGGAGTAATACTCCGTTGTGTACACGGACCACTTCTTTTTCGTGCATTCATCGGTTGATGGACATTTTGGTTGTTCCAAGTCTTGGCTAGGGTAAATAGAGCTGCAGTGTAGGATTGTCAACGTGTGTCTTTTTTATTCTGGTCCTCTCAGGTGATAGAGCCAGTAGTGGGCCGACCAGATCATATGGTAGCTCAATTTTGACCTCCTTTCTGTTCTCACTACTGGCTCTTACCATTTGACATCCCAGCAGCAGCTAGAGGGTACACAGTTGTCTAAAACCCCTTGAGCATTTATTGTTTGGAGATTTTTGGCTGATGATCATTCTGACTGTTGTCACGTAAACGTTTTTGTAGATTGCATTTGCATGTCTTTAGTAATTCCTGATGTGGAGCTTTTTCCACGGCCTTTTTTGTTAAACGAAAATAAAGAAAAAGAGAAAGAATGTGAGTTAAATGTGCCTCTTGAAAGATTGCCCTCTTTTGCATTTTTTCGTCGATATTCGAACCCAGGATTTTTTTGAGGGCAGGTGTCATTTACAGAGGTGCCATTCTTGTGGATAGTAAGAGACCCTGAATGCTGTGTTTAAAGCTGCTTTTGCAGGAGACAGTCACAAGGCTGTGGCATGTCTCCGTTCCCAAATCTGGTTACTAGGGCAAAAGAGCCTTCCTAGGTGTAATGTTCCAACCTGTAAGTTAGAATGGAATGGGCCAGGAAAAACCCCCATGAGTTTATGTCTCATTACTTCTTGTTGGTTTTCTTAATTTGATTTTTATTTGTTATCACAGCAAATTTGATTACCATGTTTTGTTTGTTCTGGGTGTGCAAGATGTGGTTCTTTCACATATATGCCTATTATCTGTTCACCTTCGGATCCATTTCCCATGTGGGTTAGGACACAATGTTGAGTAGTCTTCTCTTGGTATTCCATAGGTCTTTGGTGCTTATATATTTCACATGTGTTGGTGTAGCTCTGTTTCCCACAATATGCTAATTTATCCAGTCCTCAAACCTTTCCATTTGGTTAACCATACGTTTGTTGATCGAATCTTTGATTGCCTTGCTCTGTGAAGAATCTTCATTGGTATCAATTTTCAGGTAACACCATTAAGTGATATCATAGGATATGTGTCCTTCGCCCTCTGACTTACTTCATGTTGTGATTACCTCCAGGCTCATCTATGGTGCTGCAAACGGCATTGTTTCATTTTTTTCCTTGGCTACTATTCCATCTGTACATGTACCGGTTCTCCTTTTCCATTCATCTTTGGATGGACTTTTTGGTAGCTTCCCTGTGTGGCCTACTGTCATACTGTTGCAGTGCAGTTTTGCCTGCCTGTGTCTTTCTAATTGTGTCTTCTTAGGTCATAGGCCCGGGAGTGTGCCTGCTGAGTCCTATGGTGCCTCAATGGGTATCTGTTAAAGGCAGCTCCGTTCTGTTTTCATTAGTGGCTCTTCCCAGTTTAGTCCCACTTAGAGATGAGGGTACGCCTTTCTCCACAGCCCCTTCAGCATTTACTGTTTGCAGAATTTTTGCTGATGGTCATTCTGACCGGTGTGAGCTGATACGTTTGTGAAGATTGGATTTGCATATCTTTAACATTTCCTCATGATGAGCATTTTTCCATGACTTTTTTGTTGTTGTTGCTGTTAAAAAGAAAATAAAACACCAGTGTGTGTAAAATATACCTCTTGAAATTGTCTTCTTGAAACCTTGCCCTCTTTTGAAACTTTTGCTCGATTTTCGACCGCAGGATTTTTTTTGAAGGCGTGTGTCACTTACAAGTTTGCAATCGTTGTTAATATTTAGTGACCATTAGCACTGGGTTGAATGCTGCTGCTGTGGGAAACGGCCGCACGGCGGCAGCGTTTCTCCTTTCCCAAACCTTGTTACTAGGGCAGCAGAGCTTTCCTGGAACTCGTGTTCCTAGGTTGTAAATTAGAATGGAATGTGTCAGGGAAAAAAACGCGTAAGTTTATGTCTCAGGACATCTTTTTCATTGTTATAATTTAATTTTTTCCATCAGGGTAATGGTTAGAATATTATTTGTTCTAGGTGTACACACTCTGGTTCATTTCTAAAATATATATATATATATATTCACACACACATACATATATATATTCATGTACAGATCCTCTTCCCATGTAAATTAATACAGAGTGTTCAGTAGACCTCCCTTCGTATATGGTGAGTCTCTTATATATACGTATTTCATATGTATTTGTGTACGTATGGCAGCCCTACCCTTAATTTGCCCATTGCTCCCACCTTTCGTTTTAGATAACCATAGTTGTGTTCTAAGTGTGTGTCTTTCTCTGTGGAAATAAGTTCATTTGTATCAGTTGTTAGATGCCACCCAGAAGTGATATCATAAGATATTTGTCTTTTGCTTTCCGACTTACCTCGTGTCCTGTGATTATCTCTAGGATCATCTATGGTGCAGCAAAGAGCAGTGTTCCCTTGTTTTCCACGGCTAATATTCCACTGTGCACATGGACCACTTCTTCTTTGTCCACTCATCTGCTGATGGCCATTTTGGTCGCTACCATGTCTTGGCTTTTGTGCATATTGCTGCAGTGCACCTTTGCCAGCCTGTGTCTTCTCGACTCTGGTCTGCTCGGGTGAAAGGCCCAGCGGTGGGCCTGCTGGATTGAATGGTACCTGAATTTTTGCTTTGAAACACAGTTCCTTTGTGTTCTCATTATTGGCTCTTACTCCTTTACACCTCAACAGCAGCGAGAGGGTACACAGTTCTCTAAAACCTCTTCAGCATTGATTGTTTGTAGACTTTCTGCTTACGGTCATTCGAGTGGTGTGTGTTGAGACCTTTTCATAGATTAGATTGGCATGAGTCTAATAACTCCTGATGTTGAACTTTTATCCAGTTCCCTTTTTATTTGTAAAGAGTGTGTAAAACTTACCTCTCATAGGATCTTCTTGAAAACTTTGCTCTCTTTTAAGCTTTTTGGCCACTCCCTACCTCAGAACATTTTTTTGAGGGCAGGTGTCCTTTACAGCCCTGAGTCCTTGTGAGTATTAAGTGACCATCAGCCGCGGTTTAGAGCCGCTCTTGCGGGAATCGGCCACAAGGCGGCACAATTTCTCCATTTACAACTCAGGGCATTTGGGCAACAGAGGCTTCCTGGAAATCGTGTTAGGAGGCTGTAAATTAGAGTGGAATGTGCCAAGGCAAACCCCTAACAGCTTATATCTCCTTACTCTTGTTTGTTTTTTAAATGTAATTTTTCTTTTTCCTCAGAGCAAATGAGATAAAAATGTTGTGTATGTTCTAGGTGTACAGAATCTGGTTCATTATATCTATGTATCTATCTATTCATCTTTGCCTCCTTTCCCATGGACGTTATTACAGAGTGTTGAGTGGACCTCTCTTGGTATTCCATAGGTCTTTGGTGATTCTAGGTTTCATATGTATTAGTATAGGGCTGACACCCCCATATCCTAATTTATCCATTCTTACCACCTTTCCGTCTGGTTAAACATAATCTTGATTTCTTAATCCATGAGTGTCCTTTTCTTCGAAATAAGTTCATGGGTATCATTTTTTAGGTAACACGTATAAGTGATATCATAGGATATCTTTCTTTCGCTTTCTTTCTCACTTCAAGGTGTGTGATTATCTCTGGGTCCTTCTATGGTGGTGCAAACAGCACTGTTTCATGCTTTTCCATGGCTCATGTTCCACTGTGTACATGGACCACTTCTTCTTTGTCCATTCATCTGTTGATGGCCATTTTGGTTGCTTCCAAGTCTTGGCTGTGGTAAATATCACTGCAGTGTAGGATTGCCAGCCTGTGTCTTTTGGATTCTGGTCTTCTCAGGTGATAGGCACAGCAGTGGGTCTACCAGACCATATGGTAGCTCAATTTTTACCTTGAAACGCATGTTCTTTCTGTTGTAACTACTGGCTGTTACCAGTTTTCCTCCCACCAGCAGCTACAGGGTACACAGAGTTCTCTAAAACCCGTTCAGCATGTATTGTTTGTGGACTGTTTTGCTGATGATCATTCTGACTGTTGTGAGGTGAACGTTTTCATAGATTGGATTTGCGTGTCTTTATTAATTTCTGATGTTAAGCATTTTTTCCATGCCCTTGCTTTGGTGAAAGAAAAAAAAAAGAGAAGAAAAGCCAAAATGTGTGTAAAATATGCCTCTTGAAATTGTCTTCTTGAAAGGTTGCCTCTTTTGAAGTTTTTGGTCGATTTTCGACCCCAGAATGTTTTTTTGAGGACAGGTGTCATTTACAGGCCTGCAATTGAGGTGAATTTTAACTGACCATTTGCACTGGGTTTAAAGCTGCTGCTGTTGGAGGAAGGCCGAAATGCTGCAGGATTTCTCCACTCTCAAATCTGGTTACTAGGTCAGCAGAGCCTTCCTGGAAGCTGTGTTCCAAGGTTGGAAGTTAGAATGGCATGAGCCAGGAAGAACATCCATAATTTTCTGCCCCATTGTTTCTTGTTCACTTTTTTAATATAATCTTTTATGACAGCAAATTTGATTGTAACGTTTGCTTTGTTCTAGGTGTGCAAGATGTGTTTGTTTTTTACACCGAGACATATATGTATTCATCTTGGGATCCATTTGCCACGTAGGTTATGACACAGTGTTGAGAAGGCTTCTCTTGGAATTCTGTAGGTCTTTGGTGATTATGTACTTCACGTGTGTTTGTATATCTCTGTCAACCCCAATATCCTAATATATCCAATCTTTACAACTTTCCAATTGGTTAAGCATAAGTTTGTGTAATAAATCTGTGATTCCTGTTATCTGTGGAAATATCTTCGTTGGTATCCATTTCTAGGTAACACCTATAACTGATATCATAGGATACGTGTCTTTCGCTTTGTGACTTACTTCAAGTTGTGTGATCACCTCCAGAGTCATCTACGGTTCTTCAAACTGCTTCGTTTCATGTTTTTTCTATGGCTCATATTCCATCTGTACACGTGCCAGTTCTCCTTTGTCCATTCGTATCTTGATGGACTTTTTGGTTGTTTCCATGTCTTGGCGATTGTAATACTGCTGCAGGGCAGTTTTGCCTGAACGTGTCATTCCACTTCCGTCTTCCTAGGTTATAGGCCAAGGAGTGGGCCTGCGGGATCATATGGTATCTCAGTGTTTACCTTTTAAAGGCTGCTCCATTCTCTTTTCGTTAGTGGCACTTACCAGTTTACGAGCCACTTAAAGGTGAGAGTGCATTTGCTCACAGCCTCTTCAGCATGTATTCTTTGTATTTCTTTGCTGAGGGTCATTCTGACCGGTGTGAGCTGATACCATTTTGTGGCTGGATTTGCATATGTCTAATAATTCCTTACATTGAGCTTATAGCCATGCATTTTTTATTGTTTTTTAAAGAGTGAGTACAGCTTACCTTCAAATAGTTTCTTGAAGTATGCGGCATATTTTGAATTTATTTTGCCATTACCTCCCTCAACACGTTTTGCTGGCAGGTGTCATTTATAGCCCTGCAGTCCTTGTGAATACGAAGTGACCTTTAGCACAGGTTGTAAAACTGCTGTTGCGGCAAACGGCCACAGGGCGGCAGCATTTCTACATTGCCTACTCTAGTTACTAGGGAAAGAGTACCTTCTGGGAAGTAGTGTTCCTTGGTTGTAAATTAGAGTGGAATGTGCCCGGATAAACACACAAAGCTTATGTCTCCTTAGTTATGTTTTTTTTTATATTGACTGTATTTATTGTATCGGAGTAATACTCCGTTGTGTACACGGACCACTTCTTTTTCGTGCATTCATCGGTTGATGGACATTTTGGTTGTTCCAAGTCTTGGCTAGGGTAAATAGAGCTGCAGTGTAGGATTGTCAACGTGTGTCTTTTTTATTCTGGTCCTCTCAGGTGATAGAGCCAGTAGTGGGCCGACCAGATCATATGGTAGCTCAATTTTGACCTCCTTTCTGTTCTCACTACTGGCTCTTACCATTTGACATCCCAGCAGCAGCTAGAGGGTACACAGTTGTCTAAAACCCCTTGAGCATTTATTGTTTGGAGATTTTTGGCTGATGATCATTCTGACTGTTGTCACGTAAACGTTTTTGTAGATTGCATTTGCATGTCTTTAGTAATTCCTGATGTGGAGCTTTTTCCACGGCCTTTTTTGTTAAACGAAAATAAAGAAAAAGAGAAAGAATGTGAGTTAAATGTGCCTCTTGAAAGATTGCCCTCTTTTGCATTTTTTCGTCGATATTCGAACCCAGGATTTTTTTGAGGGCAGGTGTCATTTACAGAGGTGCCATTCTTGTGGATAGTAAGAGACCCTGAATGCTGTGTTTAAAGCTGCTTTTGCAGGAGACAGTCACAAGGCTGTGGCATGTCTCCGTTCCCAAATCTGGTTACTAGGGCAAAAGAGCCTTCCTAGGTGTAATGTTCCAACCTGTAAGTTAGAATGGAATGGGCCAGGAAAAACCCCCATGAGTTTATGTCTCATTACTTCTTGTTGGTTTTCTTAATTTGATTTTTATTTGTTATCACAGCAAATTTGATTACCATGTTTTGTTTGTTCTGGGTGTGCAAGATGTGGTTCTTTCACATATATGCCTATTATCTGTTCACCTTCGGATCCATTTCCCATGTGGGTTAGGACACAATGTTGAGTAGTCTTCTCTTGGTATTCCATAGGTCTTTGGTGCTTATATATTTCACATGTGTTGGTGTAGCTCTGTTTCCCACAATATGCTAATTTATCCAGTCCTCAAACCTTTCCATTTGGTTAACCATACGTTTGTTGATCGAATCTTTGATTGCCTTGCTCTGTGAAGAATCTTCATTGGTATCAATTTTCAGGTAACACCATTAAGTGATATCATAGGATATGTGTCCTTCGCCCTCTGACTTACTTCATGTTGTGATTACCTCCAGGCTCATCTATGGTGCTGCAAACGGCATTGTTTCATTTTTTTCCTTGGCTACTATTCCATCTGTACATGTACCGGTTCTCCTTTTCCATTCATCTTTGGATGGACTTTTTGGTAGCTTCCCTGTGTGGCCTACTGTCATACTGTTGCAGTGCAGTTTTGCCTGCCTGTGTCTTTCTAATTGTGTCTTCTTAGGTCATAGGCCCGGGAGTGTGCCTGCTGAGTCCTATGGTGCCTCAATGGGTATCTGTTAAAGGCAGCTCCGTTCTGTTTTCATTAGTGGCTCTTCCCAGTTTAGTCCCACTTAGAGATGAGGGTACGCCTTTCTCCACAGCCCCTTCAGCATTTACTGTTTGCAGAATTTTTGCTGATGGTCATTCTGACCGGTGTGAGCTGATACGTTTGTGAAGATTGGATTTGCATATCTTTAACATTTCCTCATGATGAGCATTTTTCCATGACTTTTTTGTTGTTGTTGCTGTTAAAAAGAAAATAAAACACCAGTGTGTGTAAAATATACCTCTTGAAATTGTCTTCTTGAAACCTTGCCCTCTTTTGAAACTTTTGCTCGATTTTCGACCGCAGGATTTTTTTTGAAGGCGTGTGTCACTTACAAGTTTGCAATCGTTGTTAATATTTAGTGACCATTAGCACTGGGTTGAATGCTGCTGCTGTGGGAAACGGCCGCACGGCGGCAGCGTTTCTCCTTTCCCAAACCTTGTTACTAGGGCAGCAGAGCTTTCCTGGAACTCGTGTTCCTAGGTTGTAAATTAGAATGGAATGTGTCAGGAAAAAAAACGCATAAGTTTATGTCTCAGGACATCTTTTTCATTGTTATAATTTAATTTTTTCCATCAGGGTAATGGTTAGAATATTATTTGTTCTAGGTGTACACACTCTGGTTCATTTCTAAAATATATATATATATATATTCACACACACATACATATATATATTCATGTACAGATCCTCTTCCCATGTAAATTAATACAGAGTGTTCAGTAGACCTCCCTTCGTATATGGTGAGTCTCTTATATATACGTATTTCATATGTATTTGTGTACGTATGGCAGCCCTACCCTTAATTTGCCCATTGCTCCCACCTTTCGTTTTAGATAACCATAGTTGTGTTCTAAGTGTGTGTCTTTCTCTGTGGAAATAAGTTCATTTGTATCAGTTGTTAGATGCCACCCAGAAGTGATATCATAAGATATTTGTCTTTTGCTTTCCGACTTACCTCGTGTCCTGTGATTATCTCTAGGATCATCTATGGTGCAGCAAAGAGCAGTGTTCCCTTGTTTTCCACGGCTAATATTCCACTGTGCACATGGACCACTTCTTCTTTGTCCACTCATCTGCTGATGGCCATTTTGGTCGCTACCATGTCTTGGCTTTTGTGCATATTGCTGCAGTGCACCTTTGCCAGCCTGTGTCTTCTCGACTCTGGTCTGCTCGGGTGAAAGGCCCAGCGGTGGGCCTGCTGGATTGAATGGTACCTCAATTTTTGCTTTGAAACACAGTTCCTTTGTGTTCTCATTATTGGCTCTTACTCCTTTACACCTCAACAGCAGCGAGAGGGTACACAGTTCTCTAAAACCTCTTCAGCATTGATTGTTTGTAGACTTTCTGCTTACGGTCATTCGAGTGGTGTGTGTTGAGACCTTTTCATAGATTAGATTGGCATGAGTCTAATAACTCCTGATGTTGAACTTTTATCCATTTCCCTTTTTATTTGTAAAGAGTGTGTAAAACTTACCTCTCATAGGATCTTCTTGAAAACTTTGCTCTCTTTTAAGCTTTTTGGCCACTCCCTACCTCAGAACATTTTTTTGAGGGCAGGTGTCCTTTACAGCCCTGAGTCCTTGTGAGTATTAAGTGACCATCAGCCGCGGTTTAGAGCCGCTCTTGCGGGAATCGGCCACAAGGCGGCACAATTTCTCCATTTACAACTCAGGGCATTTGGGCAACAGAGGCTTCCTGGAAATCGTGTTAGTAGGCTGTAAATTAGAGTGGAATGTGCCAAGGCAAACCCCTAACAGCTTATATCTCCTTACTCTTGTTTGTTTTTTAAATGTAATTTTTCTTTTTCCTCAGAGCAAATGAGATAAAAATGTTGTGTATGTTCTAGGTGTACAGAATCTGGTTCATTATATCTATGTATCTATCTATTCATCTTTGCCTCCTTTCCCATGGACGTTATTACAGAGTGTTGAGTGGACCTCTCTTGGTATTCCATAGGTCTTTGGTGATTCTAGGTTTCATATGTATTAGTATAGGGCTGACACCCCCATATCCTAATTTATCCATTCTTACCACCTTTCCGTCTGGTTAAACATAATCTTGATTTCTTAATCCATGAGTGTCCTTTTCTTCGAAATAAGTTCATGGGTATCATTTTTTAGGTAACACGTATAAGTGATATCATAGGATATCTTTCTTTCGCTTTCTTTCTCACTTCAAGGTGTGTGATTATCTCTGGGTCCTTCTATGGTGGTGCAAACAGCACTGTTTCATGCTTTTCCATGGCTCATGTTCCACTGTGTACATGGACCACTTCTTCTTTGTCCATTCATCTGTTGATGGCCATTTTGGTTGCTTCCAAGTCTTGGCTGTGGTAAATATCACTGCAGTGTAGGATTGCCAGCCTGTGTCTTTTGGATTCTGGTCTTCTCAGGTGATAGGCACAGCAGTGGGTCTACCAGACCATATGGTAGCTCAATTTTTACCTTGAAACGCATGTTCTTTCTGTTGTAACTACTGGCTGTTACCAGTTTTCCTCCCACCAGCAGCTACAGGGTACACAGAGTTCTCTAAAACCCGTTCAGCATGTATTGTTTGTGGACTGTTTTGCTGATGATCATTCTGACTGTTGTGAGGTGAACGTTTTCATAGATTGGATTTGCGTGTCTTTATTAATTTCTGATGTTAAGCATTTTTTCCATGCCCTTGCTTTGGTGAAAGAAAAAAAAAAGAGAAGAAAAGCCAAAATGTGTGTAAAATATGCCTCTTGAAATTGTCTTCTTGAAAGGTTGCCTCTTTTGAAGTTTTTGGTCGATTTTCGACCCCAGAATGTTTTTTTGAGGACAGGTGTCATTTACAGGCCTGCAATTGAGGTGAATTTTAACTGACCATTTGCACTGGGTTTAAAGCTGCTGCTGTTGGAGGAAGGCCGAAATGCTGCAGGATTTCTCCACTCTCAAATCTGGTTACTAGGTCAGCAGAGCCTTCCTGGAAGCTGTGTTCCAAGGTTGGAAGTTAGAATGGCATGAGCCAGGAAGAACATCCATAATTTTCTGCCCCATTGTTTCTTGTTCACTTTTTTAATATAATCTTTTATGACAGCAAATTTGATTGTAACGTTTGCTTTGTTCTAGGTGTGCAAGATGTGTTTGTTTTTTACACCGAGACATATATGTATTCATCTTGGGATCCATTTGCCACGTAGGTTATGACACAGTGTTGAGAAGGCTTCTCTTGGAATTCTGTAGGTCTTTGGTGATTATGTACTTCACGTGTGTTTGTATATCTCTGTCAACCCCAATATCCTAATATATCCAATCTTTACAACTTTCCAATTGGTTAAGCATAAGTTTGTGTAATAAATCTGTGATTCCTGTTATCTGTGGAAATATCTTCGTTGGTATCCATTTCTAGGTAACACCTATAACTGATATCATAGGATACGTGTCTTTCGCTTTGTGACTTACTTCAAGTTGTGTGATCACCTCCAGAGTCATCTACGGTTCTTCAAACTGCTTCGTTTCATGTTTTTTCCATGGCTCATATTCCATCTGTACACGTGCCAGTTCTCCTTTGTCCATTCGTATCTTGATGGACTTTTTGGTTGTTTCCATGTCTTGGCGATTGTAATACTGCT